>NW_017731446.1:1248153-1254352 GCF_001890085.2 Hipposideros armiger | reverse complement strand
GTTGGGGGTCACCACAACATGAGGAACTGTATTAAGGGGTCACGGTTGACCCCTTAGGAAGGTTGAGAACCCCATTAGGAAGGTTGAGAACCGCTGTTCTAAAGAGAACACTAACCCAACAAATTTGGCTTAGAGTAATATTCACAATAGCCAAGAGGTAGAATCAAATCAAGTGCCCATTGACGGATGAATGGATAAACAAAACGTGATCTACACATACAAGAAAATATTATTCAGCCTTTAAAAACAAGGAAATTCTGACACATGTAACAACGTAGATGAACCTTGAGGACATTATGTTAATTGAAAAAGCCAGTCACACTAAGAAAAATACATATGATTCCACTTCTATGAGGCTCCTAGAGCAGTCAAATTCATAGACACAGAAAGTAGAATGGTGGTTACCAGGAACTGGTGGGGAGGGGGAAATGGAGAGTTTAATGGGTACAGAGTTTCAGTTTTCCAAAATGAAAAGCTCTGGAGATCTATTGCACAACAATGTGAATATACTTAACACTACTGAATTTATACACTTAGAAATGATTAAGATGGTAATTTTAAAAAAAATTTTTATAAGTTTTTTTGCGTCAAACGAAGGACACGCCTGGAAGCACATCTCAACAGACTGAGAAAAATGTTCCCTAAGATGATAAATTTTATGTTAGGAGTTTTTACAATTTTCAAAAACTGAAAAAACCTCACACAAACTTGTTCATTTGAGAGCACACAACATGAAATCATTTGGAAACTAATAGATGAACTCAGCTGAATTAAAAACAAACAATGGAATAAACTGTAAAAAGACTCTAATTACATTTCAAAGAGGCTCACTAAGATAAACAAAATAAGCCATTGTCTTTTCAATTAATCTAATTTAGAGCCATGATTTTATGCTAAAGGTACTGGGAAATCATTGTAGGTTTTTAAGAAAGGAAGAATTATGAAAATTAATGTTTGAAGATGTTTACTAGGGGTGGTCAGTAAGAAGGAAGAATTAGAGAGAGAGAGCTCATAGGAATGAGAGCACCCTGAGCTGGAGTAGTCTGGGCAGCTTCAATGAGGAGTCATTTGTAGTGGTTCTTAAAAGATTTAGATGGAGATGAGGGGATTATATAGATGGTTGGTGAAGAGTGACAAAGAGGTAAGTGGGGTATAGCTAGTTAAGGGAAAGTTTAAATGCCAGGATAAAAGGTTTAAGTTTGATTTGGTAAACCTGAGAGATTGAAAAGCATCGTAATGAACATTTACAGAATACTGTCATGTTCATTATCTTATGTGAGCCTCAGCCATGCAAGGAAAGCACCCTCACTTTAAAGATCTCAGGCCTAGACACCAGATTATATTATGCTCATATAGCTTTTTGAGCAGTAGAATGATGAAAGTTCATTTTTAGTGGCTCTATGTAGGATGGGTTGCAGGAAGAGTGGGACTAGAAGCAGGGAGACCAGTTGGGAATCTGTTACAGTTGTCTAGGGTAGATCTAGAGTGGTGACTTTAGAAACAGAAACAAAATATTAGATTTGAATAATTACCAGAACCATAGGTTCTTTTTTTTTTTTTTTAAAGATTTTTATTGGGGAATTGGGGGAGGGGAACAGCCAGCGTTGAAGAATCGGGGAAGGAGAACAGATAAGTTGCTGTCCTTTTGTTCTTTAGTCTAGTTGTGGAGGATGTCGCTTCACTGGCCCATGTTGGTATTGTGATCATTGCGCTCTTCCCGGGTGAGGCAGTCGCTCACTGGCCATTGGACAGCCACTCACGGCAGCTCACACAGCTGAGCCCCGCTGCAGCCTACGCCATCGCCAGCGACTCACGGCAGCCCAGCTCCAGGTGGAGCTGATGTTCACCATCTTAGCTGTAGAGGGCGCAGCATCACTGGCCCTCATGTGGGATCCGAACCGGGGCCCTGCTGCTCAGNCTAAGACTGAACTTGGCACCTTGAGCTGAGCTGCCTCCCAGATGGCTCAATGGATATAGTGTGCGCTGTTAACAACAAGGCTGATGGTTTGACTCCCTCATGGGATGGTGGCTACGCCCACCCGCAACTAAGATTGAATACAGCACCTTGAGCTTAGAGGCCATGAGCTGCCGACAGGAAGCCAGATGGCGACTGGTGCCCTCCACAAAGAAGATTGAAGAACAACAACTTGGCTGGTTCCCTTCTCCAATTACCCAACACTGTTCTCCTCCCCCAATTCCCCAATAAAAATATCCTTAAAAAAAAGAAAACATTCATAGCATTTTTAGATATAATTTATTCAACCTACTGACATTTTTATAGACAGCATATTCAATATGTATAGTTCATAAGTAAACTGATACCATTGGCTAAATAATAAACTAATCAGTGCCTTAATCTTATTCCTGGAAGTGTCCCATAGACTTTTGTTTGTCTGTTTGTTTTTTTTGTTAGGATTTTTATTGGGAAATTGGGGAACGGGAACAGTGTTAGAAATTGGGCAAGGGGAACAGCCAAGTTGTCCTTCAGTCTTAGCTGTGGAGGGCGCAGCTAGTTCATCTTCAAGTCCATTCGCCATCTGGCCACCTGGTGTCAGCGGCTGCTCAGATCAAGGTGCTCTGTTCAATCTTAGTTGCAGGGCGGCGTAGCCCACCATCCCATGTGGGAGTCGAACCGGCAACCTTGTTGTTAGGAGCCTGTGCTCTCACCAACTGAGCCATCCTGCCACCTGTTGGCAAATCAGTGGCAGCTCAGCTTGGGCACAGCTCACTGGCCCATGTGGGAATCGAACCAGCGACCCTGTTGCTCAGAGCTCGTGCTTCTAACCAACTGAGCCACTTGATTGGCCCTAGCACACGTATTTTTAAAATTGATTCATCTGATCTCCCAAGGGCAGTGCTATTTCTGTTGTTCACATCTCTTTATTTTTATTAGAGTGGTAATATGACTGCTTAGGGGACAAGAAGTTTAATTTTGGATTTAACCTAATTATACTCTGTCACTCTGTCTTTTTCTTCCAAGTGTACAAATTGTATTTGCAAATTCAATTTTACTGTAGTATCCCTGAACCCAAATTCAGAGTGTGTTTCCTATATATGTGGGAAATTTTTCACTCTAGATTCTCTGAGTTGGTGAGGTTTTAAAAATAAAATCTGTAGCTTTAGGAGCGTTTTGGTAGTTTTTTCAAATACATTTAACCCTTCAACAACATGGGTTTGAACTGCTTGGATCTACTTATAACCGTATTTTTTTCAATAAATACTATAAAATGTATTTTCTCTCCCTTAGGATTTTCTTAACATCTCCTTTTCTGTAGCGTACTTTATTGTAAGAATACAGTATAATATACATACAACATAAAAAATCAATGTTACCTCGACTGTTTGTTATTGGTAAGGCTTCCAGTCAGCAGTAGGCTATTAGTAGTTAAGTTTTGGGGGAGTCAAAAAGTTACATGTGGATTTTTAACTGCATGGGGGAGTCAGTGTCCCTAGCCCCTATGTTGTTCAAGGGTCAGCTGTCTTGTATCAAACCTATGTTCTTAATGCTTCAATAAATGCATCTACAGTTTTATTTATATATTTATTGTTCCTTCATTTAATTGGACCTGAGATAATTACAGAATTCCTTGGAGCCCCAAATAGTTACAACCTCAGACAAAAATATGTGCTTGTCAATGACAGAATGTTCCTCTTTAATAATATAAGGGAAATAAAAGTTGCATTTGCACTAAAAATGCAATGCAGGGTAGGCCCATTTGAATTTATGACAAACATAATAAAAAGAGAAAGTAAAGAGTGTGTTGGCTAAAATAACCCTTTGGTAATTATCACTTTAGAAAGACCTTTAATTGTTAAAGGAAAAGGCAGAAAAAATATTCTTCATTGCGTCTGATCCAGGGAGAGTTTGTAATTAATAATGAAGAGCATTTTAAAAATAAATTTTACAATTTTTACCGCTTTTTAAATTTGCATAGCTTAAGTGCCCTAAGAAGTGTGATTTAATTATTCTTGGTTCATTTTTACCCCTGGTCAAGAATAAAACTGTAAAACTTGACATCATTTTCAGATGTTAATGAAAGAACATAACTGTATGAAGGCTAACCCAGATTGCTTTATAAAATAATCTGGTTTGGCAGAGAGATGTAAAGGACTTGAAAGAAGAAAGGACAAAATTCCCAGCTCTTACTCCTTTACTTTCTCTTGGCTCTGTATCTAAAACTGTCACGTACGTTACCATTCACTTGTCTTTCCTCCCCTACTAGGTTGTGAACTCTGTGAGGTCAGAGCTGAGTCTGACATATCTCTATATCCCCAGTGAATGCAGGGATAAATCAGGAGTCTAACCCTAGCCATGCTGACAAGATTCTCTTTTAGCCTCAGGCAAGTCATAGTACAGCTCTTTATGCGGGTTTTCAAAAGGATTAAAGAGCAAGTCATAGTCTCTTAGAGATGGAAGAGACCTTAAAAATTACATAATACAACCCCTTATTTTACGGATGAAGAAACACTGTTTCCCTGGCTCTTCTAAATGTGAGATTAGAAATACTTTGAACTAAATAAATAGTAGTGTTATATTTTCTCCTGATTTTCTCCTGTGGGATAGATTAATTTCATTTGGGACTATGGTGTAAAGTATTAAACCAGATCCGTGTTATTCTTTGCAATTTAGTTCTCAAATCTTATTCATGAGTTAGAAAAAGAATGGATGGTTTAAGTTTCTCAGGGCAGATGACAATAGGAGAGGGAAAGAAACACCTAATCAGTGGGATTTATGATAAATGGAAACAAAAATACCTAGATCAAGTTGCTTCAGTCATTTCTCACTAGGCACTTCTCACTAAACTTATTTTTGTTTTATAATAAACTGATGGACACATTAAAGTCTTTATGTCTAAATATCTGGGCATTTTAAAAAATGATTTTCAGAAGTTTTTTGGATTTGAGGACTTGTAAATTTTATTTTGTAATAAAATATCCTCAAACTGGTTTATGAGGGAGAGCTGTGTCATGGCGTCTACTATAAGTATAACATACCTCAAGCAAATGGAAATAATTTATTTTTTAAATTAGGGATAGATTATTTGCTTTTTAAAAGAAGGCTTCATTTTTAAAAAGCATTCAAATGAAGTATTTATACGTGCTACAACAAGAATAAACCTTAAAAATATATTAAATGAAAAGCCAATCACAAAGGGCTGCATATTATATGATTCCATTTATATAAAGTATCTAAAATAGGCAAGTATATAGAGGCAGAAAGTATATTCACTAATCTTACTTAGGTCCAGGAAGGATGAGGCAATAGGAGAGTGATGGCTGAAGAGTGCAGGGTTCCTTTTTGAGATGATGAAAATATTCTAAAATTGATTGTAGTGATGGTTACACATTTCTGTGAATACACTAAGAACCATTGAATTGCACACTTTGAAACGGGTGAACTACATGATGTGTGAATTATATCTCAATAAAGCTGTTTTTAAAAAACATTTATCACAAGAATTGTTTAGTGAACATTGTTATGTCATCTAAATTACCATTTAATTTTTTGGTAATAGTGGCTAACATTTGTTGGTTGCTTACTATGTGCCAAATCTTTTAAAGCCTGTATTTTCTCACGTTAGGTGTTAGTTTCCATACAACACCAGTCAGCAACAGTCATCTTTGTATTCTCCATGTATACTAGCACAAAGCCTTGCAAATGCCATAAACTCAAAATACGTAATGAGTGACTGTGTATATGAATGTGTGAATGAATGAATGAATGAATGAATGAATGGCATGGCATCCCAACACATCAGGGCATTACTTTCTCCTCATCTTTGTACCAGTCTACTCTCAGATCTACTAAACAATTCCAGCTCACATAGGGATTAATGGTTGTTTCTGGCAGAATAATTTTTTTTTTTACTTGGTTTTGCATTTCCACAGAAATAAGGAAAGAGGAGAAAGTGGAAGGTATTTATTGCATTGTCTACTTTCTGTTTGCTCCTTATTTCAAGCAGTCAGCAGCTCATCTTTAGCTTTCAGTCTTTATATTTACTCCTGATGAAAGCCGTTTAATATTCCTGCAGACTTTCTAACGCAGCGGTTCTCAACCTGTGGGTCGCAACCTCTTTGGGGGTCGAACGACCCTTTCACAGGGTTCGCCTAAGACCATCAGAAAACAAAAAGATATTTACATTACGATTCATAACAGTAGCAAAATTACAGTTACAGAGTAGCAACGAAAATAATTTTA
>NW_017731446.1:1209412-1246372 GCF_001890085.2 Hipposideros armiger | reverse complement strand
AGAACAGATAAGTTGCTGTCCTTTTGTTCTTTAGCTTAGCTGTAGAGGGCGCAGCATCACTGGCCCTCATGTGGGATCCGAACCGGGGCCCTGCTGCTCAGAGCTGGCGTCCCAAGCCAACTCCTAACAAATGTGCCACTCGGCCGGCCCGGGGCTCAAGGTCTTTTGATAAAAGTTTCTAACCTCAGTCTGGGTGCACTCTTGTTTTATTTTATATAGGAAACAACTGAAGGGCAGAGGCTAAGTGAATTGGTTAAAGTACTAATGTCTTCATCCTTGTATTTATCATAACTTTTAATATCTGTACTTCGTCTTATAATTTGTTAAAGCCTTGCTAACCTGAGAGGATCCTTCCCATAGTAAGACACAAAAAGTGCCCTATTACCCTACCACCTCTACACCCAGGCACAAGTTTTATTCATTTTTCTTGGTATCCCAAGTACCTAACACAGTTTTAAATTTTGATGAAAACTAATTTATCAATTTTTTTCTTTAATGGATTGTGCTTTTGGTACTGCATGTAAAACCTTACTGCCAAACCCATGACATGTACATTTTTTTCCTATATGTGTTTTAGAAGTGTTATAGTATTAGTACATTTAATATTTATGCCAATGCATATAAGCCATTTTGAGTTAATTTTTGTGTAAGCTATAAAGTATGTGTTAAGGTTTTTAGTTTTTTTTTCAGCACCATTTGTTTAAAAGACTATCCTTTCTCCATTGTGACTTCCTTTTCACCTTTGTAAAAATAGAGTTGACTATATTTGTGAGATTCTATTTTTAGTTCCCTGTTCTATCCCATTGATCTATGTGTCTATCCTTTTACCGGTGCCATGCTGTCTGGATTATGGTAGTAAGTCTTAAAGTCAAGTAATCCTCAATTCTAGCTCCTTGTCCTTTCATATAAATTTTAGAATAAGCTTGATGGTATCTACAGAAAGGTGGCAGGGACTTTGATTGGGATTGTGTTCATCAAACTGGGGGAGAATTGAATCTTAACAATGTTGAGTCTTCTAATATGTGACATGGTATAGCTCTCCATCTATTTAACTCTTCTTTGGTTTCTTTATCAGTGTTTTGTAGTTTTTCGCATAGAGATCCTGTACCTATTTTATTAGATTTATATTTAAGTACTTCTGGGATTTTTTTGGTATTATCATAAATGGTATTGTTTTTTAACTTTGAGATTCTAGTTGCTCTTTACTGGTACATAGGAATACAGTTGGCTTCTGTATGTTGACCTTGTATCCTGTGACCTTGCTAAACTTACTTACTTTTTAGTTCAAGGTGGTTGTATTATTTTTATTGTGTGCACTGGTTTTGTTGTTTGGGTTTTTTTTTGGGGGGGTTTTGTTGGTAGATTCTTTGGGGTTTTCTAAATAGGCAGTCATGTCACTTGTGAATAGAAACAGTTTTTTTCCCCCGATCTGTATGCCTTTTACTTCTTTTTCTTGCCTTATTGCGAGGTGAGACTCTTAGTACAATGTTGAATAAGAGTTGTGAGAAAAGATACCCTTACCCCATTTCAGGAGGGAAAGCATTCATTCTCTCACATTAAGTATAATGTCATCTATAGGTTTTTCATACATACCCTTCTCTAGGGAAGTTCCCTTCTATTCTTAGTTTGCTGAGAGGTTTATCATGAATAGATGTTGAATTTTAATGAAGGCTTTTTCTGCATCTATTCAATACAACATCTAGTTTTTCTTATTTAGTTTATTGGTATGCTGAATTGCATTCATTGATTTTCATATGTTGAACTAGCCTAGCATTCCTGGATGGAATCTCACTTGGTTGTAGTGTATTCATTAGTTACTTCATACCAAGGGTGCCAAAATAATGTATACAGGTGGACACTTCGGTCAACGTTGCTCAAGCAGTAGGTTGCTAAAGAAGTGTCTGGATGCTGATGGTAACCACTTTGAGCACCTCTTGTAATTGCAGAATTCAAGCGTGACTTGTATTCATCTTTTGTTATCGGTATATATTGAGTATTATAATATACTTTTTAATATACTAGTATATTAAAATATACTAATTTTAATACGGTTTTCCTTTCTTAAAATGTGTATATATTTTTTACCACCCTCTGTGTATATATATATCACTAGATTTAATTTACTAAAGAATTTTTGCATCCATATTGCTTTTTAAAAGTAAAAATTGACTTTCAGAATATCGCATTTTGATGTCAATTATGAAAAAAAAAATGTGCCTTAGAGATAGTGATTTGTTACTGCCTTTTTAAAATTTACTCTTTCTACATCTCATAATTTGGAAGTTTGGCTATATATAGTTAGGACTTTAGATAAAAATCTGAGTCATTTGGAAGATGACTTTTTAGGTAATTTTTAGATAATTATTTAACAAAAAAATGCAAGGCTATACCCTCTTTTCAGAGATGGTATTTGGCTACTTATTTTATAGTGTTTTAGGTACTTTTTTCTTTTTTTTTTTTATTGGGGGAAGGGAACAGTGTTGGAGCACTGGGGACGGGGACCAGCCAAGTTGTTCTTCAATCTTAGTTGTGGAGGGTGCCAGTCCCCATCTGGTTGCCCAGGTGGCAGCTCATGACCTCTAAGCTCAAGGTGCTGAGTTACAATCTTAGTTGCAGGTGGGCGTAGCCACCATCCCATGTGGGAGTCGAACCAGCAGCCTTGTTTTTAAGAGCGCACGCTCTATCCACTGAGCCATCTGTGTGGCAGCTCAGCTCAAAGGTACTGAGTTCAGTCTTAGTTGCGGGCGGGCGTAGCCCACTATCGAACAGGCAGTCTTTTTGTTACACCAGCTGAGCCATCCTGCCACCTGTTGGCAGCTCAGCGGCAGCGCAGCTCAGGCGCAGCATCACTGGCCCATGTGGGAATCGAACTGGCAGCCCTGTTGCTCAGAGCTTGCACTCTTAAGCTAACTCTTAACCAACTGAGCCACTTGGTGGGCCGTGGTACTTTTTTCTTTTAAACTGATTTTTTTCTCATTTAGGCATTTGGAGCTTACTGTTTCAATGGACTAGATTAGCCTTATTAATACACCTTTTGAGCATTCATTGATGATTTTCAAATGGCTAAAGAATTGTGATACCTCAATCCAGATTGGAAGATTTAAAGAATGACCTCCCAAGAACATCCACGTAGCTCTGGTGTTGATTCTGGTAATGAATGACTGTATTATTTTTTTGTTTTTTTTACAAAAACAGGGATATGTGTAATGAACCACCAACAATTCTGTGCTAGTGAATATGGGAATATTAATGTCATGAGTGATGGGTTTAACAATCCAAATTCAACTATGAAAGAAAAAGATAGGGTCACATGGCTCAGAGAATGATGGAAAGCATTCTTGCTGATAGGATAATTTCTCCTTCCAGAATGGTATCTAGAGAACTGGCATAGTTTTACTGCTGACAGCCAGGTGATAGAGGATTGCTATGTTGTGGGGTCAGGATTCAGATGGTCCTTTTGTAATGTAAACATTCACTTCTGTCTACATTTGTCCAAACTTTCAAATTATGCATAAGTTAAATATCTATACTAACCCCTCCCATACATGAAAAGGCAATTAGTTTCCAGAAACAGGGGTATTAAGGCCTCACTCTCCAAGGGTAAGTAGAAAAAGGTAGGCAGGCAGCTTAATGTCTTACAGAGAATTCAACTTGAAAATTGAGGATGGAAAAGATATCACAATGTTTTGGATTTTTTTTCCTATTTTTTTATGTAAAATTTTAAAACATTTAGATCTGTTTCCATAAAAGTTTCTAAAAAAGTAGACTCTCTTTTCAAAAGACTCTCTTTTCTTTGACTCTCTGTTCAAAGAGTATGCATATTTTTAAAGATTTTGAGACATGTGAAGTGGCCTTCTTCTACCCAAAGAAAACAATCTGACCTAGAGTAGGTATAGTTTCTTGGATATGGCTACCTGATAAAATTGAATTAACAGTTTGGGCCCTGGGCTTCCTTGTATCCAAAGTAACAAGTTACATATAGGTATGTATTTTAATCTTGGGTCCATGAATTTCTTAGGATTATATGTCAATCTGTGTGTATGCACATTTTTTCCTAGAGAAAGAATGCATAGTTGGCATCAAATTTTCAAAGGGGTATGTGATCCAAAAAAAGTTGAACCATTGTATTACATTTTTTAAAAGAGGGGGGGTAAACTGGGGGGCCTCTATAAATTCATTTTTAGGAATCCTTTTGCGTACTGCATTAATGGAGGATGTGTTACAGAGTTAAATTTAGGTTTTAGATTCAAATATGTGGGGAATTAACATTTTATTGAATGCCTTTTTTATGCGTTTAGAAAAAAGCTCTCGTTACATTAATTAATTTCATTCTCACAACATTTATACAAAGTAAATATTGCTTCTGTTTTACTGATGAAGAAACTAAGACAGATTAAAAAGCTTGCCCAAGGTTGCAAAGCTAGTAAGAGGCCACATAAGAAAGAAGCAGGTGTTCTTCCTGCTCTTCCATACCATTATCTTCAACTGTGCCTACTGTGTACTGGGCAGTGCACAGCTGCTGGTGATGTAATGTTGATCACAACAGACCCTTGCCCCATTCCCCTCACTCCCAAAAGGAAGTAAGGGGAACAAGTGTACAGAACAATAAAAACCGGTCTGATTTCCTTGAATTTTAAAACTAAAATTATTTTAGGTATTCCCTATATTGGTCCATATTTCTCTTTTAAGAATGATAGGAATGTTTTATTGAATTTCCTTAGCCTCCCAGTATTCTTGTGGAAAAACACTTATTATACAAATGCATAAATGAAGCTGATTGTCTCATTATCATCAAGTCTATTAGCGGGAGGAATTTAGGACCAGGTTTTCTAATATTTTACACAGTAGTCATCAGTCTGCATGTTATAAAAAATTAGTTTTAAAGCTACATGTATACTTATTAAATCTTCTCTAAGAGTACTTAATTTCTTTTCCTTCCTTTCAGGGATTTAAAAAAATAGACAAAAAGAAAAGAGGTCCAGGGGCCGGCCAAGTGGCTCAGTTGGTTAAGAGTTGGCTTAAAAGTGCGAGCTCTGAGCAACAGGGCTGCCAGTTCGATTCCCACATGGGCCAGTGACTCTGCATCCAAGCTGAGCTGTCGCTGAGCTGCCAACAGGTGGCAGGATGGCTCAGCTGGTGTAACAACAAGATTACCTGTTCAATGGTGGGCTACGCCCACCTGCAACTAAGACTGAACTTGGCACCTTGAGCTGAGCTGCCGCCTGGATGGCTCAGTGGATAGAGCATGCGCTCTTAACAACAAGGCTGCCGGGTTTGACTCCCACATGGGATGGTGGCTACGCCCACCTGCAACTAAGACTGAACTCGGCACCTTTAGCTTAGAGGCCACAAGCTGCCGACGGGAAGCCAGATGGCGACTGGCACCCTCCTCAACAAAGATTGAAGAACAACAACTTGGCTGGTCCCCTTCCCCAATTTCCCAACACTGTTCCCTTCCCCCAATTCCCCAATAAAATCTTTGAAAAAAAGAAAAGAGTTCCAGTTGTGTATCTCTCCTTTTGTAGCAGGGCCATGCTTTGTGCTGCTGAAATGGATAAAGAGAGAGACCAAAACCCTTAGGATCCAGAATGTCTGGCAATGCTGCCCTAGAGGCTGCACACCACAACTTTAGACATACAGGGTTTCCCATCAGGGCATTTTCTCTGAAGGGGAGGATTCTTGTAGAAACAACCAGGCTTAGAGAAATGTGAAGCTGCTTTTAGCAGAGGTTGAGCTGTGGAGTAAAGCACTGTGCTTTAGGACTGTGGCTGAGAAGCTGTTGGGGCTATTCTGACTATGAGCTCACAAAAGAAGTTGAGTTGGTGCAGGACATGATAGCAAAGTGTTTGATAATTTCATCATACAAGTCAAAGAGAAGAGTGAGTTTCAAATAATGTGGATGCATGTTTAAAACTGTTGGGGAAATGTTTTCTTTTTCTTTGTTTTTGTATTCCTGAATAAAAAATTTTTCCTACTAGGCTGCAGTGCCTCCAGCAATGATAGCTGGTATCTTGAAATCTGGTTTAATTTGATTTATCACATGAGAGTGAAGTGCATGGTTTCTAAGAAATTTTATTCTCTTCATTATTGTGTGATAATGGGGGCGTCTCTTGAAGAGCTTTGTTGCACTCTAAATGGTTAACAAAAATCATCATAGAAGTAGTTAAAAGCACAGATAGGCTTTATAGGCTAAAAAACCTAGGTTCAAAACCCTTCTTTATTAGCTATCAGTTCTGTTCTCTTGAGCAAGTTTCATATCCTCTGAGCTTCATCTTTGAGTTGAAGATACTAGTAGTAATAGCTTCCTCCTAGGGCTGTTATGAGCATTATATTGAATATATGTAAAATTATATTTGGTAGTATACTAAGGTTACATATGTATGCTATTTTTATTTTCTTTAGAAAGTGGTGAAGATAGATGGGTTGTCCCTCAACTTAAAAATACTATTTGGGGGCCGGCCGAGTGGCCAGATGGTTGAGAACTGGCTTGGGACGCCAGAGGGCCCCGGTTCGGATCCCACATATGAGGGCCAGTGACACTGTCCTCCACAGCTAAGATGCTGAACAACAGCTCAACCTGGAGCTGGGCTGCCGTGAGTCGCCGGGGGACGGCGTAGGCTGCAGCCCCTGTGGCAGTGGGTTGCCATGGGCTACCGTATGTAGCCAGCAGCCGCAGTGAGCGGCCGTCCAGAAGCCGGCAACTGATCTGCCTCGCCTGGGAAGAGCGCAGTGATGGTGCCAACTTGGGCCAGTGAAGCAACGTCCTCCATATCTAGACTGAAGAACAAAAAATGACAGCAATTTGTCTGTTCCCCTTCCCCTAATTCCCCAGCACTGTTCCCATCCCCCCAATTCCCCAATAAAAATCTTAAAAAAAAATACTATTTGGTTTTCTAAAAACTCCCACAACAGTCTTATAAAACAAAAAACAAAAAAAAAAAAACTCCCACAACAAACCAACCTCTTTGCCACCCTCCTATCCTACATCTTCCCCTGAAATTGCTACAAGAGCTCTCTGACCTCTAGACACCTAATTGGTACCAGTGTTAAAGTTATAAGGAGAAATTTAATATTTAAATATCTTATCATCAATGTAAGTATCCATTTTTCATCTAACTTCATATATAGAACACAATATTAGCCAAATTAATCTGGAAACTTGGATGATTTCAAGGAAACTTTTTAAATCAAACCCTTTGGTGTCACTAGAATTAAAGAGGCTTTTCACTGTGTACAGTTTCATTAGATGCTGTTATGACTGTAATTGTTTTTTAAAACAAATGAAACTTGGCAGTTGAAACCTATCAAGTCAAGATTTTTTTTCATTAGCACAGGGCATTTTACAGACAGATTAGCCTATTTGTCAATTTTTATACACTGACAAACATACATACAACTAATTTACATGGTGTGCAACATATAGTAAAAGAGCAAATTTTTATAACTAACTCAGTACCCATCAGACTATCTAGCCCAGTGTAGGTATTTTATTTACTCATGAGATGCTGTGAGAGTTGGGGAGAGGAAGACAATTTACACAAAGGGAACTTAGAGAAAGCTTCAGGTGGACAATGGCATTTGGACCTCTAGATCACGGTGATCTTGGATATGTAGAAAGGTAGAAGGGCATTCTAGGGGGAGAGAGCTGCAGGAGCCACGGCCCAGAGGTGGTATCATGTGGATGTTATATATAGTGGATGTTATATGTAGTGTACAAGCCATCCAATTCTGTTGAGCTCCTGTCACAATGTGATTCTAAAGACATTGGAAGAAAATGAAGCTAGCAAGTTTCCTTTAAGATAAGTTGAATAAAAAGAAGCATCTCCCTTGGGATTTGGTTTGCCAATTGAGTGGGTCAAGCTATAAGTTCATCAAAGATGGGTTGTATAGCAAAGGTAAGCAAAGTGCTTACCTTCTTTGAACCTTCATTTCATCTTTAAAAATGAAGCCAGGGCCGGCCGAGTGGCGCATTGGTTAAGAACTGGCTTGGGAAGCCAGAGGGCCCCGGTTCGGATCCCACATATGAAGGCCAGTGACACTGCCCTCTATAGCTAAGATGCTGAGCAACAGCTCAACCTGGAGCTGGGCTGCTGTGAGTCGCCAGTGATGGCGTAGGCTGCAACCCCTGCTGCAGTGGGTTACCATGGGCTACCGTGTGTAGCCAGCAGCCAGCGTGAGCGGCCAGCAGCCGCAGTGAGCGGCTGTCCAGAAGCCGGTGACTGATCTGCCTCTCCCGGGAAGAGCGCAATGATGGTGCTAACTTGGGCCAGTGAAGCAACGTCCTCTACAACTAGACTGAAGAACAAAAAAGGACAGCAACTTGTCTGTTCCCCTTCCCCCAATTCCCCAATTAAAAAGAGTCTAAAAAAAAAAAAAAGAAACCAATAAATAACAAGATTGCAGGGTATTTTGAGGATTGAATGAAATAATGTATATGAATAGCCTGGTCCATAAAAGATCATTATTCTTTTGGTGGTTACTGATTGTGGTATTTGTAATGAAAATAATTATAATAGATTGTTTAGGGTGAAGAGATGTTTTGTTATCCAAAAGAATCCATGGTGCGTTGCAGCCTAACAGCTTTATAAGTATTTTTAATTCTGGTATCAATCACTCATACTCCACAGTGCCATTTGTATAATGTGACTACAGCTTTGTCTTCTCATTACATTATTTTTTTGCTCTGGATATTTCACATAAACTTATAGAGGAGTAGCTGCTTATTCCACAGATTCACCATAGCAGATACCATGAAGTACAGATGATGCTTTTCTACAGAAGTCTTTTTATAGGAATGTTTAAATCCTTCCATATCCCTTATCCCACCCCCCCACCCCCATATAAGTTCAAGTTTGTATAAATTACAGGAAGACCTTTCTAAGAGAGTTAATTTAGCCAAGAATTTTATCATAAGAGGCTTTAAAAATGAGGAAACGGGGGCTTACTGAGACTTATCTCCACAGGTAATTGGTGCCAAAACTAGAATTCATTCTGTTTTTTTCTCTCTTTGGCCAGGACTATTTCTTTAATATATACCATTCTGTCCCTTATCAAATACATCTATGTATTAAACCTATACTGACCTTAAGAGTTGGGGTGGCTGAGGAGAGAACAATTTCTGTTAGAAATATTATATGGAGGAGTAATTTTTAAGTTTTAACAACTTCTTAACAAATTTAACAAGTTTTAACAGCTTCTTAAATAATTCATATAGTATACAATTTACCCATTGAAATTATACAATTCTTTGACTTTTACTGTATTCAGTTTTGCAACCATCACCACAGTTGATTTTAGAACAGTTTTATTACCCCCGAAAGAAACGCCACACATCTTAGCCATCACTGCCCAATCTCCTTGTTACCCCAGCCTTAGGCAACAACTAATGTAGTTCCTGTCTTTCTCGATTTTGTATGTTCTGGACATTTTACTACGTAAATGGAATCATACGATTTTTGGTACTTGTGACTAGCTTCTTTTATTTAGCATGCTGTGTTGTCATGTATGTAAGTATTTCCTTCCTATTTGCAAATAACATTCCATTGTATGGATATATCACATTTTATTTATCCATTCATTAGTTGATGGACATTTGAATTGTTTCCACTTTTATGATATTATCAATAATGCTGTTGTGAATATCTGTTTATATGTTTTTATGTGGACATATGTCTTCATTTCTCTTGGGTATGTACCAAGGAGTGGAATTGCTAGATCATATGGTAACTCTATGTTTAATCATTTTACCAAAGGGACTGTGTACCATTTTACATTCCACCAACAGTCTAAGAAGATTCCGTTTTTCTCTGCATTCTCACCAACTCTTGTTATTATCTGTCTTTTTTTATTGTGGGCATCCTAGTGGGTGTGACGTGGTATCTCATTCTGGTTTTGATTTGCATTTCCGTAATGGCTAATGATATTGGGCATCCTTTCATGTGCTTATTGGCCATTTATGCATCTTCTTTTGAGAAATGTTTATTCAGGTTCTTTACCTATTTTTAAATTGGCTTTGCTTTTTAATAGTAAGTTGTAACAGTTCTTTATATATTCTTTGTACAATTCCTTATAAGATAAATGATTTGCAAAAATTTTTTCTTATTCTGTGGGTTATCTTTTCACTTTCTTAATGGTGTTCTTTGTAGTTTGTCTATTTTTGTTGTTGCTTATGCTTTTGGTGTCATATGTAAGAAACCATTGACTAAATTCAAGGTCACAAAGATTTAGCTTTTACATTTAGGTCTTTGATTTCTATTGAGTTAATTTTTTTTTTAAGATTTTATTGGGGAACTGGGGGGAGGGGAACAGCATTGGGGAATCGGGGAAGGGGAACAGACAGGTAGACAAATTGCTGTTTTGTTTTTCAGTCTAGTTGTGGAGGACATTGCCTCACTGGCCCATGTTGGTATGATCATTGTGCTCTTCCTGGGGAGGCAATCGGTCGCCGGTCATTGGTCGGCCGCTCACAGTGGCTTCCAGTAGCTCACACTGGCTACCACCCACTAACGCTGGTTGCCAGCTACTCATGTAGCTCACGGCAGCCCACTGCAGCCCTGCTGCAGCCTACGCCGTCGCCGTCGACTCACAGCAGCCCAGCTCCAGGTTGAGCTGTTGTTCATCATCTTAGCTGCAGAGGGCCAGCATCACTGGCCCTCAATGTGGGATCCGAACCGCAGCCCTGCTGCTCAGAGCTGGTGCTTCCAAGCGAGCTCTTAAACAGCTGAGCCGCTTGGCCAGCCCAAGTTAATTTTTGTATATGGTGTGAGATAAGGTCAGCTTCATTCTTGTGCATGTTAACAGCCACTTGTCTCAGTACCACTGTTAAAAAGATTATTTTCTCCTTTGAGTTGTCTTGGCAAACCAAATGATTCTTAACCATTTTTTTTTTCAAAGGAGAGGTAAATGGCAGAAATGAAAGAATTGTAGGTAAAGTATGTAAGGAGTGTGAGGTTAAGATATTTAGATCAGAGAGTCCATAAAAATTAGACGAGACATCTGCCAAGGAGGAGTTACAATATGGAATTAGAGAGTGAAGTTGTACTGGTACAAGTCTATGGAATATATAGTTAATAGGATGAGTAGATAGAGAAATTTTGAGAGAAGTTTAAGTTTGCAAATATTACTTTAAATTTATAAGATAAAAGATAGGAAAAAGCAAGTGGTTGAGATAGAGCATGAGAAATTTAATTTATAATTTTATTTTTTCTAAATAAACAGAAGCACAGTAGAGATAAACTGAATGGCAAAATAGTGACAAGAATGTTAATGAAGAATCAGAATTTCTTGGCTCTTATCCTTACCTACACTAGATATGTAACCTTGAATAAAGCACTCACTGACGTTTCTGAGGCCCTACCATATTCAGGACTTTGTACAAGCCTTAACATCCTCTTTTGTAAAATGGAGATGATGTCAGATTAATTACTTTGTGAAGTCTTTTGTAAAGAGCCATATACATAGAACAGATTATTATGCTTGAAATTTGGGAATTACTCAGTGCAGTAGTAGCGGCAGCTGATAGTTAGTATGTGTGTCTGTGCTCCAAACAATTCTGCAAGGTGAAGAAACTGGTGTTAGTAGTTATGAAAGTTGTAGTCAGTAATCAGTAGAGCAGTTATTCGAATCCAGTTCTGCATGATTTCTTTTTTTTTTTTTTTAGGATTTTATTGGAGAACAGTGTGTTTGTCCAGGACTCATCAGTTCCAAGTCAAGCAGTTGTCTTCACTCTAGTTGTGGAGGGCACAGTTCTGTGGCCTATGTGGGGATCGAGCTGGCAGCCCTGGTATTATGAGCACTGCACTCTAAACACCTGAACTAACTGGCTGCCCCACGATTTCTTTATACTACCTTGACTTTGGCTTGAAAGATCCTGGTGTGTGAAGGGGGTGGGGATAGGGATAGCACCAATGAGATTTAAATTATTAGACATATGTAAGCTTAAGATATAATTCCAAAGGGTTGATGAGTCCTAAGATTGGTGATCTCAGAGGTGAGGTGGAATGGTGCTGTATATTAATAAGGTCAAAGGTATATCCCATTTGATTAACTTACAAGTCCCAGAAGAGCTAGATGTTATGAAGCACAGTTGTACAATGGTTTATCCATGTGTCCCCTGGTATCCTGGAAATTTTTGTTCAGGGGACGGGGAAGACAAAACACCAGTGAAGTAATGAAGTCACGATGGAAAGCAGAGGTAAGTACAAGAGGCCAAAATAATACTACAGCTTGTGGAGATGGGTAGACTTTGCCTTGAATCATAAGGTGGTGTGACTTCTTAGAATTAATTCTCATATTCATAACCTTTGAAGACCCTTCTCATTCCACCAGTAAGGTGCCTGTGGTTAATTTCTAAATGTCATGGAACTAACCATCCCTTGAGTACTTCATAGCTCTGATCTCTCAGCCGCTTGCACGCTTCTTATCCTTCCCATGGTTGAGTTGATAAACATTATTTGGAAATATAAAACTAATAGACCAGAAAAAGAGTTCAAGAAAAGACTACAAGAAAAGAGCAGAACAGTTTTTATTCCTTGATTTATCTTGTGCCATTATCTTCTTGGCGATAAGTACAAAGGTCAAGCTTTAGTTGTTATCCTGCTGCTGCTACTACATTATCAAGCAGTCGACATGTTTCTCTTTGATGGAGTTTAACTGTTGGAGATGTCGTCAGCTGGCACAGGGGAAGCAAAGAACTTTGAACTCTAATTCTGATTTGCAAACTTTCAATTTCGGCATAGAAGTCTATGATGATTGGTGTCTATGAGAATAGGTCTGTGATGGAAATATGTATAGGAAAGGTAACTAATACATATTAACTTTATGCGAGGCAGTCTGAAGCACTTGAAGATGAAGTAAGAGTCTCAGATCACAAAGGCCTGAGCTGTTTTTGTTTATGTTGTTCTGCTTCTCAGAAATGACAGAACTGGGATTCAGAAGAAAGGACAGTTGAGTTGAGAAACATTATTTGAGAGAAAGGTAATTCTGTGAGCTAATTTTGTGTGCACGTGTGTACATACGTATTTAATAAATGATGGGTAGTAGGAAAAGAGGGAACCAAATGTATGATTTTTAAATCTAGTTCACCCCTCTTCTATGTAGTGTTGAAGAGCAGGGAATCTGAAATTAGACTGCCTAGATTTCCAGCATCTTTCTTCCTTTCATATAACAAGGTGAAGCCAGACTTCTTACCCCTTGTGAACACAGGACATTGAACCTGTTTGGTGTGAAGGGAAACTGAAATGGCAGGGGGAAAATTCTTAGTCTCTTACTACACAGAGATTATAAGTTGATTGCAAACCAATGACTCAGTACTGTGTGCTGACCAACTTCTGTCAAAATCCCAAATTAGATCCTTGATATATTTGCAACAGTATACTGAAGAAAATGCTACCCGTCTGTCCTGTAGACTATCCCAGCTTTCTTCCAACTATCAAGGCAGATTATCAGAAAGCTTCAGGCCTGAACTGTGTTCACTTAGCTCTTGTAGAAACTTCACTCACTGAACTGATTTTATAATAAGCCCTTGATTTTTGTTATAGAGGGATATAAGAACCATCCATGAAGAATGTTTTTACATATTTTGTAGAAATCGTTAAAAATTTTAACTGTTAGTCAATTTTTGCTATATAAAAGTCCACATGCAAGTTTCTTCTCCAATTAAGTGTGCTGATAAATTCTTAAGCACTTTTTAAACAGCTAATGAAAAAATACAAAGCATTTCCATTTTTGCTTTGGTTCCAGAAAATTCAAAAGTGTTCAATTGTAGTAACTAACCTTAGTTTATGGTTCTAACTCAACTATCTGTCTTTCTGGCCCCAATATATCTTTTGTTCTTTAATTACAATTTTCATTGAATTTATAAAGAATATGTAAAGTTTACAAGTTCTTTTTTGGAAGTTAGGTAGATTATTAATTAGTAAGTGGTATTACAACAGAATTGTGTAATAATAGATCCATTCCAGGCCTCAGTATTCCTAATGAATATAGCCCCTGAGCAGCGGTGTGCCTTTTGAAATGTATAGTATAAGAACTGAGGAACCAAATGTGAAAATAAAAACTTTCTTTTGGAGAAAGAAGTACAGTTCTGAAGTTTATATATTTTTTTCTTGGCCTAAGATAAAATGAATCATAGACCCATGGTTTCAAGCCTATGGGCTTAGACCCTGGATGACTGACAGTGGAACTGTTGTGAGTAGTCCATATGTCCCATATGTATTTTTTTAAGTGTTTATTAAAATTATATTCCCTATCATTTGGAAGTTTATACATTTTTTAATCTTTTAATATTACTGGTTATTAGATGGTATTAGGAAAGTAAAGTAAATTTAGTAGGCATGGTGATGGTATTGTAGTTATTTAGGAGAATGGTCTCAAATTTAGAAGATAGGTGCTGAATATTTTGGTATGGCGTATCATGTGTAATTTACTTTAAGTGATTTAAGGGGTGTGTGTGTGTGTGTGTGTGTGTGTGTGTGTGTGTAAAGATGAATCAAATACAGTAGAAGGCTAGCAGTTGTTGAATCTATAGTATGAATCTAGATGGTGGCTATATGGGTGTTCATTATAACATTCTTCCTGCTTTTTCTGTATATTTGAAATTTTTTATATTTGAAAGTAAGAAAAAGAGAAAAGGTGCTCATACTTGAAAAGAATGGTTATCAGTACTTAGTCCAACCTTTGTTTTTTAAACGAGAAGTTTCTGCACAATGATTCAACTGCATAGACTTGTTTTTGCGTAACATTATACTACTAGCATAAGAGGATAACTAAAGTATGAGGCAACTGCATGCTAAAATTACTGCTGCAGTCTTTTCTACCCTGAATGACTCTAAAGCATAGCATTCTTGTAGGCTACCTAAGCGATACAGACATGTCCTGCCAGTTACAGATGCGGAAGAGTCAGTTGAATTGATAGTTTGGCATTCGTGTTAGTAAGTACAAAGTGAATTTGGTGATCCTGGAGCATGTTACCTGCTCACACTTCCTTATAAGAGATCCACAGCCTCAATCCAGGTGACCTGCAGACTTCTGGGTCATTTATAAGGTTAGAAAGATAGAGTCCCTACTCTCTTCCCACCAGGTCATATTAGAGCTAGAAGAAGAAGGTATAGAATGAGTTAAACTCCTGTTTCTGCTCCACTTGAGGTCTACAGACTAGAGCAAGACTGCTGAGCCTAGTCTTATCCATCCCAGAGATTCCAAGAGCACCTCCACATGGTAAACAGTTCCCAGTGTTGAGTAGAATCACTGCCAGACTACAAAATGTGCCAAATAACCTGCTGTACTATATTGTAGCAGATGGTGTTGGGCGAAGCAGAGGGCTCACAGACAGCTACAGCTCTCCTTACTCATGAGATCCTTACTTAGGATATAACAGAAGCTAGCCTGCTCCTCAGCTTTCTCACACACACACTCACATTCACTCTCTCATGTGCATACTTTCGAAATGTACTTGAGCTTTCACAACCCCTAGTTCTCCTTAAACAGTTTTTTTGTTGTGTATGTATATATTTAGCTGATACATCATCAGACCACTGTTCTTACATTTTTAACATTTGAGTGGTCACAGTGCAACTGATATTTATGTTCTCATAATTTTTCCTTTTTGTTTTTTGTGTTATAAAATATTTTAAACAAACAGAAAAATGAAGAAAAACACCCAAGTACCATTACCAGGCTTTTTCGAACTTATTATTTTGATGTATTTGCTTCAGATAGAGTTTGTTTTTGTGTACCACTCGTCAATCCATTCCTTCTTCTTTAGAGATAACTACTATTCTGAATTTAGTGTTTTTCATGAACATATATGCTTATGTACTTGTATTGCATATGCATGTATCCATAAATAATATATAGTGTTGTTTTACATGGTTTTAAATGTTATGTAAATGATTCTCTGAGTGTAATTTTTATAACTTCCTTTTTTCACTCAATATGTAGCTTTTGAATATTATTCACATTGATGCATATAATTGTGATTTATTTTAATTATAATATTCTATCATATGAATATATCACAATTTAGATAGATTCTCTTGTTAATGGATATAGATGATGTTTCCAATATTTTATTGTTTCGTAAACAGTGCTTCAATGAATATTCTTGAACATATCTCCTTCTGCAGACGTATGAGTTTCTCTAGTGTATATACCTTGGAATGGAATTACTGGATTGAACAGTATATTCAGTTTAACTAGACATTGCCGGATTGCTTCCAGAGTGATTGCAAAAATTTAAATTCCCATCAACAGTGCTTGAAAGTTTCTATTGCCCCACAACCTCTAATCAATGGAGTTTTGGTCCCAAAAAGGTAGAATGAACCCCGATTGCTGTTTTTTCTGTCTCCTTCATCTGCTTGGCAATGAAGTAAAAAGCCCCAGCTTTCTGGCTAGATGACAGGAAATGAGAACTCTAGAGAGCTAGAAAATTCCAGGGAGATTGTGAGAGGGAGGAGCATGGGAAATAAACTCTTTAAATTTTATTATGAACTCCTGAACTTACCCATGTGACATGCATGCAGAAAGTCGACCGCAAACACCATACCTACTCTTTGAAAAATGAAGTATAGGTTAGATCACTGCCCACATACCGACTGGAAACAGAATGGTGCACATGTGGGACAGATCCAAAACCACTGCACAGACTTTGAAAACTTAACTGAATTTCAGGAACCACAATCCACAGAAGGCTGATTCAGAAATTATGGCCTGAAAAAAACTGGATTGATTGCCTGCTAAAAGAAAAATTCTTCATAGAATTTTAAGATGACCTACAACCTCATAATAATGTTTAAAATGTCTAAGATACAATAAAAAATTACTTGTCATTTGGGAAAAATGGAAAATCAAGCACATGGAAAAAAAAATCAGACAAAAGATGTCAGTGCCAAGAATACACAGACTTAAGTATTCTATGACAAAGAATCTAAAGCAGCTATTATAAAAATGTTCCATAAAGTAAAGGCAAACACTCTTGAAATGAAGAGAAAGATAGAAATTCTCCACAAAGAAATAAGAGATAACCAATGGGAATTTTAGATCTGTAAAATACAGTAACAGAAAAAGAATCCACTGAAAAGAATGATTGCAAATTTCCCCCAGAAATCTTGGAGGACAGAAGGAAGTGGAATTACATTTTTAAAGTGCCAGGGGACAGCAGGTGAGGGAAGGCAGGATAACAACTTAGGTTCTATATCCAGAAAAATATTCTTCATGGATAAGGGTAAAGTAAAGACATTCTCAGATGAAGGAAAACTAAAATAATTTGTGGCCAGTAGACACTGCTGTAAATTCTTAAAGGGAGTTCTTAGGACAGAAGGAAACTTGGAGCATCAGGAATGAAGGGAGAGCAACAGAAATGGTTAATAGCTGAGTAAATATTTATAATTGTCTTGAATTCTTCAAATGACAGTTGAAAGCAAAAAATTATCACATTGTATGATAGGACATGTATGTATATAGATATATAATATACAGGAAGGGAGGGTTAAAGAACCCTGATGATAAGGTTTGTACCTTCCACTTGAAGTGGTAAAATGTTGATTCTGAGTAGTCTGTGACTATTGTGATCCATATATTGTGATCCATAGAGCAACCACTTAAAAACTTTCCAAAAAAAATAGTCAAAAGCACAATAGATAAATTATTTGTTTATTTATTTATTTATTTATTTATTTTTTAACATTTTTATTGGGGAATTGGGGGGATGGGAACAGTGCTGGGGAATTGGGGGAAGGGGAACAGACAAGTTGCCCTCGTTTTGTTCTTCAGTCTAGTTGTGGAGGACGTTGCTTCACTGGCCCAAACTGGCACCATCATTGTGCTCTTCCCCGGGTAAGACAGATCAGTCACCGGCTTCTGGACGGCCACTCACTGCGGCTGCTGGCCGCTCACGCTGGCTGCTGGCTACATACGGTAGCCCATGGCAACCCACTGCCACGGGCTGCAGCCTACGCCATCGCCGGCGACTCACAGCAGCCCAGCTCCAGGCCGAGCCTCCGCCCAGCATCCTAGCTGCAGAGGGCAGTGCCACCGGCCCTTATCTGTGGGATCCGAACCAGGGCCCTCTGGTGTCCCAAGCCAGTTCGTAACCATCGCGCCACTTGGCCGGCCACAAGAGATAAATTTAAATGAAATATTTTTAAAATGTTCAAATAACCCAAAAGAAGGCAGCAAAGGAGAAAAGAATGAAATGAAAAACAGAGAAAAAACAAATGAAACAGGAGTGTTGAATCCAAACATATCAGTACTTTATGTTAAATGTAAATGATGTAAACATGCCAATTAAATGACAGATTATCAGAATGGATTTTTAAAGCACAATCTGATTATCTCCTGTTTATTAAAAAGATTAATTTCAAATATAAATGATGTAAGTTAATTACAAGAAAAAGGATGGAAAAAAATACCATGAAAACATAAATCAAAAGAAGTCTAGTTGTGGAGGACATCGCTTCACTGGCCCATGTTGGTGTTGTTATTGCGCTCCTCCCAGGTGAGGCAGTCGCTCGCTGACCATTGGACGGCCACTCATGGCTGCTCACTGCAGCTCATGAAAGCTCACGCCTGCTGCCGGCCAGCCCTACTGCAGCCTACGCCGTCACCGGTGACTCACGGCAGCCCAGTTCCAGGTCAAGCTGTTGTTCACCATCTTAGCTGTAGAGGGCACAGCGTCACTGGCCCTCATGTGGGATCCGAACCAGGGCCCTGCTGCTCAGAGCTGGTATCCCGAGCCAACTCCTAACCAACGCACCACTCGGCTGGCCCCCAAAGAAGTCTAGAGTGGCTACGTATTAATAATCAGACAAAATAGACTTTAAAGAAAATTACCAGGAATAAAGATAATGCATAAGGATAAAAAAAATCAGTTCACTAAGAAAACATAGCAGTCCTAAAATTGTTAAAATATGATAAATGCTCTCTTAACAACAGAGCTTCAGGATACTGGAAGAAAAATGGACAGAACTGAAAAGAGAAGTAAATCCAGAGTTATACTTGGAGACTTCAGCACTGTTTTTTGTGATCTATAGAACCTAGTAGGCAGAAAATCAGTGAGGATATCGAAGAACTAAGTAGCACTTTCCATCAACAGGATCTTTTGTCATGTATAGAACACTTCAAACAATACAGAATTCATATTTTTTTTAGGTCCAATGAAACATTCATCAAGATAAGCCATATCATGGGTCATAAAATTAACCTGAAATAAATTTAACTGCAGCTAACTTCATAATTAATGGTATAAGCTTGAATTTCTTCATTTTAAGATTGGGAAGAAGGAAATAATGTCATCTCAGTTCACTCCTCTTTAACATTGTACTTAAGCCCCAGCCAGTACAATTGGGCAAGAAAAAGAAAGAAAAGATATATAGATGAGAAAGGAAGAAATAAAACTGCCCCTATTCACAGCTACATAACTGTCTACATAGGCAATCCCAAGGAATCCACAAAAAATTCCTAGAACTAATAAGTGAGTTTAGCAATGTTGAAAGACCCAATGTCAACCAACACCAACCAATTGAGCTTTTATATACTTGCACTGAATAGTTGCCAGGGGGTGGGGAAGGGGGAGGGGTTACTATTTATAAAAGCAGCATGAGAGAGATACTTAAGTGTAATCTAAAAACCATATACAGGATCTCTGTGTTGAAATGCTAAAACACTGACGAAAGAAATTAAAGAAGATGTAAATACAGAGGTATATCATATTCAGGGACTGGAAGACTCAGTATAGTAAAGATGTCATTTCTCTAGAGTTGACCCATAGGTTTAATAAAATTCCAATAAAAAAATCTCAGCAAGATATTTTGTAATTATAGACAAGCTTATTCTCAAATTTATATGGAAAAGCAAAGGAACTAGAATAGCCAAACCAATCTTAGAAAAGAAGAATAAAGTGGAGTGAATTATTCTACCCAGTTTTAAGACTTATTGTAAAGCTACAAGTAATCAAGATGGTATCATATTGGCAAAATTATAGATACATGGATTAATGGAACAGAATACAAAGTCTAGAAATAGAACTGCATAAAGATTTCCAATTCATTTTTGATAAAAATGCAGACAATTCAAGGGATGAAAGATAGTGTTTTCCCAAAAAGGTGTTGAAAATATTCAACATCCACATGCAAAAACATGAACCTCTATCTACACCTCACACCTTATACAAAAATTAACACAAAGTAGATAAATCTATATGTAAAACATACAAATTTTAGAAGAGCACATAGAAAATCTTTGACCTTGGATTAATCTTTGACCTTGGATTAGGTAAAAAGTTCTTAGGTATGACACCGTAAGTGTGATTCATTAAAAAAATATATGATAAACAGGAATTCATCAAAAATAAAAAATTTTAATCAATGATAGACACTGTCAAGAGAATGAAAAGGCATGCTATAGCCCAGGAGAAACATTTGCAAATCACATATCTTACAAAGGTGTATATTTAGAATATATATTTTAAAAACTGTCAAAACTGACCAGTAAAAAAACAACCCAATTAAAAAATGGTCCAGTTTTCTAAAAGAGGATGTACAATGGCAAATAAATACATGAAAAGTTGTTCAACATTATAAGCCATTAGAGAAATGCAAATTAAAACTATGATGAGATATACTAATCAAATGGCTAAAATAAAAACTGACAATTCCAAATGCTGACAAGAATACAGAGAATAACTGGAGCTCTCAAGTTTACTTATAGGAAAGGGAGAATGGTACAACTACTCTGGAAAACAGTTTAGTGATTTTGTTTTTAAGGTAAACATACACTGACCATGTGACCCAACAAATCCATCCCAGGTTTTTAACTTATAGAAATGAAAGCTTACATTTCCAGAAAGCCCTTTACACTAATGTTTAGAGCAACTCTATTTATTCATAATTGCCCCCAAATGGAAGCCATTCAAATGTCTTTTAACCAATGAATGAATAAACTAACTGGTACATCCATACAGTGAATTACTGCCCAGCAATAAAAAGAAGTGAACCATTGATACATACAATATCCTGGATGCATCTCAGAGGAGGCATTGTGCTGAGAAAAAAAAATCTCATAAAGTTATATACTGTATGATTCTATTTACATCACATTCTCAAAATGACAAAACTGGTGAAAAGAATGGATTCTGGATTAGCAGTGGAGTTAGCTACAGCAAGGGATTCATTTAGAGTGATGGAACTGCTCTGTATCCTGATTATGCTGGTGGTTGTATGAATCTCTGCATGTTTTAAAATTCATAGACCTGTACACATTTCTAAGAAATCATTTTTGTGTTAATTTAAAACATTTTTTTAACTTAGTGGCATAAAGTGACAACTTATTATTTGTCATGATTCTGTGGACTGACCAGGTGGCTCTTCTGCTTTACATTGTGTTGGCTGGAATGTTGGGATGTCATGAAGGCCCAAATGGCCTCACTCACATGGGCTAGCAGTTTGTGTTAGCCCTTGACTCAGAGTTCGTCTGTCGCTCTTGGCTGGGGACCCTTATTCTCTCTCTCTTAGTACTTAGCCAATTGGACTTTTTCCAGCATGGCAACTGGATTCCAAGGAGTGTTCAAAAAAGAACAATCCTCAGTTTCCAAGCACTTATGAAGTCTCTGTATCATACTTGCTAAAGCCCCATTTGCTATAGCTAGTCACATGACCAAGGATAAGATCAGTCTGGGACGAGGGACTGCACAGGACCTGAACATGAGGAATGTTGGTTCATTAGGGACCTCCAAATTACTGTGGTGTATCACAGATGATTAGTGATTTTTGTTTTATTTTTCTTACAACTTTCCTGCAGGATTATATTACCTCAACAAAAAACATTAAGAGACACCAGTATCTAAGAGGGAGTAATTGAAAAAGATTGCTTATTATTTAAAAAGACGTAAATGTAATTATTTTAAACATGTTGAAAATGTATTATTTTTCTATATGTCAATGATTATAGACCCATGTCTTTATAAAGATTTGAGACCATCCTTCGTATACCTGATCGGTTTCCCCATAATTCTTTCTACCACTTATTGAGCCTCAATCAAGGAATGGGGCTCCAAAACAGTGCCCATATGAAAGTTGCTAAGTGAATAGATCTTAAAAGTTCTCATCATAAGAAAAAAATCTTTCAAGGTCCAGTCAGGATGACAGAGTAGGTAAACACTGTGCTAAACCTCCTCTCACGACCACATCAAAATTACAACTAAACTACAGAACAACCATCATTGAGAATCACCTGAATTTTAGCTGAACCAAAGCCCTACAACTAAGGACACATAGAAGCCACCTCGAGACCAGTAGAAGGGGCAGAGATGCAGAATGGGCTGGTACCACACCATGTATGACCGTTAAAAATTGGAAAGGATATTTCAACTTTGGAAGTCCCCTTGGAGGTGCAAGGGGGTTCCAGCCTAATACCAGGCACCCAAGCCCAGGGTTCCTGTGCCAGGAAGAGAAGCCTCCATAACTTCTGGCTGTGAAAACCAGCAGGGATTGTGGCAAAGTGAGACGAGGGTGGCTACAGTCCCAGGCAATCCTCTTAAAGGGCCCACGCACAGACTTACTCATGATGGACTCGTTTCCTCTGAGCTCCAGCTCTGAGACAGCAGTTCAAAAGGTGCCTGAGACATAGGAGGAGGAATTGAATTGTCTGGTATCAGGGCAAGGGCTGGAGGGGCAAACTTACCCCCAGCCAGAGGAGCTGGCGGAAGCCATTGTTTTTATTGTTGAGCCCTCCCCCCTCTCGACAGGCAGATATATCTGTCTCCATCAACCTAACACCTTTTTGTTCATCCTGATTCCCTGAGACCTCACCCCACCTAACCTTCAGGCACACCCAACCTGCTTCCAGTGGCTTTTCAGTATAAACAGCCTGTCTTGGCTCATGCTGGGGACTGTCCTAAGTCTCTCAAAGGTTCACAAAACCCTAACAAGCAACATCTGGCTTCAGTGTGTCCCATACCTCTGGCTGGGCATCTGTAAGCCTGGTACTAGCGGAAGCCAGCCTTGGTTCATGGCTTGGCCTTTCAAGACACCTGCAAGCCCAGTGTGGGTGGCGGCCATCTGCAGATTGTTTTGTGGTTCATGCCAGGTGGCCCTGGGCAGGGCACAAGGCTGCAGCTGAACTTGGCCTACAGCGGGTCCCCTCCCAAGATGCCCTGGGGCTGGCACTCCCGGTGGCCAGCTTTGGACAAAGCCGCAGCATCACCTGGCCACCTCCAAGGACAACACACCCAAAGGGCAGCCTGGGCAGGCACCAGAGCCCTTCTAAAGCAAATCCTGCTCTATAGGGTCAGCCCCTACACCACAGTTCTTCCACTGTAGTCATGTCAATTCTCACAACCAATCAGCCTGAGGATCAGTCCATCCCCTTGACATGCAAACAGCAACCAAGGCTCAACTACAACAAGAGGGCACACACAACTATCACAAAGGATACACCTGGAGCACCCGGCTCTGATGACCAGGGAGACTGTGCCACCGGGTTCCACAGGACACTTACTACATAAGGTCACTCTGCTAAGACTGGGAGGCAAAGCAGCTCTACCTAATGTATAAAAACAAAACACAAGGGAGGCAGCCAAAATGGGCAAATAAATCAACAGAACAAAGCTCTAGAAAAAGAACTAAACAAAACGGAGACAAGCAATCTACCAGACGCAGAGTTCCAAACACTGGTTATAAGAAGCTCAGAACTCAAAAACATAATACAATTAATTATTCCTTTTTGGTTGATAGTAATGACTTCTCTGGGCACTGTTCCCTGTATATTTTAAAACAGGAGTCAAAATTTCTTTTGATAGTCTAGATAGCAACATAAAAATTTGTGTTCAAAGTAAATTATTTCCCCATCCCCCAATTCCCCAATAAAAATCTTAAAAAAAAAAAAAGAAACAAAGTAAATTATTCTTTCAGAGATCCTGATGAAATGACCCAAAGCAAAACTTATTAAATATGGGAGATTGCATGTCCAGTATTTAAAAACTGCCTGTTTTGAAACTACTGTTCTTTTTTCTATTTGGTGATATTTTTGTTTCCTAGACTTAAATAAGATTCTGGATTATATCTTTATTTAAGTTTCTTAAAGAATTGGAAAATTGTATTAGAAATTGTAAGGTATCTATCAAGTGTGTGGGCACAAATGCAGATCCCAAAAAACTTGGAAATCTGTAAATAGTAAAATTATATACATTTCCTTTTTAAATCTGATATTAGTGAACTAATGTTTATAAAATTAAAGCTAGTGTTTATCTGTTTTTAAACTTTATTGGGGAACAGTATGTTTTTCCAGGAACCATCAGTTCCAAGTCAGGTCGTTTTCAATCTAGTTGTAGAGGGTGCAGCTTACTGGCCCATGTGGGAATCGAACCGGCAACCTTGATGTTATGAGCCTGCACTCGAACCACCTGCACAAACTAGCAGCCCCAAAACTAGTGTATCTTGTAATAAAATAACAGCCTTTCTTTTATTTCCTTTGTTTCTTCCTTACCCCTCCCCACTCCACTTACATTATGTATTAACAGACCTTTTTTTGCTTCCTCAATATGTGAGATACATAACATGTATTATCTCAGGACCCTTGAACTTCATATCTCTCCCTGGAACACCCTTCCCTAGATATCCACATGGTTTTATTTAGATCTCTGGTCAGATATTATTTTATCAGCGAGTTCTCATTATCCTGTATCCTCTTTATTCTGGTTTATTTTTCTTCATAGCATTTTATGACCAATGAATATATTATGTATTTATTACATTTGTTTATTAGCTGTCTTTCCCCAGCTAGAATATAGGTGTAATCAGTTTGTTCTTTGATGTTTCTCCAGAGCCCAGAACAGTGCCTCAAATATTTAAATGAATAGCTCAGCTCAAGTTCTGCCTCTAACTTTGAAGCTTTTCTCTAACACATAGTGAGTGATAACACTTGCCTCGCTTCCTCTGAACATCACTGTAGGTGCTCATGTTCTGTCTCCACTGATTCCTTAAATATAGAGCTCTTACCGTAAACATTACTACATAGTAGGTGAGAGCATGGAGTCAGAGCTGTATAATGTGGCTTTAAATCCCAGCCCTGCCACTTAACCATGTAACTCTGGGCAAGTAACTAACCTCTCTATTATTCCATTTCTCTGCATATAAAATGGCAGTAATGACTTCAATAACTGGAGAGATGGAATGAGAACAGTGGCCAGGGACCTGATCATCATGTTCTTTGTGTAACATAGCTGAGTATTTGAACTTTTTCGTGTAAGTAGCAGTGAGCTTGACAGACTTTTTTTTTAAGTGATAGTATGACATAGGATAAAATTTCAATTTATTTAAAATTTTAACTTCATTCAGCCTGTGCTAATATTAAACTAGTGAAGAACTTCTAACAAATTGACCTTCCTGTTGGTGCTGTCATGCAATTTTTGTTTCATCTCCATGTCCTGTATTTACTGCTGTTTCCTGGCTATTTTTTTTTTTTTTAAGATTTTATTGGGGAATTGGGGGAGGGGAACAGAGATTGGGGAATTGGGGAAGGAGAACAGACAAGTTGCTGTTGTTTTGTTCTTCAGTCTAGTTGTGGAGGATGTTGCTTCACTGGCCCAAGTTGGCACCATCATTGCGCTCTTCCTAGGCAAGGCAGATCAGTGTCCAGCCTCTGGACAGCCACTCACGCTGGCTGCCGGCTACACATGGTAGCTTATGGCAGCCCACTGCAGCAGGGGACTGCAGCCTACGCCGTCGCTGGTGACACACGGCAGCCCAGCTCCAGGTCGAGCTGTTCAGCATCTTAGCTGTAGAGGGCAGTGTCACTGGCCCTCTTATGTGGGATCTGAACCGGGGCCCTCTGGCATCCCAAGCCAGTTCTTAACCAATGCGCCACTTGGCCGGCCCCCTGGCTAAATTTATTTGTTAAAAAAATTGGGTCATTTTGGGTCTAGAGTAGAACTTCCATAATGTAAGGGATACCACAGATGTGAAGGATTATCTATATTGCCCTATGTTTTCTCTTGACAGAAATTCTGTGCTCTGACTCCTTTTCCTATTTAAGACCTTTTTTAATGTTTCCCTTATTTTGGGGAAGAATTTCTAACAGTATACTCGTATACATTCTTGGTGACCTGAAAAGAAACAGTAATGTGTGTTAGGTTTGTAGCAAACTTTCGCTTTTGGGTAAATGTGAGAAATGAGGTTGTTTACCACATCTTCGGTTCTGGCATATATCTGTTATCAAAAATATTTTTTCAGAATATTCTCCATGCTCCTTTGTAAAGTTGCAGAGAAAGTTTGGGGTTCCTTAGGTAGGTCACAGTACCCAGCACACTGTGTCTTGTTTCACATTAGAGTCAGTATATTATTTGTGATAAAAATCAAATAACCAATAGTTCTTCAACTTTTTTATTTCCTCCAGACACAAAATAAGTTCAAGGAGAAAAGTTCTTCCCTACCTTTTAATATTTTGAGCTGCCTATGTTTGGGATTCAAAGTATTTTTGGTGCGTATTGCTTAACTGGGCTGAAGATTATCTCATGTGACAGCAGAGATCTCTTGTTTTGGAATTGCCATTACTTTCTAGAACAGCCACTCTGTACAGCGGCCAACATGCCCTGGATCCTCCTGTTTCATATTACAGTGATACTGCTTTGTCAGGGTAGAATTCAGCCTCACAGGGCTGGAGTCAGTCTCTGCTGACCTCATGCCACAGTACAGCATGTTCAAATCTGGGAGAAACGCGAGGGTTATTCGGCATATTCCTCCACCTTCTCCCTCACAAGCATGGAACCCTCACTCTCCTCAGAAACCGTATGTTGTGTATGTGTGTGTATCTGTCTTTTTTTTATAAAAAATCTCTTCCTTAATTCTGTAATTCTACAGCTTTAAGTGGGGGCTGGTTGAATAGACAGACACAGGAAATGCTTTGAGCTGTTGAAATTTAGCATTTTTCAGCAATAGATTTCAGCCACAGGCATTTGCTATTTTTGAACTGACTCATGTGAGGTTGCAATAATCGAGAAGCATGTTACGTGTTTCCTTAGTTGTTCATTTTACCCATAGCTATTTGGGCAGAATGCAGAGAGTTCTTTGGCTGTGTGGGCATGCTCAGATCACACTGGAGTGTCCTGACTCTCCTGTATGGTGGGCTGCTTCAGTACAGAATCAATATCATCCTCACTCTCTTAGGCTAAATAGTTATCAGAAAAGAAGTGTTTCCTTCAATGAACAAAAGAGTTTGGTTTGCCTTGGCAGCTTGGGAAAAGCTGGGGTTAAATCCAAAGATGCCAGGCATGCATAACAAATAAGAATTTGGATTAGAGCCATTTGAAATATTTCTCACATTAAAAAAAGGTTCTTACCACTCAGCTACTTGTTTTCAGTGTGTTTTTCCCAAAGACTTGTCAGTTTTCTGAATTGTAACACAGTATGCACATATCTCGGTGCTAAGTTCGTGTCTCCAGATCAGCAGAACAGGTCCCTGAGATACAACTGGATAGGAAGATGATCCAGCTTTATGCAACACAACCACCATTTTCACAGTTCATCCATATTCTTAAGTAGCAAATGGCCTAAAGCTTGATTTTTACCATGCTTTTTGAGTTGGTTTTATAAATGATACATAGATATTTTCTAAGAAATAAATGCTAAAGCAAAGCAGATTCTTTATAGTCTTACCTGATTCTAAAGTTTATGTACATTATTAATAGTTTGCTCTTGAGCCATTGGATTTAAGATCTGAGCAGATTTTTCACTCTGAAGTTTGCTATTAAATTACTCTCTTATGCCTTATGGTTGATAATTTAAATGCCCACTTTGTCAACAGATTTGTGCCTCTGATCTGTACCCTTTTTTTCTGTTGTTTGTTCTGTATCTTGGATTTTAAAACCCTGGCACATCTCTGCTTATTCTAAGGTTATAAAAGGTCAGTTTGCTTATCTATGTTTTATTAAAAATGCTAGCCCAGGTTGAATGGGGTGGTCAGAAGGAAAGAATTCTTGAGAGAGCCCTAAAAGGATAGAGGGTAGAGACTGGTAGTTAAAACAGAACTTAACTCCTTTTTCTCCATTATTGACAGTCCAGAGGAAGGAGGGAAATGTAGAACATTCTTTAAATATTCTTGAGTTGATTTTATTTTCTCCATTGATTGCATTAATTCATGAGAAGCGAAAGTTTGCTAAAAAATATATAGTATATACTTAGTACCAGAGTAAATGATTTTACATTAAACTGTTTCCTTCCTTACCTACTCACCTCTCTCTCTCACTCATACTGTTCATCAGCTTGGATGAACTAAAATACTCATAGTGAAACAAAGATTAAAATGTTCAGAAATGAGGTACTTGCTCCAGCATCTGGAATTTTTAATATGACTATATGGGTATATCAAACTGCTATGCTTTGTGAAGAGTTCATTCTAAACTATAGAATGAACATTTTAAAGGAAAACTCAAGAGAGGCAAATGTATCTGATTCTAAGAAATGAGTGGAGAGTTTTAGAAAAGTGGGACATTATAGAACCCATTCTATAAATATTGAATATATCTATATTTTAACTATGTAAGATTATAATACCATGGATGTTGACCAGTTCTAAAGATTGATAATTCCCTTTTTCCTTTCTTAATAACCCTGCAACACTACACATCTGTATGTTTATGTTAAAGACATAAATGTAATGTGGACATTCCAGACAATTCCTTGGCAGTGTTGACATTGCCTGCATTTTCTGTACAAATGCCCAGAATTTACAGGGGGAATTTAGAATATACATATGTAGTCACTTGGTCATATATAGATGCTGTATCTTTTAAACAAGTGTTATTTACATTGGGCTGTCACTGTATTAAGCAGTGAACTTTTGAAAGAAAAAGTAAAACTCCCCTCATATCTAAACCTTCATATTGTTCCTTGACCTAAATTTCATTATTCCGTAGGGCTCAGAGTGCCACATAAAGGTCACATTCCAAGGGAACAATACAAAAGTCTGCCCACATTTTTTTGTAATTGTAGGATTTCTTTTTAATTGAATTCCATTAAAAAGAAATAGCTAGAATAGTGATTTGATGAGAAGTATGTAACACTGCACCAGAAGATTGTGTCAAGTTGTGTTTCCCTACGCCCAGTGCTCAAAATACTCTCGTCTCTTTGAAATTAGTGAACTCCTGTGAATGCATTACATCCCTTAAGACTGCTGGAGGGAAAAAAGGTCAAGAGCTCTGACTTAAAGCTTAAAAACCTTTGTCATAGATTATTTTATTCATACCAGAAATGATTAAATGACAGCTCCAGTGTATCCTGTCTGGAGCAGAGAGAGTGGTGTAAACAAATCATTTGTTCATTGAACAGTTATTGAGTCTATGCATCAGGGTTGTGAGTTTGAGATGGGCTTGGGATATAACAGTGAACCATGCAGACAAATTCTCTGCCCTTATGCAGCTAACATTCTAGTTGGGGAAGATGACAATAAATATAAGCTTAATTAAACTGTAGAATACGTTAGGGAAGGATGGGCTATAAAAATAACAAAGCTGGGTAAGGGAGATTGGAAGTGCTGGGGGTAGACTGCCATTTTTAGTGGGATAGTAAGTGTAAGCCTCATTTAAAAAGAGACATTTGAGGAAGGGCTTGACAGGTGAGTAGATTAGCCATACAGCTGCCTAAGGAATGAGTATTCCTGGTAGAGGGTACAGTGAGAACAAAGCAGGGGTGTTCTGATGTGTACAAGGAATAGGAAAAAAGGTTGGTATAACTAGAGTGAGAATAAGGGAAGGGAGAGTGATAGGAATTGGGATGTCAAAGAAATAATAGAGTGTCTTAAGTTATCTTTTGTTGTGTAACAAACTACCCCAAAGAGCTGGCACAGTCATTCACCTGCACTGTTGGTAGTACTGTAAATTGCTGTAATTTCTGGAGGACAATTTGGTAATCTCTGTCAAAGTGTAAAACATATATACTTTCTGATACACTTCCAGGAGTTTACATTATCAGTATATTCACAGAAGTTCACCGAGTTATATAAATGTGTTATAGCATTGTTTGTAATTTTAAAAATGAGAAGAATTTATTTTGTTGCCCAATTGAAGTTCAACATTAAATATCTTTGACATCCCCCTCTCCCCAAAGATGGTGCAACCTTCTTCTTTATTGAGGAACTGGATCCCATATTATCATATTTTATGGTTATCAGGTGGGTTCACAGGCATTTTTTAGATTTCCTAGAGATAAAGGCTTTTCATTTATTCTCTCTATGGCTGTCACTGGAGATAAGGTGTTCAGAATGAAAGATCTAATGCTCCAAGATGATACACACAAAAGAGCTATTAGAAACAGAATGGGCAACAGTAGGAAGCTGTTAATTTGAAAACAAACCTTTAAGAAGTAAAGACTACATGGATTAGTATGTGGAAATGAAATAGGGGCTGGGTAATCTAGAGGAAGTTTACCAAAACTCCGCATTTTCAGGTAATTCTTTTAGTTTCTAAAAGCTCCATTTTCATTTTGAAGCACAGAACTGCCAGCCAGCTCACAAAATTTAAGAGAACAGCAGAGGAAGATGGAGCTTTTATTACATACTTCTTCCTAAACTATGCTGCTTTTACATTCTACATCATTGCATTTAAATTTATCATACATTTTAATGTACATATTTTGTCAAATATGTTATTTTATTAAACGATCCAATTTTTACCTGTTTATCTTATGTTTATCCTGGTACAAGCTGTGTTAAATTGCTTGCATCACTTGACTCAGTGTTATTCTCCACTGCATTAATTATATGCCAGATTACCTCTGAGTTTTGGAGCTAGATAAGGAGAAATAGAGAGGAAAGCCAAGTGCAGGACATCCAGGGAGCTGCTGTTTATACCTCAAACAATGAGCAAGAGCTAAAGAACTACTCAATTAATTACTTCATTTGGGGCATGAAAACAGGATTAGAGTAAGCAAAAAATTTTATTGGTTCTCAGGTAGTTGTGGTTTCGACGGAACAGAGTGAACATTTTCATCTTGGAGGCAAGGGCTCCAGCTTTGCCACTAGGGCCTGAGTTGTCTCTAAAAAGGAGAATAATGCTAGCAAGAAACTCAGGCTCAAGAGACCTGGTTTATCATCACAGCCCTACCACAACTAGATAGGAACTTGGGGAATTCAGTTAACATGCCAGAGCTTTTGTTTCTCATCTACAAAATAAGGCTGTTTCACAATATAATCTCTCAAGATCTCTAGATTTTAGGAGGCTCAGGTGAATATCATGTATATGAATATACATGGGCAGACATGTATAGATCGGTTTTAAAAATAAAGCACATTTTTCCAGGGCGGAATTACTTCATAAGTTATATAAATGTCTAACCACTGTGCTGTCCACCTGAATGAAACTAATATAATATTGAATGTCAACTGTAATTGAAAAAGTGTTTCAAAGATTTAAGTAAAAAAGCATATCCCAGAGTCACCTTTAGAAAGTCTAATTTAGAAGGTTTCATACTCAAGCAGCTTGAGGAATCACTGTTATGCATGCCTCACTATTTATTCACTTCTGAGCATTGCCTCCCTCTGTTCTCATGGCTAACTGTACATCTGCTGCTCTACTAAACCAGATAATATGTAAGACACTGTTAACTCACTTCTGAACACCTCCCACTGCTAGCACTAAGGAAATGGGTGTTGACTTGGGTCCACCTTCAGAGACTTGATTTCCTCCAGAGATAGGATTTTGCAATCAGTTCCAGAGGCTCAAAGTAGGGAACTCGTTCATCACGCTCAACTTAAATGTTTTACTCTTTAGGTTGTCATTCATCCAACATATGTTTATGAGCACCTATTACTGTGCTAGTCACTAGGAATTTAAAAGTGAACTAAACAGATAAAAATCCTGCCCTTCGAATCTAAATTTGATCATCCATCCTGTCACCCACCATTCACAAAGGCTCATTAAAGGTGTTGACCATTGTGTCTCAGGTTTCTCCTCTCAAGAATCAGGAAATCTGATCCACCCTTTTCTTCTGGTCATCTTCCAGTCCATCCCTCACCTCAGTCCACTTAGCAGCCTATGGCTCTTCTCTGCATCCCCTCCAAGTGGATGGATGGAGCACAGAGGATTTTTAGGGCAGTAAATCAGCTCTGTATGATAGATACTATAATAGCGGATACATGTCATCATACATTTGTCAAAACCATAGAATAAACGCTAATATAACCTATGGACTTTGATGATAACGAGTCAATTGATTCATCAGTTATAACAAATACACCACCCTGGTGGGGATGTTGATAGTGGCGGAGACTGCATGTGGGAGGGCAGGGAGTAATGGGAACTCTGTACTTTGTGTTGTTTTGCTGTGAAGCTTAAAACTGCTCTAAAAAAAAAAAGTACATTTTCCTAAGGTTCTCAGAAATGGACAGAGACTCAGTTCTCAAACTTTGCAAATATTCTGTTTCTCGTCAGTTTATTAGATTTAAAAAGCAGTTTCTTAACTAATTACAATTTGTCAATTACAAACTAAGTACAAAAAGTAAATGAGGTATTTTACCTTACTTAAACTGAAACTGCTAGTGTGTAAGAAAACCTGGATTTAAACAAAGTAACAACTTTGGGTAGGGTGTGTTAAACAAAAGATTTTTAACTTCCACGGCTAAAAGTCTTTTTAAAAGAAAGGATTTATTAGGCCATTGCTAGAGGGGGGAAAAAAAAAAGACCGGTCTTGGATATGAAGTCTAAACCACCAGCAGCATGGCTAAGTAGGAAACATAGCCGTGGTACTGGAGTTTTGCAAGCATTTTTATAAATCAAGTAGTGGGGAGAAATATGTAAGCCTTTCAGAAAGGATTTACATTAGCTATAGACAAAGGGGATGGGAGAGGTAAAGCGGAGCTAGTCCTGGGGGATAGGCCAGTCAGGCGTCAGAGTCCCCAAAGCAGAAGTATCAACTCCTGTGGATTAGCTGTGGGTCGCAGACTGGAAGGTTTATGTGTAAATAGAAAGCCAAGGCCCGTGGGGTTCTATGGCGCCTGGCTATTCTCTCTTTTGGGTAATCATGGAAATAGACACCTGGAAATTAATCCTAAATTCCAACAGATATACAGGAATGTGAGCAGTCTTTTGTCAGAGCTGGTTCACAGCTATTAACAGGCCAACTGTTCTGTCTCTTACTCTCACTCACCAGCTGTTATAATTTTAATTTGAAACATCTCAGAACTTTTTTCTTGTCAGGTGATTATTTGCTTTCAAAAGCGTTCTTTCTAGAATTCCTTTAAGTAGCCATTTTTAAGTCCATTGTGGTATTATTAAATATAATCAATATTATTCCACATGTAAATCTTTAATTTACATATTATTTTGCAGGAACAAAACCTGCCTTAAGTGAGAGTAGCATATCTTAATTTACATGAGCTTAATCTCTATGGCCTACCAATTAGTAAATTGGAATTTGAAATCAGTAAAAACTGTACGGTGAAATGGGTATTACTATATGGTATATATGTACTTTTAACATTTACTTGATAGTCTAAAGTTTTAAAAACACTGAGTCTTCAGGTAAAACTGTAATGTTTAAGTTAAGTTTTTAAAAAATCAGGTATAAAAAGGTATTTTCTAGGTACTGTTAATTCTTTGGAAAATAGACACATTTTCAGTCTCACTAAATTGTTACCATTAAAGACCAGTTGTGTTAAGAGTATATAAATAAGTACTTTATAAAAGAAGCCCTAATTACTAAAGTATTAAACAGATTTTCTAAATTTAAGTTATCCCAGGCTAAACTCACGTCCTTTTTTAATAGGATTATTATACTAGTGATGAGAGGCACTCGAAAGACATATGGTATCTAGATTTCAGCAGTGCATTTAACAGTTTTTCATTATATTTTTGGGGGGAAATTATAACTGATTATTCATAACTGAGTAAGTGAATAAATGAGTGAAAAGAGTACTAACTCAGATAAATATCAGCCTGGAATAAGGTCTCCGATGGTTTGCTGCAAAATACTTCCTCTCCTGTTCAACCTCTTCATTAATTCCTTGGCTAAAGACATTGCCATGCTTAATCAGAGTTGAAGATGCCAAACAGTTGAAAAGAATAATTAAAATTTTGAACCATAGATTTAGAATCCAGTGGTATTCTCAAATGAAAAGCAGGAGTCATCACAATATGTGATTCAGCTATACCACATTTATGTAATTTATGGAAAGGGCAACTATCCTTTTTTTATTTATTTTTATTTTTTATTTTTCAATTACAGTTGACATTCAGCATATTAGTTTCAGGTATACAGCATAGTGATTAGACATTTATGTAACTTACAAAGTGATTCCCCCAATAAGTCTAGTACCCCCCTGGCACCGTACATAGCTATTACAAATTGACTATGTTCCCTATGCTGTACCTTACATCTCCATGACTATTTTGTAACTACCATTTGTACTTCTTAATCCCTTCACCTTTTTCTCCAAGTCCCCTAACTCCCCTCCGTTCTGCCAACCATAGTTTATTCTCTGTATCTATGAGTCTATTTCTGTTTTGTTTGTTTTATTTTGTTTTTTAGATTCCACATATAAGTAAAATAATATGGTATTTGTCTTTCTCTGTTTGACTTATTTTCACTTAGTATAATACCTTCCAGACCCATCCATGTTGTAGCAAATGGTAAGATTTCATCCTTTTTAATGGTTGAGTAATATTCCTTTGTGTATATATGCCACATTTTGTTTATCCAGTTATTGGTTGATGGACATTTAAGTTGCTTCCGTATCTTGCTATTATAAATAATACTGCACTGAACAGAGGGATGCATATATCTTTTCAAATTAGTGTTTTGGATTTCTTCAGATGAATACCCAAAAGAGGAATTAACTGGATCATATGGCAGCTCTATTTTTAATTTTTTGAGGAACCTCCAAACTGTTTTCCATAGTGGCTGTACCAGTTTGTAATCCCACCAACAGTGCGTGAGGGTTCTCTTTTTCTCCATAACCTTACCAACACTTGTTGTTTGTTGATTTATTGATGGTAGCCATTCTGGTAGGTGTGAGGTGATATCTCATTGTGGTTTTTAATTTGCATTTCTCTGATGATGAGTGACATTGAGCATTTTTTCATATGTCTACTGGCCATCTGCATGCCCTCTTTGGAGAAATGCCTCTTCAGGTCCTCTGCCCATTTTTTCATTGGATTGTTTGGGGTGTTTTGGTGTTAAGTTGTAAGAGTTCTTTATTATATTTTGAATGTTATCCCTTTACCAAATATATCATTGGCGAATATATTTTCCCATTCGGTAGGTTGTCTTTGCATTTTATTGATGATTTCCTTTGCTGTGCAAAACCTTTTAGTGTGATATAGTCCCATTTGTTCATTTTTTCTTTTATTTCCTTTGAAGGGCAGCTATTCTTAACACCATTTTCAGTAAAAGGGAAATCAAACACAGGAGCTAAATTAAATGCTGTTTAATTTGCGAGGTTCTTTAGCAAATCTCTAACTGTTAACAAAGTGATTTAGATAACTGCATCAAAAGGAGTCTGCCAAGTGGGATTTTAATTAACCTTTATCAGATAAAGCTTTTGTTACATTGCAATACATGTAAAAAAATTAGGGTGTCTTAGTCATTTTTTGATATTAAAATTCTAGAAAGGAAGCATTATTAATATTGCCTTAATATTAGTATGTTATACCAGAAACGATGTAATTACAACATGACACCCTGAGAGAAAACAGATTTTATAGTAATTAAAAAGAGTAAATGAAATGCCTAACACTATCCCCATCTCAATTTTGTTTACAAAGAGACACTGAAAGAATATTTGTTATCAATTAATCATGGACAAATTTGTCTTATTAAACTTTTCCCCTCAATGTGCAAGAGAAAGCACCAAGTTATTCGAAATTTTAATTAGGACTGCACTTTTCCAACCCCCTAGCTTAGTGGTCTACATATGGTCATCTCAATTTTAAAATGTTTTGCAAATTAAATTTTATCAAGTCATAAGGACATAAAAGTAATTTTGTCAGAACGTATTTGTGGGGAGATGGAAAATGTTTATTTCTTGAATGGCTGCTGAAATCAGGAACAAACGAGAGACAGTTCCATAGTGATTTTCTAAATAATGGCTTGTAAACAGAGGTCTTCCGTATTTATTGCTTCTTAGTGCTAGATGAAAAATTGGTCTCCTAATTTTAATTGTGATGATTTTTTCCCTCAGACATTTCTAATAAATTTTACTGGATCATGGGGTAGACTCTTCTTTAAGGTCTTTTGCAACTGTAATTTGGAATTCTGTGAAAATTTTTTTGTAACTCCTTATGTGGCCGTAGAATCTCAGAAACTAACTCAATCCTTAGAGGATTAACATTAATTCATAAATAAACACTGTCTAGCAATCAGAGGTAGCCCTGTAAAACACTGAATACAAAAAAAAATGGAAGGTTCCAATTCAGAACAACTACAACTATCTATAGACTTAAACAATATAAGCATGTATTTGAGGTGATCCAATTTTATGTTTTTATTTCTAACTGATTCATTTAATAGACATTTAGTGAGCCTACACTGTCTGCCTGGTCCTGGAGAAAAGAAGTGAATGAATGTAGGACCCTCCGTGTGTATCTCTCCCCTCTCCCCTTTTTAAAATAATTATAATGAGTTGGACTTATATCACTTTTAGGTAGCTTTATTTTATGTGTAGCTTCACTAGGTCCACCGATTGTTGACCTGTGACTATAGTTCTTTAATTAATCATTAAGAGTTTAGCAATCCCCTGTGTTAATTTACCTATTTAAATACTGTGGCAAGTTTGTATACTCAAATGGAATACTGAACCCTCACAACAGGATTTCCCTCTTCTATTTTGGAACAAGTCATTTTATGTTAGGTTTTTTGTTTTGTTTTGTTTTTGGTTTTTTTTTAGATTTTTATTGGGGAATTGGGGGGATGGGAACAGTGCTGGGGAATCGGGGAAGGGGAACAGACAAGTTGCTGTCCTTTTGTTCTTCAGTCTAGTTGT
>NW_017731446.1:1201320-1205142 GCF_001890085.2 Hipposideros armiger | reverse complement strand
CAGCTTGGGCCAGTGAAGCAACGTCCTCCACAACTAGACTGAAGAACAAAACGACAGCAACTTGTCTGTTCCCCTTCCCCCAATTCCCCAGCGCTGTCTCATCCCCCCAATTCCCCAATAAAAATCTTAAAAAAAAAAAATTATCAATGCCAATTGAGATGCTATAACTTTAAAGCAAGTATTGGTGAACTTTTTTTTTTATAAATGGCCCAGTGATATTTTAGGCATTGAGGGCCACATAGGCTCTCTGATTCATAGTCATCTTTGGTTTTTTGTTCTTTACAACTCTTTAAAAATAGTTCTTAGCTTTTTTGTAAGAGCCTTTAAAAATAGGCAGAAGGCTATAGCTGGCCAACTCCAACTACAAAATTGCTTTTTAATTAGATGCTTTGAGAAATAAAAGGTAAGGATACAAATGTTAAAGGTTATTTTTAAAGGTAAAATTATGACTCATACAAAATGAACATGTGTCAAAGATTTTATTTAACTCATTAACCAGTTATTGGGAACGAGTATGATCTTAAAATCAGTCCAAATGAGAATTGGACTTAAGGAAATTTATATTCTCTACTAGACATAATTTATTTGCATTGCATCACCAACACTGTCCACAAGGTAATTTCCATCTCTACAGAGCTGCAAAATAACCTAGCCAAAGATAGATGTACACCTTTACACAATCAGATAACCGCCAAAGAATTAAATAAACAACATTGGGCATTCCCTCGAAAAGATACTTAAAATCTTTAACCATTTTAGTTTTTCACAGTTCCCGCCAACAATCTCCCATGCTTCTAGTGATCATAATTTCCAAAGATTATTCTTGGTCTCATTAGATTTGACCTGATTATTTACGTAAGTGCAGTAAGAGTGCTAATCAATCAATAAGACATCTTTACGTTTTCTTTGCAAATCAGAGCCATGTAGTTTTGAGCAACTACCAAGGCTACAGTATTTTTATTTCTGTGTGGAATTTTTCATAAAGAATTTTAGATTGGATTTTTTAAAACTCGTTTTATTATTCCAAGGTTAGGAAATCACACCTAAGAAACTCTTTCACTAGATTTCACCTTCAGTGCTGATAAATTTGGGTGAGTTAATCTCACCTTCAAGTCCCCAGCATTTGCTAAGGCTTGCCAGGAAGTAAATGACCTTCCTAACCACCTATAAGCCAGGGACCCTGTAAATCAGGCATCAGGTCAGTTTTTCCTGGGAGGGCTTCTTTATAGGCATTGGCTCCATATATAGAGTCAACTGTTGTTCTTTAAAGTAATTCTCTTTTGGTTTCACACCCTTCAACAGAGACCACCAAATGGTCAACCATAAAAATCAGATTCTCAACCATGGCTCCCATCAGTGAGGAGCAACTTATCAACTGTGCATAAACAGGAAACAAAAACAAAATCAGGGCCGGCCGAGTGGCGCGATGGTTAAGAACTGGCTTGGGAGGGCCGGCCGAGTGGCNGCCACTCGGCCAGCCCTGTTTTGTTTTTTAAGTAGGTTGAACCTAAGAAAATCAGGCCAGTGAACATGATGGCATCTGTTACTGGATTCTGACAAGTAAAATCAAGATCAAAGGCTTACAGATATTTAAAGAATACATACATCATGCTTTGTGAAAATTCTTTAATTGTAAAAATCAGATGTCCAGGAATTTATAAGCCCACCCCCACCCCCCACCCTCTAGTTTTTAATCTCTAACCTCAACCCTACGATTTTCAGTCCTATTTCTTAGGTACTAAACATTAATTCCTTTTAAGCTCCATAAATCACACAAATCCCACGACCAAAAGGATGGCAAAACAAGGACTCAATCCATCTCCTCTGCAGACTAGCAGCAACCTTCCAACCCCATCTTAGTAATAGACTATGGCATGTTGTCTAAGCTTAATGATGTGAAATAATAGAATACTGTAACATGATGGTATCTCAAGAGAGAGGAATGAAAAACTGGCCGTTTGGTTGTTTTTTTATGATAAACTTGAAGTTTGGAAAGAGTTACATTTCTGTAAGAAGCCAATTAATACTTATAGTATCAGTCTTCACCTTGCTTTCTAAGTTTTCTTGGTTGTATCTTTATATTGAGTGTGGTGGCTGTTCCTAAAGAATATTTGGAGCCACTAAGGCTCTATGCAGTTTAGTGGAAAATTAAAATAGTAAAGAATAATGAAGCCAAGTTATTTTCAATCGTAATAGCTTCATGTCTGTCCAACCTGTCCCCCTTACCCCCACTCCACCCCACCTCCAAGCCATCTATGGCTGGTAATGCTTTGGATAGAATAAATTGGGATAAATCCTTTTTCTTCTCACATGGACTTGAAATAACCCATTGAATGACATTTTTCTTCATTTTAGCAATTTTCATATTTTCTGGGATGTGGAAAATTGTGTTTATTTTTTATTCCTGAGAGTCTCTGTTGTTCACTTGGGATTTGGAAGGTATAAAATAGATATTAAGTAAGGATTTTCAAGAGATGGCTTATGTAGCTCTGACAGTCACTGTGGTGAACAGCATTTTCTAAAACACTAGAGCATTACCTGTCACTTCCAGGTGGTCGTTTTCCAGACATAGAAGCTTGGGCATATTCTAATGATTTACTTTGTACTTTTGAAATTTGAGTGTTTTGTTTTAACATTGAAGGTGTGGCATCACTTAGAAAATAAAACTTAAATCAACCTCATCCACCAAAAACTCTTTATATATTGTTTTTCCTCATGAGCCTGCTATTTTGAAAATATTTGATTACAAACACCGTATATTATTTTCCTTTAAAAAAAAAAAGTAATTCGGAATGAAGGGCCATTCAGTATTTCTGAACAACACTAATACAGTGGTACCATCTGGAGTAGTTATAATTCCAGACAAAGTTAAATATTTGTCATTTTGATCTGCCCATACAACTTTATTGTGAGGGAATGTAGTTTCCAGTGGGTCTTGGAAAATCCTGAAAACAACTTGACTCTTTTGTGGACCCGATGTTGGAGACCACTATGCTATCTATACTTTGTCTCATGACATCAAAAAGACTATTATACCATTTCATTTTATGAAATAAATTTTGTATGATTCTGCAGTAGCTTTGCAGGTGGAACTTGGGGTTTACCTGGCCCTTCCTTGAGTAAGGGGGTGGTATTACCGTCATGGCCTTATGGTACTTTGCAGTGTGAAACAGCCCCCTGCAGCTCCTTTGAGCCCCTTAGGTGGTATATGACATTGTGGTCATGATTCCTTTGAGGTAGGCAGAGCCTAAATAAGCAACTTTCACTGCTGATTGCACTTCTTCAGTTAAGTGTCTCGGATAGCAGGACAGGTAATTTAGCTAGTTTCTAAAGAAGGTCAGTGCCTATACTCTTTCTTCCTAACACCTCATAACTCTGATTTAGCACTAAGCAAAAGCCTGTGTTGCCCTCCTTCCTGAATTGGTTCTAAGCAGTAAAAGACAGTACTTGCCTTATTTAGAGGTTCATATGACCATACTAATCTCAAAAGATTTTAAAACTCTTTGCAGTTCTTTGCTTTGTCATTTTTCTGCTCCTCCACCCACTGGCTGGTTATGGGGATTTGTTTATGCATAAAGAGAGCTGCTGAAGTTACGCAAAACCTATCCCTTATTGAATCCCAGTGGGAGGTTAATGCAGTTAGGGACTTTTTAGCTGAATTGGTTGCCAGGTGGAGGAGAGCAGGAGAAGAGACTCCTTGAGGAATGGGAATGCCCAGCCACCTGATAGAACACTTCTGTGTGTGTGTGTGTGTGTGTGTGTGTGTGTGTGTGTGTGTGTGTGTGTGTGAGAGAGAGAGAGAGAGAGAGAGAGAGAGAGAGA
>NW_017731446.1:1126865-1197344 GCF_001890085.2 Hipposideros armiger | reverse complement strand
TTGTCTGTTCCCCTTCCCCCAATTCCCCAGCACTGTTCCCATCCCCCCAATTCCCCAATAAAAATATTTAACAACAACAAAAAAAATCAGCAAGAAAAAAAGAATTTTTTTTTTTTTGAGAGAATCAGGAAGTCAGTAAAATTAAAGTTCCGTTGCGGCATGAGATTTACTTTGGGAGCCAGAAAGAGCTGTACCTGGGCGAACGCAGCCAGTGAGGGGCACTTATCTGGCAACTCGGATAAATCTACTGGCATCTCGGTGGAACCTCAAAAACTGTTTAATGATAATTTATAAAAAGTAAAATCATGACTCTCATACAAATATACAATGAATATTTCTCACGCACAGGGTCTGCTTTAGACCCAGGCAACTAACTCTTCAGGGCCACGGTTTTCCATATGGTAGCTCATCCAATCAAGACAGTTTTGATCTTAGGACACCTTGTCTTAACACATGCTTCATTGATCTCAGCTGTAGGGAAGAGGATAAAAGCGCCTCATAACAGTTTAATAGTATCTGGTTTGGTTTTCTCTGAGGAGTGAGATTACAAATAATTTTTTGCTTTCTTTTATGCCCATTCATGTTTTCAAAGTTTTCTACAATGAATATAATTGTCCAAAAGATATATTAAAAATGCTAATAAACAGAATTAAGCAAACATCAGCTAGTGTTGATACTAGTGGTGGAAGATTGGGGTTTTTTGCCATTGTTTTTGTAGAAACAAATTTACTCTGTTGAAACCTTACAAGCTAATTTTTAAGCAAGGACAAAACTTGTATTCATAAAATTCTGTATGAATTTGTTCTGGAGAGTTAAGGTCAGTTCTGTGCCTCTAGAGATAGAAATTTCTCGAGCCATGGTTTCAACCCAGAATTTTCTTCAAATTCATTCAAGGTGCTTTGGATTCCATTGAGAAGCCTTTATCTGATTTAAATGAAAGAATGCTATATGAAACTGGTGAGTGCTGTTTGCAAGGACCTTTGACCTCTCACTGCTGTGCTAGCCTGAGCTTCCAGCCCCATACTTTAAAAGAACAGAAATGATCACAGCTGTAGTTTCATAGAAATGACTGCACTGCATGATATCAATCTGTCTTCATATCTGATTTCTTTCTGCATATTAACTGGAGAGAAATGTTACTATGTATTATACATTGTACATGCTATGCTATATTTTATAATCATTAAAATTCTCCCTGTGTGCTTTCCCCGAAACTGCTTTTACAAATGAAGAAATAAAGCTCAGATCTGATAGCTTGCCTAAATCCCAAAGTGACATTTTCAGAGCAGGAATAGTATCTTTAAGATGTTTTGTTCTTTAATGCAGTATCATGAGTATTCAATAAATAGTATATAATGGTACAGGGACTGAGCCTGGGTTTACAATTGTGGTTTTTTAATCTGTTGCTTAAACTTCGGAGAACTCCAATACCTTTTGTTCAGAAGCGGTTTTTCTCTTTGTCCATAGTAAATAAGACTTGAGGGTCTCATGCTCAATTTTCTTTTTCTTGCTCAATTTTCATTTAAATGATTTTGTGAACCACAACTGAAAAATAAGAGAAGAAACATTAGGAAAGCATGGAAATCTGTTCTGGCAATCTTTTAGTCCTCTATCAAAACATGGAGAGATTGTTTTTTCTTCATATTTATTGAACCAAGCTACCTAAACAGTGTTACTTTATTTAGAATGTTTTTAAACTTCTTTAAGCTATTCTCTAAACCTTATATGGTTTTTAAATGAGAAGACAAATGTGAATACTGAATTAATGCCCTGTAGCTTTAAATTCAACCAGTTTGATGCTTTTGTCTTTTATAAAAGATGCTCACAGCTTGAGAAGAGAGGCAGATACTGTCTGTGATCTCCATTCTCAGAGTCGAACTTCATTTGCATTAGCAGCTCTAGCAAACCACACACACACACACACACACACACACACACACACACACACACACACACACACACACACACACACACACACACGGATGCTTGTTTGGCAGTGGCTTTCTATTTATTCAGCACAGAGTCCTCCCAGGCTCCCAGATGTAGAAAGGTCTGAGTGATGCAGGAGACAGTACTGGAACTGTCCATAGGCTGAGGTGGGCACTGCGGAGGACTGGCTATGCGGGGATGTTGATGTGGTGCGGCTGTGCCTGCCTGTTCTGTGAAAAGCCCTTCTCTGAGGCTGTGAAGGTGAGAAGCCCAGGGATCCACTAGAAGCTTCATTTCAGCTGGCTCTTTGGTGGGGCAATGCATTCCCAGTGGTAGCTGTCCTCATTTACAGCGTTATTCTCGGAAACCAAGTATGTGCCGCCGTGACAGACTATGCCACAGCTCCTCTGCAGTTTGGAAGCTGGGACAAATGGAAAGAGCTTATAGCCAAAAGAGGTTTTGATTTATTTTCACAATCCAAGCTTGCTCTGGCAATTTTACAAATGAAGGATGAGCTTTGTGGCAAGCAAAACCAGCAGACTGCCTGACAGGGGGTTTTGGTAAGATAAATGTGTTGCTTGTGTTTGTTGGTTTTGTTTTTTTTGTTGTTGTTGTTTGTTTCTGTATCGGCTACATAGAATTGCCTCTTAGCAATAACTAAAACATTTGCAGATTCACGTTTGATTGAAAGGGATGACCAAGGGAGACAGAAAGGAAAACATTATTTCTGGTCATTCAGTTGTGACCTTCAGAGATAATTATCCAGTTTTCTCCAATATCCATGAACAGGCAGAAGCCAAAAATTTACAGAGCCAAGAGTACTAACAGATATTCTTTCCTTTCTTTGAACAGTCATAATTACCTCCTTTTTCCCCCCAGCTTTTTCCTATAGCCTGAGGTGGAGAAGAAAAAAATAAAGGCTTTCTACTCTGAATTGTTGCCACTGGAACAGTAATAGTCTGGGAACATAACTATGGAGGTGGAGGAAGGCAGGATGGAGGAATCTGCTATTTTCATAGTTGTGCGTTGGTGGGTGTTTCTCTTAGATTCATTATCACTACTGTTCAATATCAAGTAGTTATTAGTGCTGTATCTCTGCCTATTCTGTGATTTAATGCCTTTTATGTTCTGTTTTGTACATTTTTATTTGCCAGACCCAGTTTTATCATTGTGAAGCCCTTTTCTGTTATTATTAATACAGAGTAACTTTTATTAGAGTAAAGGTAGTTGTAGAAAGTAGCCCTGAAATATTTATGGACCCCCAAGAAAGGTAAAGGCATTTTCACTTTGAAATCTAGGTTTTGCTTTCAGCACATTTTAGAGTCTTGATTTTGGAATCTTTAGTAAGCATTTTATTACAAGTTCAAAAATGGGTCGCATTAGATGCATGGAATCTTACCGGAATCACCTTGCTCTAATTTGCTTTAAGTTGGGCCCTCTTTTTTATGTTTTTCTAAGCATTAAGGCTTACTTTTCCTCAGCTTAACTTAGGCAAGGATTGCTGGAAGGTATGGTAACAATTTTATTCAGTCAACCTCAGATCTTGTTCCTGGGCCCACTTCTCACCAGTAAAGAGAGCCAAGTTTCCTAGCTGCTTCTAGTGGGTGCAGAAAAGATCCACTGACACCTGACTTTTTGCTGACTCATTGGTTATGTAAGCCTTGTAAATGCTACTATCCATATACTCCATTAGGTTACTGGGCAGGTGGCCCTGTCCCTGGTTACTGACCTTTTCCTCTCTCACCATCCTTCTGTTCCTTCCTTAAGCTTTTTTGGTAACACAACCAAAGGCCTCAACCTTTACCAAGTAAATTCTCAGAAACAGTGAATCCTTTTTCTTTTATCTTTTTTTGAATTGCCGTGTTAACTGTGTATTTTCATCTTGATGATGATAAAATTCCAAATTCTATATTCTCTTGACTCGCATAACCTACAGTAATAATACTTTTCTTCATTCATGACCTGGCTAAAGTAACAACTTCCTTTTTTGTCTTTGAGAGCTCAGTTCAAATGCCCCTGTAGTCAAAAAAAATTCTTCTATGACCTCCCAACTAAAGTAGGTTTCCTGCCCTTACATTATTCCTTTTATCACAGCACTTCGTTCTTTTTCTTCATAGCACTTGTCACAATTTATATTACTTGATTATTGGTTTTTATGTCTCTGCCATTTTTCCTGACTCAACCCTAAGCCTCATGAAAGCAGAGACTTTGTTTTGTTCATCAGTATATGCCCAGGCACTTAGCAAAATGCCTAGCTGAGAGTTGAAGAAAACACAAGTATGCAGTATTGCATGTGCAAAGGCCCTGTGGTAAAAAGAAATAGGATGAGTGGCACAGGCTGGGAAAAGCCAATGTGACTAGAGTGGAGGAAACATGCTCTAAGATGAAGCTAAAGAGATAGATCCAGAGCCTAATCACGCAGGATTGATTTTTATAGACCATGTTCAGGTTCTTGTTCTCAATATATTAAGAGCTGTAGGAAGCTACTAAAAGAATTTAAGCATTGGGTGATTTAGGACTTCTTTTTTAAAAGTAAGTTCCCTACCTTAACTGAGAGCCTAAGTGAATGCAAATATATTGATCCGAGTGAGTGATCCAGGAGAGAGATAACAAGCTTGTCCTAAGGTGGTAGCAGTAGAGATAAGTAGAGATGTAATGGGAGAGTGTTATATATAATAAGGAGAGTATTATAATTTGATGGAAATTTGCAAAGTAAAATAGATAGGACTTGGTGTTGGATCTGATATAGATAGAAGGCATATTATGTCAAGAATGGTTCCTGGGCTTTGGTTTGGTTTGTTTTTGGCTTGTGTAACCTGATGGATAATGATGCTTTTCCTGAGATATAGGACACTATAAAAACCAGGGTTAGAGGAGGATCATGTTGTTTGGTTTGGACATGTAAATTTTGATACAGTCAATAGCCTTTTGGGCCTATAAGCCTACATTCCAAAGGAGATTATACTACTCTTATCATTGGAAAGCTTTCAGCAATATCTTTGGAATAAAGTCCAAAACAGTAGGGTAGCCCTACCTCGGTAACTCATCTCCCACCAGAGCCCTCTCCTATGCCATACTTTTACAACCTCATGAACCATTCTGTTATCTTAAAAATGTTATTACATTTCCTCTTCTGTACCTTTGCTTATATTGGGCTGTCAACCACCCAAAATCCTTTTCTTCTTCTTTTTTTATCAAAAACTTCTTTCAAGGCTCCTCCAAGAAGTCTTCTGTTCGCTTTCCCTTCTGAATACATGGCTCCTTCCTTGGTTTGCGAGCATAATTCTTTCTGGAAACAAACTACACGTATTGCAAGACACCGCTCGTTTATCACATTAAAATGTATTAGAAATGTTTGCTTGTCTTGCGGAACACTCGCAAACCAAGTTACTCGCAATCCAAGGTTTTACTGTACTTTGCCTTCATATCTTCCATATCAAATTGGACCCATATTTCAGTTGATCATTTCCATGTCTCACTAACTAGGTCATGTGTTTCCTGAGAGCAGGGATTCTACCTTTATCCAGTGCTTTACATCAGGAAAACAGGATAATTGCAAAATGAATTGTAGTATAAAAGCCTCGATCTTTTCCACAACTTGCGTCTTAATATCAGAGCACCGTAATGTCCTTTCCCACCTGCTCCTAATTTTCTGTAGGCTGTCTTATATTTTTACTCTATAGATACCTAGATACATAGTAGAAATGTTCTTCCTTTCATATGCAAAATCCCTGAAGTAGTCATTTTTGTCATCTACCGTTATTTTATATGTAATTTATCAGAAAAATTGAAATCTTGCTATTTCTCATCACATGTGAAAGAATTGGCCAAGACATCAAGGACCAGCATCCATAGCTGGTCTTGTTCTCTGTGTCTCCTCTTTTCCCCTTCTTTGGAATAATTCCAGAATCCATGAGGTTTGCTCTTGACATTTAAGACTGGATAATTGTTAAGACTGGATAAGACTGCATTGCAAGAGGAATGCCGCATGTATTTCTTAGTGTTCTCTGTTAGAATAGTAAGTAAGTACTGCTGCCCTCCACTGGAGCCTCTCTCTCCACCTGCTCCCCCCGCCCCCCAACAAGAATATAGAAATGCAGAAACAAGTTGGGAAGGTTAGTTCCTTCTCATTTAAGTAATTTTTTCACGAAGCCTTAGGCATTCAGTTTGCCTTTTCAGAAAGTCTGAATAGTTGAATTTCCTTCTTATTATCTCATGCATTGATTCCCATTCTTTTGAGGCCTGAATTTCAGTGATTTCTTAACCCCTTTTAAGAGTTACATTATACTTCCACTTAAAAACCTGAGAAACAGTTGGACTATCATCTGAAATCTGTACCAGTCACATACTTACGTTAAGTATTCATAGCTGTGTTTAATTTAGTCTTTTTTTACGTCACAAGTTGTCCCGTTGTAACTTGGAAGCATAAACTAGATTATATTCTTCACTTTCTATTTGAGAAAGTTAGTTTATATATCATGCTTTGTCATTATAGATCCTGAATGGGAAAAATCTAAGCAATTCCAAATATTATATTGCAAAAGAATGACTGTAGTTCTAACATTACTTGGCTACCTGCAACTGAACAAAATTATTTTAAGAGAAATTTACTTAAACAGGAGACAGATCATTATTGTACTTTTCGTAAACTCTTCTCAATAGATCAAGTTCATTAAAAAAGACAAAAAAATACAAAACTTTTGACAAGTGATACTCTGGGCTTGTTTTTTTCATTGAATCTATAATTTTGAAAATGTAGCTGCTTTTTTGTACAATAGAATAAAATAGATACACCTATAAAGTTAATGTAAATGCCTGTTGTGTATACTCTCTCTCTAATATCTGAGGAGTCATAAGTTTATAAAGATCCTGGAAATGTTAAATTACTTTTTGTCTGTACTTCCCATTATATAAGCTGCTTTTGGACAGTGCCATACTGCTACCACCTTCACATCACCTGTAGTACCCCACTTCATGCTCCATATATATATATGGAAGGAGGATGTAATCTTAAATATGGAATTCCCACTGTGAGTCTAACTTTGTAGAAATCCTCAGTGCCTCCTTTTTCTGTTGGTCTAAGTGGTAGTGATCATGGCTGTTTTGAAAAGTACTGTAGTGAAGTAGTTAAGAGCAAGGACTCTGAAGCCAAATCCGATGGGTTTAAATCTTGGCCATGCCACTTACTGGTTATATGACCTTGGGCAATTTCCTTTACTTCTCCTGACTCAATTTCCTCAGCTGGAAAATGGGGAGTATAATAGTATATTTTCTAAGGCTGTTTTGAGGATTAACTAAAAAATACAAGTAAAGCACTTACAGTAGTACCAGGTATAGTAAACACTCAATTGCTACTACTTTTGCTACTACCAGCATAATCATCATCATCAGATTTACATATAAACCAGACTGAACCTTGAGCTTTCCTAGCCTCAAAAGATGTCTGTGTGAGGAGTAAGCCTAGTGAGACAATCCTGGAAGTATTCAAATAGTTCACATAGCAAAGTAATGATGTTGGGCATTCAACTCATGTTTTGAATAAAACAAGAGATAGGATACTAATGTATATTAGTGTGATGCATATAAAAGTGTAAACCAACTCTTCACTTTTTTAAATTAAGAAATATCTGATTTTTGAGCCAACTATTTTTAATGTATGAAGGTACGATATTTCAAGGATCATTAGAAGTCAAACTCTGATTTATTAAGATCCTATTATAACAGATAAAGTTATAAATAACCTTGTTAAATCACTAAACACAAACACTTCAGTTTGTAATGAAAGAGATTTGCAAATAGCCAGTACCTACAATATTCTTTGAATAGACAAGTGAATAGGAAATACTTACATTCATTCAACAAATATGTAAGCACCTACTAAGTGCTATGCATAGTTTTAGGTGTTAGAGAAACAAAAGTGGACAAAACATAAAAATCAGTACCTTCATGGATCTTACATTCTAGTTTTTGGTGATAGATACGAGTACAAGAATATATGTCAGAAGATAAAAAGTTCTATGTTGGAAAATAAAGCCGGGAAGAAGAATAGGGAATTCATAATGGAAGTGGAGGTTGCAATTTTACATAGAGTATCAGAAAAGTCCTCATTCTAAGGTGACATTGGAACAAAGATTTAAAGGAGATGATGGTGTAAGCCATGATGTCTGGGAAAGAGCTTTTACTCTGACTGAGATAGGGAGCCACTGGAAAGTTTTTGATGTAAAAGACTGTTGTGATCTGACTTATATTTTAAAGGACCACTCTGGCTGCTCTGCAGATAATTGGCTATTAAAATATTATTGCAGTAATAGTTAGGAGACTATTGCAGTAGTCTAGGTGTGAGCTGATAATAGTGGCTTAGACCAGGGTGGCAGCAGTGGATATTCATTGAGAAGTGGTCAGATCCCGCTTTTCTTTAGCAAGTAGAGCCCACAACATCTGTGAGGACAACATAGTGTATGTACATAGAGGGTAACAATACAGACTTTGTAGACAGACTGTCTGGGTTAAAACCATTGTCTTTGCCACTTCTTAACTTTGTGATCCTAGACAATCTAATTCTTTATGCTTCAGTTTTCTTAGCTATAAAATAAATATGATGATAATAATACCCATCTTATATAGTGTCGTTGTAAGAATTAAATAATTTAGTAAACATACAAAGGATTTAGAACAGTGCCTGGCACATAGTAAGTACTATACTATATGTATTAACAGCTATCAGTTACTGTTGTTAACTGGATAGGGTGTGTGAGAGAAAGAGGAAGCAAAGATGACTCCAAGGCTTTGTACCTGAGCACGGGGAATAATGAAATAGCCATTAGCTGAACTGGGAAGGACTGCAGAAGGAGCAGGTCTGTGGGATAGCAGGAACTCAGTTTTGTACATAGTAAGTTTGAAATGACTGTTAGACATTCATGTAGAGATAGTAAGTAGGTAATTGGATATATAAGTTTAGAATTAAGGGAAGTATGGGCTGGAGGTTTACATTTGAAAGTTGTTAGCAAATAAGTGATATTTAAGACTATTTTAAGAGAAAGGATTAATTAAGCCCTAAAATGGGATGGGGGCTGTGTAGTTTGGATAGCTCCTCTTTAGAGCCTCTACTCCTCATAAACTACCTAACAAGCCTAACAATAGCCAGTTCAGGGAGAGCCAGATTGTCACAGACCCCATGGAGCTTTCCAAATTCTTTCATTGCTTTAGAATTTTGCTTTATCAAAATTGCTCTGAATAAATAGGATTAAGCTGAGTTTTAGAAATCTTTTGTCTTAATGAGACTTGTCATAAAAGTATTTGTAGGGAATTAACTCGTAAAGGGGAGCCCCATTGGTGGCAGTTTTACAATTGGCTTATCTGCACATGGATTTTGTATATATTTTTAAATTCTCAGCAGTGAAAACATAGTCCTGTGTTACCTCCTTTTACTGGTTAGCTCATGTTCAGAAAATAGATACTAATTTTAGCATTAGCAGATTCGTGTGCTTCAGACAATCATTCTTCATTCTGAAGTCGTGTAAGAATGATTTTTAAATAATCCATAGCCCGAGTCGCTTTTTTTTTCCCCAACAAAAGTTAAAATCTTAGAAGGAAACTTGGATCATCTGTTTCAACCATCAATCCTCATATAACATTCTTAACATGCAGGCATGAAGTCTCTGCTTGTATACTTCCAGTGGCACACAGAAACTCATCTCCTTATTTTCAGTATATGTCATTTATTTTTTTCTTTTAGGTATTGGGGAGAGACCTTTCTCTTAAAATCTATTATTCATCTATAAAATAAATTTTCTTAACTGGATGACCCCTTAGGTCCCTTCCTAGTCCAAAGACTCTGCTTATAAAAAGAACACTTAACCATGACAAAGCAGCGTGTTCTTGTCTACTTACACCATCACTACTAGGATTATAGGCTCCTTAAGAGGTTTCTTGCTTTTTTTTTGGTAGCACTTTCAATGCCTAACACAGGCCACGTACATAGGAGGCATTTTGCAGAGTTTTGTTAGAAGAAAAATAAATCCTCTGGTCAGGCTTACGTGGACTTACTGAGTCCAAACATCAGGCGTGAAGTACATCTGGCAGTGGTAATCCTCAATGATGTCTTTTGGGTAAACCAGGAAATCAGTCCTGCTGTGTGACAAAGCAATACTGAGCAGCAGAGCTAGATCCTATAATGGATATTTTGCAGTTGGATTGGTACAGGGTGGGCCAGATAGGATGTTAATAATCTAAACTGATATTCAACCCAGTCAGTAGTTTTTCCTCAGCAGCTTTGGAGGGATAAGTATCACCTCTTGGAAGCTATTTTTCTTACAAAAATTCTGGCATTTGTTCCATTCATAGTAACATAGGCTCAGTCACTGCATGGTATCTAAGATCCAGAAGGATCATGTTAGGGAGCTGATGGTAAGCATATATATTAAACAGACACTCATTGGATATTTTCTTTGTACAAGGCATTGTGCTAGCATCTTGGGGTACAAAGATGAATGTGACATGATCCCTGCCCTCAGGAACTGTCAAGGGAGGCAAGATATTTAAACAATCATTTCAACATAGTGTGATGAGGTCAGTGATAGAGATGTATATATAGCCATATGGGACTATAAAGGAAGAGCCATTAACCCACCTGAGAGAGGAGGTTGTCAGGAAAGATTTCCTGGAGGAAGTTGTACCTGAATGGGGTCTTGAAGGATGAATAGTAGTTAGCCAGAAAAGGGAAGAACTTGCCCTGGACTGACAGTGGTCAAGATTATGAAACTCTAGGGATTACCATTTGTATTGGATTTTGGGAGTGGTCTCCCTCACTAAGTGCACTTGAATTGAACCACACACTTCAATTTTGGTTCAAAAACTTATGCTCATTATAGCTCAGATAAAATTTTAGCAGAACGATGGAACTCGGTCTGCAGGTGTCCCAGCATTAGTTTGCACAAGCCACGGCACAACCTGTTCTATGAAATTGGCCCTGGAAAAGATCCACTTTCAGAAAAATCAAAATAGTCAAACTTCTGTTTGTTTTCAGATTAATTACAAAGATTTCCCCGATCTCCACCTCCTTTTTCTTTTGCCCTAAAATGCCTTCTTCATTTTCTCAGAAATGATGTGGATTATTTAGTGTCCAGAATATGAAATTTCCTGAAAGAGAGCCAGTAGTCTGTAAAGCATAGATAAGATGACTTCATCACATCAGGTAGGGGCTGTTGTCTTTTACTGAAGACAGCAGTGTCAAGTCTGGGATTTCTGAATCTTTTCTGGTTACAAATTTGGATTTTGAGTAATGAACCATAATGTAAGGAATAGAAAAAGGTAACTTCTTGAATGTTGACCATGTTTGGAGGAATAATATGATTTAACACACATTTAACATGGTTTTAGATAATCTCATGAGAAAATGTTAATAACTCCATTTCATAGACAAGAAAACTTGGGCTTAAAGAGAATAAGTCAATGGCCCCAAATACAGTGAGGTAGCAAAAGCAGGTTTGAACCCAGGTGCTTTTTGCTCTTGTCCATGCCCTTTCCACCATATTGCCTTTATATATCATTGTTCTCAAAGCTGGGAGCTGCCATGTTATGACACTTTCATTCCCTTAGATTTTTAATATGTTTGCAAATGAAAATTGTAAGCCATTATAAAGCTTATCAAATACTCTGCTCTAGATGGCTCTACTTTGCCCCTGATTAATTGGTGTATTGAGGCATCTCTGTTTAAATGTTCTCATGGGCTGTTTTCTGATCAATTAATTTAGGTCAGTTAATAGATAATTTAAGCCTGGCAATGAATTCTTAATATTAACAATAAGAGACAAAATGCAAGCAAAGCAGTGTAGTCTGCTTGTTATAACAACAGATATGAATCGTGGCTTTGACCACATCTCTAGCTTTGTAGTACATTGCCTAACTTATAAGTAGTCAAAATATATTTGACTGATTTTTGGTCATAACATTTTTCTATACAAATTAATTCTAACCTCAGCCATAAGTGGCTAGGGTTTGCTATACTGGTGGGTGTGATCAGACCTGTAGGCCCTTTAAGATATAGTCCTGGGCAGCCCTGGTGAGTAGGTGACATTGCTGCTACTGTTGTCAGACTGCCTTGTGATAAGGTAGTAGGAGTCACCTCAGCAGTCAGTTCATTTGTAAATTAGTCATAACAGCATCTACTGTATAGGGTTGTTGTAAGGACTGGAAGATTAGCTAGCCAGCTTCCTAGCCACAAGACCAACTATCCAGAAAGGTGACTATTATTGTTTTACTGTTGTGTTGAATTACATTATTTCTTTGGTTCAAACTCTCTATGTATCCCCCGTTTGCGCCTGAAATGTGAAAGATCTTGGAAGGAACTATATATTCTTTTAATACTTGAATCTTTTAATATTTGAATTTTTAAAAAGTACCACTTACATGGTACAAAAATAATAGCCAGTAATAACAGCTTACTCTGTGCCTGGTGTGTTTTGAGCACTGTTACATTTATTGACTCATTTCTTCCTCGCAACCATCTTCTAAAGTGGACATTACTATTATCTCCATTTTACAGTTGATAAAATGTAAACAGAGGTTAAGTAATTTGCCCAAGGTCACGTGGCTAGTAAGTAGCAAAGCCAGATTTGAACCCAAGCAGTTTATGCCAGAATCCATGTTTCACTACTATACTAAATGTAGCCAGATTCAGTAATCTTGTTTTTCTGATCTAGGCCTTTTTGTGTATGTTTAAGAAAATCCTTCTCTATTTCCCAATACTGCCTTCTAAAAGGTTTAAAATTTGCTTTTCACATGTGCAATTTGGTTGTTTGTCTGGAGTGAGAAATCTAATTTTATATTGCTATATGTTGAAGGGGACCAAAGTTTTGCCACCCCAAATGTGCCTTTTGGGATATTGATTTTTCAACCTGGTTATTAAGAAACCAGGGCCAGCCGAGTGGCCTAGTTGGTTAAGAGCAGGAGCTCTGCACGACAGCGTCGCCGGTTCGATTCCCACATGGGCCAGTGAGCTGCACCTGAGCTGAGCTGCCACTGAGCTGCTAACAGGCGGCAGGGTGGCTCAGCTGGTGAGAACACGTGCACCTAACAACAAGGTTGCCGTTTCAACTCCCGCATGGTATGGTGGGCTATGCCCACCTGCAACTAAGATTGAACACGGCACCTTGAGCTGAGCGGCCGCAAGCTGCTGACTGGCGGCTGGCCGTATGGCGACTGGATTTGGAGCTGAGCTAGCTGCACTCCACAACTCAGATAGGAGAACAACAACTTGGCTGTTCCCCTTCCCCAATTCCCCAACACTGTTCCCCTTCCCCAATTCTCCCCCCTCCCCCCAAAAAAAAGAAACCAAAGGCTTAGAATTAACCTTTGACCTTCCTCCTTTCCTGACTAAGGGAATTCAGAAAAACCTACTTTCAGAAGGGAATCTTAGCAGATTCACCTTAAGGATTTTCACTTAGCCTATTTGAGCTAAGTATGGTAGACAGGAAAGATCCAAGCTGGGGCCTGTTAGAGTCCCCCCTGTGTCCCATTGATTCTGGGTTGCCATGTGTGTTCCACTCTTGTCTCAACTAACTACCTGTGAATTGCCTATCTCCCCTTCGAAATTCCAAACCCCTACCCCTTTTTCTCCTTTGTCTATATAGCATATATATAAGTCTCTATTGCCCATTGTGTTTTGGAGTCTCATTATTATGATACCCCCGACATACATCTATAATAATAAATCTTGGACTTTTTCTCCTCTTGATTGTTAGCTCAACTAGAAGAACTTAGAAGGTGGGAGGAAAATTATTTTTTAGCCCCCACAATATGGATAACCTAATATGCTAGCAAAAGCTGTTGGAAAAGAGAACCACTCTTCAGTTGGTATATTCATAACTCATGGCTAAGGCAGGTCCTTCCAGTGTTAAGTATTTGTGCCTCTAAGGGCTTTATTCATAGCTGACCTGTTACTCTGTAGTTCACTGTATTCTCCTCTCTCCTCTCCCCCCCTCCCTCTTTCCTCTTCTCTCTTTCCCTCCACTCCCCTCTTGGAATTGTGCCTTTTCTTCTCTCTCTCTTTCCTTTTTGAGGACAGTGCCTGCCAACATTGGGAGTAGTGACTGAGTAATCCAGTGACTCATGGTTTCAGGTGTTACATTACTCTCCTACTGAAGCTGTAGGTTAGTTTTCTTTGGAAGCTGAAGACAGTGGTTCTGTCAGCTGTACTCTTATGGGGAGCCATGCACTGGAAGGACACAACCCAGGTAGGAGAGAAGTCAGACTAAAGATGATGGTATGGTTTATTTCTTTAGTTACTGTGTAGAGAAATAAAATCACATCTAAACTGTGGTGATTTATAAATAATTATATTGAAAGTCTGTTGGGTTTGTTTTTTTTTTCTAGTTTTAGAGATGTAATCAAACCTTGATTCTAGTCTCAAAACCATCTTTTCATTCACCAGTATGATCAGTTTTTATCCTCTGAGAGTAATAATTGAACTTGATTTCCGTATCTACACTCCTTTAGACAACAGATTGCATACAAGTTGATATTCAAATTAATAACAAAGAATGTAAGTAAATTAGACCATCCATGCACTTAAGCTGGCAATATTGGATCTAATAGTATGTATTTCATATTCGCTTTCCTTTTATACTGTGGTAGATTTGGAGCTATTAAACATAAATATGCAGTCAGGGTCATGTTACATACTGTAGTTATGGCATCTGAAATCCCATTCAGAAATAAAATCACACAGTGGGAACCCTGTACAACATAAGAGAGTGAAGCTAAGGCACTGAAGAGAGTGGGTTTCCAGGAGCTCTTGTTGCAGCTCTTGGCATCTTGATTATCTGGAACTCTGGCTCATCCTCCTTTTCTGCCTTCCTCTGGCCCTTTCACTGCTTGTGAACATGGACTTAAAGACGAATGGGGCAGATGGAGGGAGTAACGCAAAAGAGTTACTGTGCTAGTCCCTAACCATTCTGGATATTCTTTTTTATTATTGGAGCATAGTGTCATTTTATTACTCATTTTGGTTTTAAATTACCTTTTGATTTTACTTAAATGCACAATATTTCTTATGTGTTCATCTAGAAAGAAAGTAACATTGTTTTTATTCACATCAATAGTAATATATAATATATTGAATCCAGTAAAGAACTAAATGTGTTTTAGAGTTAGAGATCAGCATAATTTCTGCTCAGATGGCAAACTGAGGAGATACAACCAAGATGAAAATAAGAGAATGCATCTCTAAACTGACAAGTTAATTATTAGCATTTCATAAGTATTTCAGAATTGGTGTATTACTGTCATCCCAAAAATGTAATTCAATCTTTTTTAAATATGAGGGTAACCTATATCTAGCAAATTGTTGCGGGTGACAGATTAGGGACTGTAAGCAAGCAAAAGAGTGTGCTCTTAATCTCCAAGATGGTAAACTTGTATTTGACGTACTTACTGAGAATTTTTATTACCCTGAGATGGTTATTTTATTATTTATTTCTGTTACTGTTCAGTAGAGGACAGTTTCTAAAGCCTTTTTGCATAAGCCCTACTCTAATTCACCACCACAAGCGACACCCAGGGGCACCTTCTTGAAGAGTTTTTTTCCCTCCTGAGTTAGGAAAATTAACCTCTCTCCAGCTTTGGCGGCTTTGAAGTATAATAGTTTAAATTTTCAAATTTGAGTAGCTTATCTTTTTCCTCAAGTCTTTTGAATTGTTGCCCACCCATAGGAAATGAATAGTCATTGTGTGTGAGTCCCTTGCCTAATAAAAATCATTTATTAGATAGAACTCACGAAATTTGAACTCCAAAAGGCCTGAACTTAGTCACGGACTTGTTCTTACTTCTTACTGCCCGTCTCGAGTCTTCTTGTTATCTTTTTCAAGTTTATCAGTTACTTGTGATTTGGGATTTTAACTCTCAAGAGTGTACCACATTCATTCTTTTCACTTTTAGCAGTACCTTCCCATTCTTACCTCCACCTGTCGCCAGCTACCAATAAGTGTCCCTATTAGAATAGAAAGAATGATTCCATCACCCTTGACATGATTTGGAAAAAAGACACTGATAAAAATTAGATTTTTTTATCTAGCCAGTAAAATATTGGGTTGTCAGAAAAGTCATGACGCACTTTTGCAATGAAAAACATAGAAAAAATACATCATGACTTATCCGACAACCCAATATCTATTCTTGCCAACATTTTCGGGTGACCATAATATGGATTGGAGTTACAGTGATGTCTGAATACTAAAATGATAATAATTAAATTGAAATGCAAATGTACCTTGTTTTACATAGATATGCTTCTAAACAAAAGTATGTGTGAAAAATGAATTCATGCTTTAAATCCACTAGAGGAGCTTTGTTATTTAAAGAAATACTGCACTAAATTCTCTAGCAAAGGGAAAATACCCCACTTTACATTTTGTGCAAATCTTTTCATATATGTTTTGCTTAAGCAAAGTATACTTCCTTAAATGAGGATAATATCTAAGAGGGAGGCAGGGCTTGGACAGGACAGAAAGAATTAGGTGAGCTATCTGTTCTGAGAGCTGAGTGTAGGTGAATTTTCAATACATTTTGGTCCATCGGTTCCGACGTAGTCTCCCTGGGCTTCTTTTAACATCCACCTCTTGCTTTTATGCTAGATCGAGCGGTTGGAAGTAAGCAGCCTCGCCCAGACTTCCAGTGCAGTGGCCTCCAGCATCGATGGCAGCTTCCACACAGACTCTGTGGATGGAACACCAGACCCTCAGCGCACCAAGGCTGCTATCGCTCACCTGCAGCAGAAGATCCTGAAGCTCACAGAACAGATCAAGATTGCACAAACCGCCCGTGACGACAATGTTGCTGAGTACTTGAAGCTTGCCAATAGTGCAGATAAGCAGCAGGCCGCCCGCATCAAGCAGGTCTTTGAGAAGAAGAACCAGAAATCTGCCCAAACCATCCTCCAGCTACAAAAGAAACTTGAGCACTATCACAGGAAGCTTCGAGAGGTGGAGCAGAATGGGATCCCCCGGCAGCCAAAGGACGTCTTCAGGGACATGCACCAAGGTCTGAAGGATGTGGGAGCAAAGGTGACTGGCTTCAGTGAAGGTGTGGTGGACAGTGTCAAAGGTGGACTTTCCAGCTTCTCCCAGGCAACCCATTCAGCAGCAGGGGCCGTGGTCTCAAAGCCCAGAGAGATCGCCTCACTAATTAGGAATAAATTTGGCAGTGCAGACAACATCCCTAACCTGAAGGACTCTTTAGAGGAAGGGCAAGTGGATGATGCGGGGAAGACTTTGGGAGTGATTCCAAACTTTCAGTCAAGCCCAAAATATGGGAGTGAGGAAGATTGTTCTAGTGCCACTTCAGGCTCGGTGGGAGCCAACAGCACCACTGGAGGCATCGCTGTAGGAGCATCTAGCTCCAAAACAAACACCCTGGACATGCAGAGCTCAGGATTTGATGCACTATTACATGAGATCCAAGAGATCCGGGAAACCCAGGCCCGACTAGAGGAATCCTTTGAGACCCTCAAGGAACATTATCAGAGGGACTATTCATTAATAATGCAGGCCTTACAGGAAGAGCGATATAGGTAAGTTATATGGAATTAAAATCCTCAGTTATTTTTGTTTGGGGTTTGCCTCCCTTTGGATATGGGGGAGTGGCTTTTAAAGATCTTGTAGAGTGTCTTTCTCTGGAATGTCCAGAGCACTTTAGATATGTCATATGACATCTGCATGAGTGCCTATCATAGAATGCAAAAGACAGGCACAGCAAACTTAAATGACTCCCAAGGTCACATACTAATGAAGCGTTGTAGTCACGTAGCTCTCCAGTCTTCCACTCCAGCATAGGACTTTAAAATGAAGCCTGAGCTTTCTAAGCATTCCACCTATTTATTTGTAATCACAGAATCACAAGTCATTGCAGCCTATAGCTATATTACATTGAATTCAAAAGATCTTTTATAACCCTCTAAACTCTGTAGAAATCAAAGTATAGCCCAGCCAAAATGTAATGAACCCTGTAGATATTTGGCCTTAAACACACTTATCTGGGCAGTTGATGTAGAGAGATTAGACTAGAAATAAATCCAGGTAAGCATGTCTATTACCTTTATTATGAATTGGCAACATTTGAATGGAAGTGGACTTAAATATGAAATGGTTATACAGTAGTTAGAGAATTCTCAAAAGGCTAAATGCTTTGAGTCATGATCTGTGCTAAGGTAGAAGCTAATCTCTTTTTTGTGTTTCATATTATACTCCATATTCATATTAGACCACTCTTAGTTGATCTCCTTCTGTGTGTGTCATTTCCCCTTGTTTCAATCACATACAGATAGAAATAATATTTCCCATGGAGTACTCATTGAGATCCAAACTTTGTTAGTCAGAGACAGGCCACCTCACTGACACAGATTAAGGGCTAGTATTATGGGAGCCATTGGTCGGATTAGGGCTTAAATGATGTGGGTTCTGATCTTGTTCCAATTACAATACTTTTATAATACCAATGGATGAACAGACAATCTTTTAAGGTCCCTTTCACCTCTTTTTTTAAAAAGTGATTCTTTTTTTTTAAATTTGCTTTTGTGAGATAATCTCAGGGCCTGAAATAAATTATTCACTTGTATCAATAAACTCTGAGAGGAGTTACAGCAGCAAGCTCTTTTCACGTGGTGAAAGTGCTAATCAGTAATTCAGCCCTGCCCCTTTGCTCTTCTGTCCTTCAATTCTAACTTAAGACTTTCCAGGAGAAGAAAAAAGGAGTGTGGGAGAGAGAAATGAAGTTCTAAAAGCAAATACATTACTATTCTTATTTCAGTGTTTTATATATTCTTTAATATATTTAGAAAATAATTTCTAATGCAGTGAACAATCTAACAGAGATTCAAATGGACTCTAAAAATAAAACATCTGGTCCTTTGTACCGTATTACATCTAATACCCAAGTTCAAATTCTAGTTCTGCCACTGAATAATCTTGAAAACTGGGCAAGTTCCTCAAATTCTCTAAATCTTGGTTTCCACATCTCTAACACAGGAATAATAATAGTCCTTCATAAGGTTACTGTGACATTTAAATGAAGTAATTTATGTAGAGCACATAGCACATATGTGCCTGGCCCTGGAAGTGCTAGATTAATGTTAGGTAGCAGCTGCTGCTGTTGCTATTAAAATACACCCCTCTGAACATGGTGACCTGGGCATTCCACAGTCAGTTGCTCAAAAAAACAACTGCTTGCTTTGACCCCTTTATTTTAAATGGATAGCAAAACATCTTTTAAATTCTTCCAGAGCTTACAATTCATATAGAGTTTATTATGTCTTCAAGTCAGATATAGACCAGCATGAGAAAATCAGAGAGGATAACAGGTCCCTGTGGCCAACCTTTGTATCCATTTAAAATCATTCAGAGACTGGACAGAGCTTTAGCTCCTCGTTATCACCTCATTAGAAGAATCAAGTCCAAGCCACGTAGAAGCTAATGAGAAGTACTTTTGTTTCATTGTACTTCGGGTTCTCTAAAGTAGGTAAATGACTAGTTTTATGGAGAGAATAAAGAAAACCTTTGCATTTTCAAAAACAGGTAAAACCTGGGGGACAAGGGAAAACATACTATAGTGTGTAATCTGTTTTTTGTTAAAACAGAATTTTGAAGAAAGAAAGCCTTTTTCCCCCCCCCAAGAAAGGCATTGGAAAAGTCACAACTGTTTTACTCAACTATTTTGTGCACCAGTATTTCCAAGTATAAAGAAGCTAGATTTCTCCTTTGTTACATATGTCTTTACACAGCATCTAATTTTTGTTGGCCTTTGAACTGTTTCACATAAGTGAAATTTTTCCCACAGATTGAACCTCATTCTTTTAAGCACCAAAACTCTTTTACATTTTAAGCATTTCTGGAGAATTTATCTTCTTGTAACAGAGTAGTACACTGAACCTAACTTGATTAGAAATAACTTAAAACAATAGTGTTCTAGCTTAGAGTGGTACTTTCAGGTTGGTGGATATATGAGGATACCTGCCTCTACAGTAAGTGATCATAGAAAGCTTGCTTTTTAAAGCTCTTTTGTCTGCTTTTTATGGTTCGTTTTTTTTCCCCTTGCCCTATCTCCTTCACACTGTTAATAAGCTACCTGCAGAAGCCTCTCTTTACTAGTTTCTGTGTCTTTGACTTTTCATCTAGGAAGGAGGTGAGCTAGGGATGGACTTGAGGGACTCTTCTCTGACCAAGAACCAGTTAATATATATATATATGCCTGCTTTAGATACATTCCTGGTTATTTTCAATGCTTTGGTTTATTTTACTAATATCTCAGTTGACAGGAGGGAAGCCATCCACTGTGTTGCTACTTGTTATTTAAATGATATGGAGGACACTACCACTGACAGCATTTGCTAAACTCCTATGATGTGCACAATGCTAGGTGCTTTATATATATTTGCAAATCCTCACAGTAGCCTTGCAGGTGGATTATATTATCCTTACTTGACAGTTTATGGAAATTAAGACCCAGCGAGTTCTAAAATTTGCCAAAGGTCTCTCAGTAAGTGATAAAGCCAGGAATCAAACCCAGCTTTATCTGACTCCAAAGCCAGTATTCTTTTCATACCAGGACAGGTTTTTGTTTTTTTCTCCCCAAGCTCAACCCTAAAATCTATATGATTGAAAAACTATAGTCTCACTCTAAGAAGCATTAACTGCTTTGACAATAGGTATGGGCCTTTTCCAGGTCAAAGTATGCGTTTAACTGAAAGTTGAGTCACTATTTTTAACATATTTTGTAAAGTTCTGTGAATGCACAAGCTCTCGAAAGTTTTCTCAATCGGGTACAATAGTATATGTAAGTAATAGGGGAAAAGTACTTAAGGAAACCTCCATTCCCATCTTTATTTTCTCCTTTTCAGATTCCCTTCTCAATAACGTCACTCAATGTGCTTCCCATTGCTCTCTACCCCAGTTGAGTAACACGAGGTCAAGATTTTTACCCAAGACCTTCTTACTCTGAAATAATCCGAAGCATTCAGGAGCCTGTGGAGCACACTCTGTCTTTCCTCACCCACATAATTGTGCCATGAATGAATACTGCTTGTTTAGCACTCACAGGCACTTAGCCTAGGAAGCCATGTAGCAGAGCTTAAATCTGAACTCCACCCCAGCTATTGACTAGGAGTTTAGACTGTGAGCTTTGCATTGAGCTCTCAGATATGAGTGAGAGCATGTATTTTGGGAAAGTAGGAGGCAAGGTTTAGACTTTTTTTTAGTGATGGGATCTGTACTGACTTCAGATTCTTCTTGTCCTGCTAGCCTGTTCATCCCATTAAAGTATTATTGCAGATTTGTTAGTGACAATGGGGTTCACTTAGTACTTCAGAGATAGAAGGGGCCCTTCGATATGTAGTTGAATCTTGTTTTACAAGTGAGTACACTGAGGCCCAGAAAGACAAAGTGACTTTTGCTAGTTCACACAGTAAAATGGTTTAACTTATGTTTAATTTGCTGCTTAAAAACTGGAAGACTACTCCTGTTCCCATAGTGAATATAATATATTAATGAGTTACCGTAGAATAAAGTTCAGGTGTGCAAAACGCATTGAAAATAGGAGAGAACTAGGAAAACAATTCGAGTTTTATGGGTTCCCTTTATAATTTTTCCCTTAGGAGATCTGGCCCAGAATCCTACTCAGCTACTGCCTGTCTAAAACAGTGTCCTGTAGGACAGGCTAAAAATCCTCCTGGTGTTGATGAGCAGTAGTGCCAGTCCGAAAGCTTCTATTTTAAGGGGATTACTGCCCTTTGGAAATTGGCTTCTAAGGTTGTATTAAGCCCAGAGATATTTTAAATTGAACTGAGTCATAAAAGCAAAAATACAGAAGGAGGCAGTCACCATGAGCAGCTATCACATGCAATAGAAAAGTCAGTAACTAAGGTAACCCAGTTAGCACAGGCCATTGGCATTCTAACTAAACAAATTGTTGTTTAAATATTTTACTATCACTGGACATAAGACAGATATATGGTCACATATAGCTGTTGTAGCCCCTTTATTCCAGGTGTTAGCCCTGTTTGTCATCTGTAAATTGATTGGAGACTCTCCAGTGGATATGTAGACTAAGTTTGGCAAACAAGTTTGAAAAAGAAATTGAGAATATTGAATCATATTAGCTCTTTGTTTATAAGAGAAAAAAGCCCAATTAGAGAATCTCTTAGGAAGGGTAAGAACTTCCATGAAAGAGATTTTCAGATGAGTTCCTCCTAGTTTAGCCACTGAAGAGGTAAGTAATGGAGGGAAAATGAGAAGGAAGGACTGAGGAAGGTTGGAGGGGGAAGAGAAGGAGAGAAAAGAAATCCATTAATTAATTGAGGTTGGACAAGCCTAAATTTGCTTGTCAGTTCTGACATTAGCTATGTGACCATATGTAACTCATCTGAGCCTCAGTTTCCTCTATAAAAACAAGGTAATGATTTCTATTGTACAGGTTTGTTGTGATTATTAAATGAGGTAATGTTTGTGGAAGCACCTAGTGTGGTCTGGGGAGTGCCAAGGTGTCAGAAAGCTGTCATTAACAAGTTTCCAAAAGCCTCTCTAGCTTTTGTTTAATCCCTATATGCTTTAGGCATCTGCTGTTGCTTGTCTTTAAGATAATGCACTGCCCTGAAAGTTTGGGCGATTGTCAACTGGGGACCGATTCTGTACTTTTTTCCTTTTCAACTGAAGGCTAGTTCAGTGTTTCTGAGCCTCTTTTTGGGCTTCAACACAAATGAGGTAACAAAGGAGGCAAAATCGACTTTCCCTAATTCAGCCAAGAATGTGTTCAAGCTCTCATCACGTGTTATATATCCCCTACCCTAAGCTGTGTCTCTCCATTCTGGCCAAACACTGGCGGAAGCTACCTCAGGTCCCTGGCAAGCATTTGAGAAATAATACAGTAGTCTGCTCCCATAGTTGCCTATCTGTGTCAGCCCTGGGACTTAGTTCTTCCTGTTTCTCTGGGTACCTGCTCTACAAGATTCTTCAGCCATCCTGTCCTAGTGACCTGTTGCCCAACTAGGGAGGCCCAACTAGCTCACAGAGATGGCTCCAAACTTTTGACCACACCCAAAGAGTGGTGCATTAGGTGAAGCATTCCTGGCCTGTACACTCACCTGGTTTCTCATTGGTCAGGAATTTGACCCAAAAGAGTCCTGACTTATCTTTGATCTAGGAAGGTGACTACCGGTTTGACTAATTCAGTAAATGAAACACTTTTCCAAAATCACTATTCGTTTATGTATTGTTCACCTACAACAAAATCTAGATGTGCTTTAGTACTTTGTAGGTAGAGCAGGTTTTGCTCTTGGGGTTGGAGGAGGAATTTCACCTGCCCAAATATGATATAACCTACTTTTTTAAAAAAGGATCTTACAGTGTTAAGGCTTTCTGTTAGCTTATACTCAGACCAACTTTAGGTGTCTACGTTCCCCTTGAATTGTAATGATTTATGAAGGATCTTTGAGTTGAAAAGTCTCAGAATGAGATTATTAATCTCATGCTACTTTGTGTTCCAGATGGAGTCACATGAAAAGCATGTGCCAGTCAAAATCATATACCAGTAGGATCAAGAACCCCCTTTTCCTGTCCAGAGAGCTTTAATTAGTGTTAGACAGACGGAGGGGTTAAAATTGCTTACAGGGAGTTCTTGTTTTTAAAAAATCACTTATGAAAGACTGTATGAAATGACATCCTCTTTTTTCCCCCTAGTCTTTGGTTTGGTGTTAATATTTAATGACAAGACAGAGGTGTTCTTTCTATGGATTCCCTAGGCATCTGGCTTCTCGGTTTAGGGTTCAGACCAGAACTAAACGCTTGCAAGTAAAGGAAGCAAAAGAGATTATAATATTAATAATGGGAGTAGTGGGAAGTCAGTGGGAACAGGAGTATAGGTGTTTTCTTCCTTTTGTTGTTCTCCAGATTTTGCATTTGATTAATAGTACAGGAAAAAAGTTTTTAAAAAAGCAGCAGTAAAAAATCTAAAAACAAAAGGCACAAACCAAGTGATTCAGAACCCATCTACACTTCATTAACTACCAGGAAAGTTACCGCACCTTTCTTGGCCTCCCATTCCTTACTTATAAATTGAAGGTACCTCCCAGGAAGGAAGGAGGTGAGGATTAATGTAGATATGTCCTCTTGAATCCGAGTTCCTTCCTCCGAGGCAGACGCGACTCATAAAAATATGGGGGAGGGTATTTATCATTGTTCTTGTTACTAGTGGTGCTAGTGTTTTGATGCTTACAGTGATTAGATTAGATTGAACCCTCAATTCCTCCCCAACATGCACTCCTCCGCTCAAAATAACAACACCACATCATTTTTTACTGGGTTCTTTGTGTTAGCCTGTTTTTAGACCCCAATTTCACATGTGAGTTAAGCCACTTAGAGGCTGTTAGAGGCTGATGGCACTGAAAAAATGTTTGGCTGGAATTGCTAAGCATGATCAGGTTTGTGAGGTTGTAAAAAGAGCTGAGGAACAAACTTCCATGACCTGGGTGAACAAATTAAGGAAAAGTGTTTTAATAATGACAGACCAGTAATGTTCTTTCAAGGTACTGAGGCAAGCCAGAAAATTTGCATTCCAAAACACCAAAGGCATCTTGCCAACGATTTGTTCATCACATTTTGCAAAAGCCTCAAAGTTTATGGCTTTATCAGTTTCCTCCCTGATGTTTCCTGCAGATTGGAGGTGCTTACTATGATAATCCAAACACAACTATTTGTGTAAGTTGAAGAGGATTTCAGTTACACAATAACAGCTGCAACTTTTCTGTTCTTTCAGAAAGTCATCATTCTCCAGGTAATTCTTATTACTTGAAGAGATAAACAAATGCTGGTAGTTATTAATGAATTAATGGAGCTGTTGCAGTTGGACCCATTGTGGGTCTTGCTTCACCCCTGCGTTCTGCAGCTTATGAGCAGGAACCAGGACTCAAACCCAGTGTTCCTGGCTATAACATCTGTAATCATTTTCCCCAGTGTTTATTTATTTTTTTTTTAGAATACTTTCAAACACTCTGCAAACTTGACAAAAAAATTGTACAGGGAATGCTCATATACTTACCTCGTAGATTCTATGTTTTACTATATTGTTTTATTATGTATCTTTCCATTTACCCATCCCTCTTCTGTTTATTTTTTAATGCATTTCAAAGTAAGTTGCAGACATCCCTAATCTTTTTTTAACAGCTTTATTGAGACATAATTCATATGCAATACATTTCACCCATTTAAAGCATACAAATCAGTGGTTTTTAGTATATTCACAGATATATGAAACCATCACCATATTCAATTTTAGGACATTTTCATCAACGTGCAATCTTCCAAACCCTGTCCCAGCCCCTAGGCAACCATTAATCTTTTTGTCTCTATAGATTTGCCTATTGTGAACATTTCATATATGTGGACTCATACAATTTGTGGTCCTTTCCTGACTGGCATCTTTCACTAGCGTAGTATTTTCAAAGCTCATCCAAATTATAGCATGTGTCATTACTTCACTTCTTTTTCTTTCCAAATAATATTCCATTGTATGAACACACCAGATTTTATTTATCCATTTCATCAGTTGATGGACATGTCCACCAACAATATACCAAGATTTGAATTTCCCCACATCTTTGCCAACACTTGTTATTATCTCCTTTTTTATTGTAGGTCCATAGTCTTTTTATTACACTCCTCCTCTCATTGACTCAACCTTGACATCAAGCTCTAAACCATTATATCAGTGCAGTATTGTCCAACTCCCTTTGTAGCTATGTGATTTATATCAACTGTAGATCTGGCTCTTATGCATACAAGGAGTTAGCTTATCTGGGCTTCTTGAATAGTTTCAACATGGCATCACAGTGTAGAGATTAACAATTAGTGTTTTAAAGTCAAACAAATCTGGATTCAGATTTTTGCTCCCCTACTTAATTTCTGTGTGATTTGGGCAAGTCACTTTACCTCACTGAGCTTCAGTTTCCTCATCTGTAAAGTGCAGGTAATTCCTACTACCTTCTTGGGGTCGTGAACATGAATTTGCATGGTAGGCATTGAATAAATGGTAGCTCTGCTGCTGCTGCTGCTGCTGCTGCTGCTGCTGTTACTTTTTAATCTGTTCTAATGGTGTATGTGAGACATGTTTAACATCAAATAAGATTCCCCAACATTCCTGAAAGACTACACAATTTGTGGACCAGGAGGTTGGGGTGGTAACCTATGGAACACATGCCAAAGATTTCACATGGGTCTGCTTTTATTGGCATGCAGTCCGGTTGCGACCACCCTCCCTCCCTGCCACCAACGTCAGTCCTTAGCTTAGGAGAGTTATTTGCTGCCAGACCCAGCCTTTCTTTTAAATCCCAAAGGACTCACATATTAGAACACATTCTTTACAAAGCCTCTCTCTCGTGAGGAGAGAGAATGATAAAAAATCATCAAACACTAAAAACACCACAAAACAGTGGGCTTAAATTCATAAAAACACAATATATTACCATAATATTGAGGCATTTGGTGGAAAAGCAATTCCAAAGGTGGCACCTGTTTCCGAGCATATGCCCTGGGCAGCAGATGATTGAAAAGGCAGAGTCACAGAGAATATCTGCCCTAGTTACGGACAAAAGGTGGCAACACCTTCTGATCATTCTGTTCAGTCACTTTAGTAACAGAGTTTCATCATGAAAGAAAGCAGTACAGATTCCTATCAAGGATAAAGGAGAACTATTGTAAATAGGATTCAGTAACATAGTAAAAAGGGTCAGACTGTGCCTTTAAAAAAAAAATCCTTGTTTCTTAGAGAAGCAATGAAGTTTAGGATATAGTTATTTACCACATAATTATTGGAAGGGAGAATGTTGGTGATGCTGCAACATAACAATTACCTTAAACAGAGAAAGAACTTCCATGTATCTCTTAAAAGTTTGTGTACTATAGATGTTAAAAACTAGGGAAAGGGGAGGATAGTTTTAAATGTTTGAGTTCTGGCATTTTTATTTTTTTAATACAAAGCCCTCTGAGGCTCCTGTGCTAGTGTTAGGTGTGTGCTTGCCAAGCAGTGCCCAGTGGTGGTATATTGTGTTGGGATGAGCCGTCTAACAGAGAGGCTTCCATTCTAGTCACCATAAGGTGGGGACATGTGTATTCTTTCCTATCTAGTCTTTTTTCTTTTTTTTTTTTTTTTTTTTTTTAGCTGAGCCATCCTGCCACCTGTTGGCAGCTCTCAGCGGCACCTCAGCTCGGAAATCGAACTGGCGACCCTGTTGCTTAGAGCTCGCACTCTTGAGTGAGCTCTTAACCAACTGAGCCACTTGGCCAGCCCCTAGTCTTTTTTTATGTGTAGTCTTCAACCTTTCTCTCACCTATGTACAATAGCTAGCTCTGTTTGATTCCTGGGACTCCACACACTGTCTATCCCAGTCTGTCCTCCTCACCTCTACCATTTTCCTAAAACACTGTGTTCATCATGTCACCCTCTCCCCTGCTCTGACAAGCAGTCTGTTTGAGCCCATGTACTGTCTATTCCAGAACCTCCACTCCCCTGTCTACCTTTTAAGGCCAGATGTCCCTTTTTTTTCCCTCCAACCTAGATCCACCATCACTTATCCTGTACATTTCTACCTCCTGCTCTTTACCCATGTTCTTTTCCACCTGGAATCTCTGATTCATCCTTCAAACTTGTTCCAATACTACTAGTCTTTAGATGCCCTGCCCAGGTTCCGTCTTTATGTAGGGGACACTTTCTTATATGGAGTCCTAAGTGCTGGAGGTACAAGGTGAATTAAAATGAATTAAAATCCCTGCTCCCAGGGAATCTCATTTCCCTTCATTCTCCCTCTTTTTTACTTAGTTATAGCCACACTGGCCTACTTTCTGTCCTTTAAACCTGCCAAGCTAGTTCCCATATTGAAAACTTTATACTTGTTATTCCTTCCATCTTCACAAGGCTTGTTCATATCATCATTCAAGTTTCAGCTCTCATTGTTGAAGAGCGTTGAACATGGATGAGGTCTTCCCTGAGCATTCCAGTTTATCCAGCCGCCGGGCACTCTGCTGTACACCCCTGGTGATCTTTGGTTTACTTATCCATATCTGCAGTCATCTTGTTTTTCCCATCTCCCCCCTTTTTCCCCCACCTCCCGCTTTAGATTGTGAACTCCTGAGGACAAGGTTTTCTGTCTTGTTTATCACAATATTCCTAGTACTTTGAACATACCAGGCACACAGCAGGCTTTGAGTAAATATTTGTTGACTGAGATGTCCCAGTCACTGTGCTTGGCCATGGGAGTGGTGGGCCGTGAATCATGACCATCCAGGTGAGTGACCTGTCCAGGGTCGGAATAAGTGACTGGTAACTGCTGGGTCAGTTTACATTTATTTGCTGTTTATCTTTTGATGCGATCTGCTTAATTGTACTCCAGTATTCCCCTGTCCTGTATGCTACTCAGAACAGAATAAGAACTGCCTCATTTATTACAGGTTTGCTCAAAGCTAACTGTGGCTGCTGGCATCACTGCAAATACTATCTATGTGTTGAGAAGAATGTGGAAGAGCCATGTTGCTGCTGCGATATGGCCCTGTGATAAGCTGTCCATTCCAGAGACACGCTGTCACCACTACTGTGCCCTGTTACCCCAGGCCACTCGGTTTCTTTGTGCTTTTGTTTTCTTCCTTTGCAGAATGAGTTTTGGGGATTAGATGTGAATAATACCAGGAAAAATATAGAATGCCTACAATTTTAACTTTTCCCCCCTTCTTAGATGTGAACGATTAGAAGAACAACTAAATGACCTAACAGAGCTCCACCAGAATGAAATCTTGAACTTGAAACAGGAATTGGCCAGCATGGAAGAGAAAATTGCATATCAGTCCTATGAACGGGCCCGGGACATCCAGGTTAGTATGAAGGATCAGGTGTAAAAGCGAAATAGTCACAGAAAATTAATGGTGGTTGTCCTGGGCTAGGGGGTTGGGGGAGTTGGGGGGATTATTGCTTAATGGATGCAGAGTTTCCGTTTTACAAGATGAAAAGAGCTATGAGATGGATGGTAGTGATGGTTGCACAACAATATGAATGTATTTAATACCACTGTACACTTAAAAATGGTTAAAGTGAGAAATTTTATGTTACGTGTATTTTACCACAATGAAGAAAAAGGGATGAAGTTACTGATACATGCTATAATATGTATGAATCTGGAAAACATTATGCTCAGTGAAAGAAACCAGTCATAAAATGCCACATTATTGTATGATTCCATTTATGTGAAGTGTCTAGAATAGGCAAATCCACCGAGACAGAAAGTAGGTTGCCATTGGGTGCGAGCAAGGGGAGCGGAGGGTAACAACTAAGGGGTAGGGGATTTCTTTTGGGGATGACAAAAATGTCCCAGAATTTCGATAGTAGTGATGGTTGCACAACATTGTGAATTTACTAAATGTCACGGAATTGTACACTTTTATGTGTGTTTTACCACAATAAAAAGTTTAGAAAAAAAAAGATGGGGAGGATAGTGTATCAAAAGAAGTGAATACCAACTGTACCTAATTCACCTGCTCTTCAAATGAGGTGCATTTCTCAAATATCTACATGATTGGAGGTGGTATATTTGTTTGCAATCTTGGGAAATGTTTCTCAGGATCACAGTGGTCTCATTCTATGGAAAACCTCATGCATTACGTCTGTTAGTCACTACTTCAAGATCTGCTCTGACAAGTCTCATGTCCATCTGTCTATCTTCTTCTATAGCAAAGGGGGCTTTTGTCCTAGCTTCCAAATCCAAACCTTTTACAGGCATATTGCTAGGCAGTTTGTGAGAAATACAAGCAGCAGTAATGTTCAGAGGGTTAGTAGCCCTCTGGTTTATTTTGTGGGAAAATAGAATATTTAACTTTTTTTCATCCCAATTGGGAGGTATTTCTAAGGGAACAGTTGGTGGTTTCATATGAAGGCCTCTTGAAATTAGTCTGAGAGAAGGGAAGTGGTCACAGTAGCCTAAAAGAATCAAGAGCATCTACATCATTTGCCCAGCGGCCATCTTTTCCAGGCCCCTGGAATTCTGTTTATGTTTTAGTTTTTTCCCCAAGATCATAGTGAGCAGAGATGTATCCATTGTCTGTCCATTCTCTAGCTAGCTTCAGTCTGAAGTTGCCTGGCCTTGGCTTCAAATCCTAGGAAGCCAGGACCCACTGAAACAAAGACCAGAAAAACCCAGGGCTTCCATCACTGCTTGAATTTTGGAGGGTATCTGACCATAGCTAAGGAAATAGGTTATGTCCTCTTGAGTGTTATGGTAAATTTCATACAGACTCATGGGTGAAGGTCATGGTCTTGATGGTAGCTGATCACTTGTAATGTTTGGTTAATATTTGGGCATAATGTCCTCTTTACAGAGATCAACCTTAAAAAGAGGAGTGTTCTTAAAAGAGAGCAGGGAGCCCTTTTCACTAATGTGTCAGGGATTGACTCAACTTGAAAGACACCAGGTAGTGTGTACAAGGATGTCCAAAGGATGTTCACCTCTCCGTTGTTACAGTGAAAGAGTGGTAAATAAATCTCTCCAATAGGGAACTAGCTGAATAAACTGTGACATTCATACTATGAAATGCTGTGTAGCCGTTAAGAAGAAGGAGGTGGGTCTCTATGTATTGACATGGAGAGATTGCCAAGACTCAGTTGAGTGAAAAAGGCAAGTTGTGGACCAGTTCCTATAGTGTGATACTATTTATATTAAAATAGAAAGTAAAAAAATAATTGCATACATTTCTCTAGGCATACATACGTATATAATTAAACACAGGCGAAAGGATGAACACACACCAAACTGACAGTATTACAAGGGCAGGGGCTGGAATTGAGGAAAGTATCAAGAGAGATTATGTGTCCTACTTGAAATTTCTTTTTATGTTGCAAAAATATGTGTGTCCTGTGCAACTTAATAATTTTTAAACGAGAAAGAGAGGAACAAAACATATATTTGAGGTCTCGTCATTAAAATGTTCAAGACCAAACCTAATTGTGGCCACTGCTTCCTGTATCAGCCATCCCACAGGAATGCAGTGGAGGGCAGTTCAGGTGAATAATAATTACTGAAATAGTGAGTTATGCATTTGGCCTCTCACATTCAAGACTCCAGCTTACTTGCTTGCTTGTTTGTTTGTAACAAAAATTAGATTCTATTTGAAATCATGTACCACAGAGTAGATTACTGTCATAAAGGTTACCACACCTTTGGAAAATATTTCCAGAAAAGACAGTGGTGTGACTATGCTGAATCTATCTAAGCATTCATTTTTAAAAAATTAAATTTATTGGGGTAACATTGGTTAATAGCATTATATCAATTTCAGGTGTACAACATTATAATACATCATCTGTATACTCCATTTTGTGTGCTCACCACCAGAAGTGTAGTCTCCTTCCGTTGCCTTGTAATTGACCCCATCTACCCTATTCTTCCTCCCCCAACCCCCTTGGCAACCACCACTCGTTGTCAGGATCTGTGAGTTTGTTTGTTTGTTGTATTCATTTGTTGTTTTTTGTTTTGTGTCCCACATATGAATGAAATCATGTTTCCTGTCCTTTTCCATCTGACTTCTGCTTAGCATAATACTCTCAAGATTTATCCACATTATCATAAGTGGAAATAGTTCATCTTTCTTATGGCTGAGTAATATTCCATTCTTTGTATGTACCACATCTTCTTTATCCAATCATTCGTCAAAGGATACTTGGATTGTTTGCATGTCTTGGCTATTGTAAATAATACTGCAGCTAACATAGGGGTACATACATCTTTACAAGTGTTGTCAAATTTTTCAGTACATCTCTAGAAGAGGGATTGCTGGGTCAGTCCCTTAATTTTGGGGGGAACCTTGATTTTTTTAAGGAACCTCCATACTGTTTTCCATAGTGGCTGACCAATTTACACTCCCACCAGCAGTGTATGAGGGTTTTCTTTTTCTACATCCTTTCCAACACTTGTTATTTCTTGCCTTATTGATAATAGCCATTCTAATGGGTGTGAGGTGGTACCTCATTGTAGTTTTGATTTGCATTTCTGTTATACCATAGCTAGTGACACTGGGTATTTTTTTTTCATGTATCTGTTGGCCATCTGTATGTCTTCCTTGGAAAAGTATCTTTTCAGGTCCTCTGCCCATTTTTTAATCAGACTCTATTTTTTTCTTGTTGAGTTTTATGAGTTCTTTGTATACTTTAGATATATATTAGCACCTTATTGGAGGTATCATTTGCAAATATCTTCTCCCATTTGGTTGGTTGCCTTTTTGTTTTGTTGATGGTTTCTTTTGCTATGCAGAAGCTTTTCAGTTTGATGTAGTCCCCATTCATTTTATTTTTGCTTTTACTTTCCTTGCCTTTGGGGCCAAGTTCACAAACACCCCTCTGAAACCAAGGTCCCTGAGGTAAGTGCCTATGTTTTCTTCTATGTATTTTATTGTTTCAGGTCTTATATTCAAGCTTTTTATCTATTTTGAGTTAATTTTAATTAGATAGCAGTCTAGTTTCATTCTTTTGCATGCAGCTTTTAGTTTTCCCAACACCAGTTTTTGATGACTTTACTTTCTCTGTTGTATGTTTTTGCATCCTTGGTTGAAAATTTGTTGCGCATATATGTGTGGATTTATCTCTGGGCTCTCAATTCTGTTCCATTGGTCTGTGTGTCTTTTTCTGCCACTACCATACTCTTTTGGTAACTGTAGCTTTGTAATATACTTGGAAGTTAGAGAGTGTTATACCTATAGCTTTGTTCTTTTGTCTCAAGGTTGCTTTGGTGATTTGGGGTCTTTTTGTGGTTCCATACAAATTTGAGGATTTTTTTCGTTCTATTTCTGTGAGAAATACCATTGGGATTTTGGTAGGGATTGCATTAAATCTATATATTTCTTTTGGTACTATGGTTATTTTAACAATGTTAATTCTTCAAATCCATGAACACTGAATATCTTTCCATTTGTTTGTCTTCTTCAATTTCTTTCAACAATGTCTTATAGTTTTCAGTGTATAGGTTGGTCCTTCACCTCTTAAGTTTATTCCTAGGGATTTTATCCATATTATTTTAAAAATAAATTGAATTGTTTTCTTTATTTCTGTTTCTGATATTTCATTGTTAGTAAAAAGGAGCACAACAGATTTTTGTATGTTGATTTTGTATCCTGCACCTTAATTGTATCTATTGTTTCAAATAGTTTTTTCATGGAGCCTTTAGGGTTTTCTATATAGAGAATCTTTTCATCTGTAAATGGTGACAGCTTTACTTCTTCATTCTCAATTTGGATGCCTTTTATTTCTTTCTCTTGCCTGACTGCTCTAGCCAGGACTTCCAGTACTATGTTAAATAAGCAGTGGTGACAGTGGGCATCCTTGTCTTATTCCTTCCTGATCTTAGAGGAAAAGCTTTCAGTTTTTCACCATTGAGTATGATATTAGCTGAGGGTTGTCATATATGGCCTTTCTTATGTTGAGGCACTTTTTTTCTATACCCATTTTACTGAGTGTCTTTATCATAAATGGATGTTGTATCTTGTCAGATGCTTTTTGTGTTATCTATTGATATGATCATGATCTTCATGTTTTATTTTGTTAATGTGCTGTATTGATTGATTTGCATATGTTGAACCATCCTTGTATCCCTGGAATGAACCTCACTTGATCGTGATGTATATTTTTAATGAATTGTATTCAATTTGCTAGTATTTTGTTTAGGATTTTTGCATTTATGTTCATCAGAGCTATTGGTCTGTAATTTCCTTTTTTTGTGTGTTCTTGCCTGGCTTTGGCATCAGGGTAATGTTTGCTTTGTAAAATGAGTTAAGAACTAGTCCCTCCTTTCAATTTTTTGGAAGAGTTTGAGAATTACAGGTATTAAATCTTCTTTGAATATTTGGTAGAATTCACCAATGAAGCCATCTGGTCCTGAACTTTTGTTTTTTGGGAGGCTTTTGATTACTGTTTCAATTTTTATACTAGTGATTGATCAGTCTGTTTAGGTCTTCCAGTTTTTTATGTTTCAGTCTAGAAAGGTTATGTATTTCAAAGAATCTGTCTTTCTTCTAGGTTATTGAATTTGGTGGTATATAGCCTTTCATAGTATTCTTGTATAATTCTTTGTATTTCTGTGGTGTCCATTGTAACTTCCCTTTCATTTCTGATTTTATTTATTTGAGTCTTTTCTCTTTTTTTCTTAGTGAGTCTTGCCAGAGGTTTGTCAGTTTTATTTCCTTTCAAAGAACCAGCTCTTTATTTTATTAATTTTTTCTATTTTTTCCCTCTATTTTATTTATTTCCTTCATTTATAATCAAAGGAAATTTTATTATTTCCTTCATCCTGACTTTGGGCTTTGTTTGTTCTTCTTTTTCTAGTTCTTTAGAGTGTAATGTTAGATTATTTGAGATTTTTCTTGTTTCTTGAGGATGGCCTGTAATGCTATAAACTTCCCTACTAGTTCCACTTTTTGCTGCATACCAAATATTTTGTTATGTTATATTTTCATTTTCGTTTGCTTCTATGTATCTTTTGATCTTTTATTTTTTTCTTTGACCCAGTATTTTTTTCAGTAGCATGTTGTTTAATCTCCACATATTCGTGTTGTTTCCAGCTTTCTTCCTATAGTTAATTTCCACTTTCATACCATTGTGCTTGGGTAATATACTTGGTATGATTTCAGTCTTCTGAAATTTATTGATACTAGTTTTATGCCCCAACACCTGGTCTATCCTTGAGAATGTTTCATGTGCACTTGAGAAAAATGTATATTCTGTCATTTTGGGATGGAAAGTTCTATAAATATCAAATATGACCTTTGCTCTAATATGTCATTTAAGACTGATATTTCCCTGTTGACTTTCTGTTTGGATGATCTATCCATTGCCGTCAATGGGATATTCAGGTCCACTAGTATAATTGTTTTGTCAGCTTCTCCCTTTAGGTCTGCTAGTAATTACTAAGTGTTATGTTTTCTTGATGAATGTCCCCTTTATCATTATTAAATGTCCATCTTTGTCCCTTGTTACCTTTTTTATCTTGAAATCTATTTTATCTAAGTGTGGCTATACCCACTGTTCTCTGGATGCCATTTGCTTGGACTATCACCTTCCACCCCTTCACTTTTTTTTTTTTTTAAGATTTATGCTGGGGAGTTGGGGGAAGGGGAACAGACAAGTTGCTCTCCTTTTGGTCTTCAGTCTAGTTGTGGAGGACATTGCTTCACTGGCCCAAGTTGGCACCATCATTGCACTCTTTCCAGGCGAGGCAGATCAGTCGCCGGCTTCTGGACGGCCGCTCACTGCGTATTGGGGAATTGGGGGATGGGAACAACGCTGGGGAGTTGGGGGAAGGGGAACAGACAAGTTGCTCTCCTTTTGGTCTTCAGTCTAGTTGTGGAGGACATTGCTTCACTGGCCCAAGTTGGCACCATCATTGCACTCTTTCCAGGCGAGGCAGATCAGTCGCCGGCTTCTGGACGGCCGCTCACTGCGGCTGCTGGCCACTCACGCTGGCTGCTGGCTACATACGGTAGCCCATGGCAACCCACTGCCACAGGGGCTGCAGCCTACGCCGTCCCCAGTGACTCATGGCAGCCCAGCTCCAGGTTGAGCTATTGTTCAGCATCTTAGCTGTAGAGGGCAGTGTCACTGGCCCTCATATGTGGGATCCGAACCAGGGCCCTCCGGCATCCCAAGCCAGTTCTTAACCATCGCGCCACTCGGCCGGCCCCCACCCCTTCACTTTGAGCCTATGTTTGTCATTGTAGCTGAGATGGGGCTCCTGAAGGCAACATATAGTTGGGTCTTGTTTTTTAGTTCATCCTGCTACTCTGTGCCTTTTGATTGGTAAGTTCTGTCCATTTACATTTAGGGTGATTATTGATATATGAGGATTTTTTACAGCCATTTTATCTTTTGTTTTCTGGTTATTCTGTCTCTCCCTTGTTTCTTTTCCCATGTGTTTCTGTCTGCTATTTTAGTTTGGTAATTTTGTATGCTTTTTCTTTTTCCTGGTTTTTTGTTTTTTTCTTTTTTCTCTATGTTATATGTGCCTCAGCTCTAGATTTTTGTGTGTGTGGTTACCATTAGGTTTGTAAAAAAAAATGTTTTATACATACAGTAGTCCTTTTTCTTCTGGTTACATCTTATCTTCATTCATCTGTACAAGTTCAGCCCTTTTCCTCTTCCCCTTTTATGTTTTTGTTGTCACAAATTATCCCTTTTTATGCTGTGCATTTGTTTTCAAATTGCAGAACTTACAGTCTTTTTTAAGTTAAGCTTTTTTCTTTTTTAACCTTTTTCTATAATTGTTTAATACTCTATTCTTAAACAGAGTTACAGTTTCCTGCTTCTGTCTGTTTGTCATCTTACTTAAAGTTTTATGTACTTTGTCTTTTTGTTTCAGATAGAAGAGGTCCTTTCAACATTTCTTGTAATGCAGGTCTTGTGGCATAAAGTCCTTCAGCTTTTGTTTGTCTGGGAAAGTCTTTATTTCTCCTCCATAGCTAAAGGATACCTTTGCTGGATGTTTTATTCTTGGCTTGTGGTTTCTCTCTTATAGTATTTTGAGTATTTCATTCCATTCTCAGCTTATAGGGTTTCTGCAACAACAACAACAACAAAATCTGATGGTAATCTAATGGAGTTTCCGTTGTAGGTTACAGTCTTTTTTCCCCGTCTGCCTTGCAAATTCTTTGTCATTAACTTTTGACAGCTTTAATGTATTGTGTCTTGAAAAACGTCTTTTTGCATTAAGATAATTAGGTGTTCTGTTAGCTTCTTGAATTCTAAGGTCCAACTCTTTCCACGGGTTTGGGAAGTTCTTGATTACTTGTTTGAATATGCTTTGTTCCCTTTGCCCTCTCTTCATCTTCTGGTATGCATATTATCCGTATGTTGCTCTTTTTAATGGAGCCAGATAATTCTCATAGAGTTCTTTCATTTTAAAAAAAAACTTGGTTCTCTGTCTTCCTCCTGGGTCATTTCTAGGTTCCTGTCTTTGAGCTTGCTAATTCTTTCTTCCCTCTGGCCTGCTCTCTAATGTATTCTGCATCATTTATTGAGTTATTTGGCTCCAGAATTCCTTTTTGGTTTTTTTTTTATAGTTTCTTTAAAAAAGAAACATACTGGGCTGGCCGAGTAGCGCATTGGTTAAGAGTTGGCTTGGGATGCCAGCTCTGAGCAGCAGGACCCTGGTTCGGATCCCACGTGAGTGCCAGTGACGCTGCGCCCTCTACAGCTAAGATGGTGAACAACAGCTCAACCTGGAGCTGGGATGCTATGAGTCACCTGTGATGGCGTAGGCTGCAGCCCCTGCTGCAGTAGGCTGCCGTGAGCTACTGTGAGCGGCTGACAGCCAGTGTGAGCTGCCGTGAGCGGCCTTCCGATGGCCGGCGAGCAATTGCCTCAGCTGGGAAGAGTACAATGATCACAATACCAAGATGGACCAGTGAAGCGATGTCCTCCACAACTAGACTGAAGAACAAAAGGACAGCAACTTGTCTGTTCCCCTTCCCTGAGTTCCCAATGCTATTCCCTCCCCCAACTCCCCAATAAAATCTTAGAAAAAAAAGAAAGAAAGAAATATACCAAAGTGTTTACTTAGTAAGTTTACTTACCTTTTTGGTAAGGAGTACTTTAGAACTCCTAAGAAAAGTACTCCTTTTGTTCATTAATTTTCTTCCTGAATTTATTGAACTACCTCCCTCAGTTCTCTTTTTATCTTGTTGAGCTTCTTCATACCTGCAAACTTAAATTCTCTTATCATTTAAATCAAAGTCTTCTGTAACTTTGAATTTGGTTTCGGGGGGAGGCTTTTCATTTCCTTTCTGTGCTCCCATGTTACCTTGGTTGTTCATGGTATTTGATGGATTATTTCTCTGTGTATTTGAGGTAATAAGCTCTTCTATTGTTTAAATATTGTTTTGCTTTCAACAATTCAACAGGTTGATAGGTGGGGTACTTTCTTTTGTTTTCCAGCAGATGGTGTTATACCACAAGTTTTTGTTTTCTCTTACTATTTGTGCCTCTGGGATAGCAGGTGAAGTGGCATTGTTTCAGTTAATAAAAATATTGCGTACCTACTGGGGTAGTGGGTGTCCCCTCTGTGACCAGCTTGCCTCGGTTACAGGGCACCACTGGTGGGGGGTATGTGGCAGGTGGTGGAAAACCAGTTTCATGAGCCCCCAGAACTACCTCCTTTTTACTAGTGGCCGCTGGCCCCACTGTATTTTTGCCTCTACCAGGCTCAGTGAGGATGGGTGGGGCAAGAAGGTGAGTTCACAATTTTGTGGCTCCACTGTACTGTTTAAGATGTCTCAGTTTTCTCTTCCTGGCTTTGCTGGGTTGGGCGGGGGCAAGGGAGGCAAGTTTGTGATCTGGCAGCTCCTCCCCACTGGCTGGTAGGCACCTCTGCTTTGCCCTGGGCTCAGCTTTCTTTGCTGGGCTCTTCAGATGTTCCAATGTGTTGTCTTTGAGCTGTGCTTGTGTGTGGAGCAGGGGATCCTTTGAGTTATAGTTGTCCTACTTAAATTTAAAGGGAGAAACACAGGAGTCTTCTTACACTGCTGTGATGCTGTCATCACTCTCTAGCATATTTAAAATCATTGTCATACTTCAAGGTGCCTCTGGCTTGCCCAAGGGGCATGTCAGCTACTCAGCTTACTTGAGAGCAAATGGCTTACCTGTTCCCTGTTCTGGCCCACAGGAGGCCCTCGAGGCATGCCAGACCCGCATCTCCAAGATGGAGCTGCAGCAGCAGCAGCAGCAGGTGGTACAACTGGAAGGGTTGGAGAACGCCACTGCCCGGAACCTTCTGGGGAAACTCATCAACATTCTCCTGGCGGTCATGGCAGTCCTTTTGGTCTTTGTCTCCACGGTAGCCAACTGCGTGGTTCCTCTCATGAAGACTCGCAACAGGACGTTCAGCACTTTATTCCTTGTGGTTTTCATTGCCTTTCTCTGGAAGCACTGGGATGCCCTCTTCAGCTATGTGGAACGGTTCTTTTCCTCCCCCAGATGATGCTGGTAAAAGAAAGCAGTGCTCCCCTACCCTCTGGCGAGTGCATGCAGCAAAGAATTAGACAGCAACTTACCTACTCTGAAATTTTCTACAACAACAAAAGAGTTGAGTGAATCTGTTTACATTTAGAATAATGTTTTTTTCTTCAAGAGACGCAATTGCAATAGTATTTTTTAGATTTTATCCAAGAAGTTTTTTGAGCAAAAATCTTGGATCATTTTTATGTAGCATGATTTTCCTTGGGATGCAAATCTTAAACAGTCCTTTAACATGAACCAACAATCTGGAGCACACTGAAGGGCATCTAAATTGTGGCTTGAAAGACTTCACTAAAACCCACTAAAAAGATGCGAAAAACCTGATTAGGGAAACCAGTTAAACCTAACACCCTGCCTTGTCTGGGCTCACCACCTCTACCCCTCCCAGACTAACTTTACTGTGAAATCCTACCACATTCCATGTCTGAATTTTTGGATTCAGAGTGGATTTTCCTTGTCCGTGGAAGAACACGTGGATCTCCCTGGCTTTCTCACTCAAGCTGGCCACTCCTGCTAACCCTGAAAGTATGATCGCTTTTGAACCTGGTCCTGTAACCTTTGCTAGAATACAGAAGTGAGCGTGTCACGCCCCACAGGATCACTGCACAGTCCTACTGCAGTATTTTGAAGTAGCCCTCCAAATACTTAGTTTTAAGCAAAATCCCATGGCCGCACTTTTAAGGTTTTTTTAAAAATACGTGTACAGTCACCAATTTAAAAAAACAAAAAATCCGAACAGCATACTTGAAGAATGTAATACTCAATCTCTCAGTGCTTCCTTATGGTTTCTAATAGGATTTTTTATTGTTGTTATTATTATTGGGTTTTTTTGGAAAGGGTTGGGAGGGTCTTTTATTTTTTCCTTTGAAATAAAGAAGTGATGTTTTTAAATGAAGAAATGTGTGGATATTTAAGTGTGCTGCTCCCTCTTGTCTTGAAACAGTTTGAGTAAGGAAGACTTGCTGTAGTTGCTGCCCCTGACGCCCTTGTTTTGTGATTCAGCTTAACTCCCTCCTCTGGCTGCTTCTGCTGCTTTTTGGTGTTTGCCGCCCCCACACCACCACTTTATGGGCTTGGCTTGGTTGGAGAGGAAAGGGGTGTGCAGGGAAGAGGGGGAGGCTGTTTCCACAAACCAGCAAGATAGGATATAGTGTTTTTTTGCCCCAAGAAAATGTTTACCCAGTGACCTTGGGCTGGGGTTGTCTTCAGGAAAAATTGAGACTATATTATGAGAGTCATAAATAATTCTTTGTGTTTCCTTAATTTATTTTTAACACCCTATAATTACTGAAACCAAAGTGATGTGGAATCTCCTGTCTGCATTTTGGCCCCAGCATCCTTAATTTCAAAGCTTTATTTTGTCTGCCTGAGAGAATCAACTAAAGGTGATTCTCACTAAAGAGCAGAGAAGGAAGTGTCAGGTTAGAAGGACCCAAGTTTGGGGTGTAAAATGTTGTCAGCTTCCTATTCAGATAGACTGACCTATTAACATAGCTACGCTCAGCGGACTTTTATAGACAATTTAGAAAAATGGACTGAGACTTCTTCCCCATCCTATAACCAATCAGTTCCACCATCCTGGTGAAACTTGGGTTTTTAGCGCCTGTCTAGAAAGCTTGGCTAATCTTCATATTCATAATATTGAATCACAAATGCTGTTTCCCTCTTGGCCTCAGCTCTGGGCAACCAAGTAATGAGCAAGGGGCACATAATGTGCCCCAAAAAGAGGAGCGAAGCATGCTTTGCCTATTTCCCCATCCTGGGAAATTCCTTTGAAACCAGATTAGCATTGCCTTGTCTGAGACCATGGTTTACATGACAGCTTCAGCCTCCTTTGGCTTTGGCAGGCTGGCCTTCTCAGAGTTAGCATGTTTCCACAGTCATTTTGATATTTTAACTCAGGTACCCCAATCTTCACTCTGTCCCCAGATGATTGTAGTGCACCTATGAGCTCTGTTGAGCTCTCAAAATTAGTGCCCAGAGCAGGGACCACAGGGGTGATTTTTCTTTTTAACAATAATTGGAACCAATTCATGTTCAGGCCAAAAACAAATCGTTCCCAAGCCTGTGTATTTAAAACGTTAACTTTGCCTAAAAACATTGCAGTGACTTTAGGCAGGAGTGCCAAAGGACACCGTGACCTTATCGAACTAGCCTACTTTCTCCTTTCTGCTTCAGCATCATGGCTCAGAGGAGAGAAGATAGCCACACAAAGTTACTGAAAAAGTGCTCTAACCACAGTCCTCCAGTTTTTCTAAGATGGAACCTTTGAGTCTCCTAAACTCTGTAGAGGCTACTAAGTTTTGTCGGCACTAGAAGTCACTATGATAGATGGATTGAACTTGTTCCATTTGCCTTGGGACAGTTTCTATCAAAGGAAGGTTTTCACCTCTGGAAAGCCCCCTGAGCTCCCAGCCAAACATGCCCGTGCTAACTTACAATTCTCCTCTCTCAAACTGTCTTAGGAAGGACCTTCAGGCTAGGTCAGGCACAGTGACGGCCTCCTAGCTCTCTTCTCGCTTGATTTTTCACCAGGCCCAACAGCTGTCTACATTTAATGCTGTTCGTAACCATGAATCTGTTTTGATGCCTTTCCCCATTTTCTGCTGCCCATACCTGTTGCCTTTGAGTTTCTTTGTACTGTGGCTGTTCCTGGATTCTCATCTATTCAAAGCTCCTGTATAACCTCGCTCTATGGTTTAACAATTGTTCTGTGAGTGGAAACTTCCCCTCACTTGAATGCTTCTTCTCTTGGAAAGACTACATGCATTCCCTTTAAAATGAAACATTCCTGGATTACTTGTTAGTGGATGCGTGAGGCTGGCTGTGGTAACCTGGGTGATTCTGTTCAGGTTGTAGAATGACTAACATTTTACCATTTTTATGATAATTGAAGGGCAATTCTCTGTCTGCTCCAGTTTCGATTCCTTGGTACATACTCAGTGCATCCTGGCAAGGAAGGCTCTCTATTCCACTGACTCCTTAAAAAGCAAAAGTAGGTTAAGTTTTACTTTTCAATGACCGGGATCTTTTCTCTCCCTTGTACCTGCTCCACCCTATTGAGGTAAAAACCTGATACCAAGAAAAGCACTGGAATCAAGCCTTCCTTGCTAGCCATGTCCTAATGATGAGCATATTTTCATGTGGTTTTCCCTGCATTGGTTGTGTTTCTGATTTTATGAGGTACTGTCAGTTGAAATGCTGAATTCCGAGTGAGTTCCAAGGAGGAGCTGCCTTTCAGTTTTGGAAAATATGCATCCAAAAGAAAACCAAATATTATCAACCAATTGACAAAGGCAAAATTAATGGTTCCCACCCCCAAATGGAATTTGGGGATTTTGAATGTGGCTCTAAGAGTTAACATTTCTGTCTGTGTGTTGTGTATGCTAGGTGATAACTTCAAGTAGGATTGACTACTAGATTGTAAGTGTGTTTTATCAAAGTGTGTAAGAATAAAAACTCACTTGCACGAATTGAAAAGTACAGAAATGACACTTGTGAACGTGTGAACGTTAACACTGTAGTTGATAGATCTTAAGCTGCTAATTGTTGAGAGAGAATTACATTTATGTTTTGTCTGGTTGCTGCAGATTCTCAGCAGCACTTTTACTGTACATACAAATTGAAATAAAGACCTCAGCTATTAACGAGGTGGTTGGACTCAGATTTGTTTTGCTGTTTATTTTTGCATATTCAGTTTCCAGTGAAAAGTTTGTCAGTCTGAAGACTTTCCACTAGTTTGTACATTAGAAACTATGTGTACATGTGTTGCGCGCGCACGAGTGTGTGTGTGTGTGTGTGTGTGTGTGTGTGTGTGTGTGTGTGTGTGTCTCTTTAGCCAGTATCCTTAAACCTTAACTTATAGTAGGGTGGCTGTCACTGTCTCCCTGGATTTTATACACATCATTTTAGACTGGCACTTTGCCACAATTCCATTTGACTGGTAGGTAAGACTACATTTTAGTCCTTTGCAGGGAGTTCTTTAGAGGCAGGACCCCAAATTCAGCATCTGAAGGCCCCAAAATGGGTATAATAATCCCTGTCCATTCTTATAAGGCTTTGTAAATAAATATTATAATGGGTGTATAAACATACTTTGTAAAATACTTAACATTTGACAGTCTGTATAGATGTAAGCAGTTATTATCTAGCCTAATTCCATCTATGGTTTTGTTCTAGAGGTAGGAATTCTATTACGACTCTTCCTTGATGATTTCTGGGAGGCCTTTGGAAATCTAGAAGCTTAATCTTGCCTTTGAAAGGGTACCAAGCAGGGACCTGATGACTTAGTCCTTCACAGCCCTGATCTATATGTCAAAATATTTGGGCCACACTTCTGACTTACTAGTTTTGTGCCTCCTACCACATCTATAAATTAGAAATATCACACCCATCTTGATTCTACCTAGCAGATGTTATGAAAATAAGAGAGGCCTCTTGTGAAAGCTTTTAAATTGCTGTGAGAATGTCCTTAAGCTTCTAGAAACAGATGTGCAGGTTGTACATTGCCCAATCCCAAGGGGCTCCACAAGTAAGCTACACTGTGATGGATACATCCCAGTGTTGTACAGTGTATAATGAGCACCCACAGCAGCCTGATTATAGGTGATACATAATTTCAGAGCCTGCTTTATTTTCATGCATTAAATACTTTGGAGCGTGGAAGGCTGGTAGCATAAATCTGAGAAGCTGTGGTATAGAAAACAGATTGGGAAGGTAGAGGAGGATATATGGCCAACTAGAAAATGCATGCCTCACCTAAATGATTCACCAGTATTATTGTTGACCTCTGTGGAGTAAACTAAATACCTAGCCAGCTTGTGAGCCCAAGTCTTAGGTAAAGAAGAGTAGTTAACATTTATTGAGTTCTTACTGAATGCCAGGCATAATGCTTGGTACTTGACATTCAGTTCTCACCTAATTCTCCCACAGCTTTACACAGTGTCACCCTCGTTGTGCAGGTAAAGACACTGACACTTAAATGGCTTGCTTAGAATTACACTGGTAAGAAATGGTAAATGTGATGGAAAATAGGCCTGTGCAACATATGTAATAAAAGATAGGTGTCCATAATGTATCAGTATAAGAAGAAAAGTCAACTCAGTAGAAAATAGGCAAAAGTTATGAAGAAATAGTTCACATAAAAAGAACAGTTGTGGAATAGTATGTTGTCTCCTATTTATGTTGAAAATATTTTTGTTTATACACACACACACACACACACACACACACACACACACACACACACACAAGCTGCACCTTAAACTGTCCCCAGTAATTACTTCTGGGAAAGGGAGTGCGAGGAAAGGTGGTAGAACAGGACTTCCATGCTTGACTCCTGTAAAATATGAACCTCTTCATATGAATGTGTTTGTGTATTTTTTTAATTAAAAATATCAGAACTTTTTAAGAGAAAATAATAGGTCCATTGAAGAGAGATGAAAAAAGGGTTGCTAGTGTTCCTAAAGCCAGATAATAGACCATCTTTTGCTTTAGGATTGTTTTAGAAGGGGCTCTGGATCAAGTTTGGACCAACCCATTGGGCTTTCTTCCAGCCCTGGATTTCTAGGCTTGGCGGTCAGATGGATGTCCCACCGCCAGAGGGCACATGTGACAAGGTTCTTGCAGCGCTGGTACAGCCAATTCAGTTCAGTCCTTCATTTATCCAACAGCATTTGAGAACCATTCTGTGGACAAGACCGTGCTAAATCCAGTAAAAAGGAAGAGATACTTGTAATAGAGTCAAGCCATGTGTGGGAGTAAAGAGGAGGAAGCAGTTCTGACAGGGCAATTGGGAAAAGCGCCATGGAGGACGGAGTGGTATCTGAGCTGAAGATGATGTGTTTCTCATGAGTGGACATGAGCGAGGAGGGTGACCTAAGTAAAGGAACAGTATTAGCAAAACCACGGAGATGAAAAAGGCCAAGGTGAGGGATTTGAGCAATGGATAGGAGACTTGGATGGCTATTAAGCTGCCTGGAAGAATGTGTGACTCAGTAACCAAGTTAAAAATGGTAGGTGGGAGGGGGCCTGGTTGCAAGAAACCTTGAATGTCATTCTGAGGTTTACCCTATGGCTACAAGAGAAGCCTTTAAAGCTGTTGGGAGGTATAGTGACCCAGCCTTGTGTTTAAAGATAATTATAATCTTTTCAAAAGGAAGCTAGCTTCTTTTTCATGCCATTTGAGTCAGTTGGCTGGTTGAGAAATGCTGTCCAAGGTATTTGGCCTTTTGCCTTTTGATCCGATAATGGGAGTTTAACATTTTTATTTGCGATCAGGGAAGTGAGGGTATAGGGAGCTCAGAGTTCAATTCTTATTACAAAAAAAAAAAAAATCTGTATCACCTTTGGCATTAGAATCCTTAAATGCTACAGCAAGAGGACTTGACAAAATTCATAAACTTTTCAGGCTTCTGCCCTAATGCTTAAGCTGTCCAAAGGAATATTCTTTCAGAAGACTTCATTTCAATAGTTATTGAGACTCCTAGTACAGCAAACCATGATGAAAATAAATCATAACCACTATACCTTAAAGAGAAGGTTGTGAGGATTAAATGAAACAATTGTACAGTGCCTCGCCCAGCACCTGACTTAGAGTAAGTGCTCCACAAATAGTCTCAATTAGTAGTAGTAGTAGTAGACTGAGAATTCCTGGAAGACAGAGGCCTGTCTCACTCATCTGGATCGCTTCACAATATATCATGTCTCCCATTCTTATCTGACAAAGGGCCACTAGCCAGAATTTAGCCTGTCCCTGGTCAGCCCTGGATCTTGAGTTGGTTTCGGAAATGAGAAAATCAGTATGTGTCAAGAATACCCTGGGGCCGGCCGAGTGGCACAATGGTTAAGAACTGTCTTGGGACGCCAGAGGGCCCCAGTTCAGATCCCACATATGAGGGCCAGTGACACTGCCCTCTACAGCTAAGATGCTGAACAACAGCTCAACCTGGAGCTGGGTTGCCATGAGTCACCGGCGACGGTGTAGGCTGCAGTCCCTGCTGCAGTGGGTTGCCATGGGCTACCATGTGTAGCCAGCAGCCAGCGTGAGCGACCAGCAGCCACAGTGAGCAGCTGTCCAGAAGTCGGCGACTGATCTGCCTCGCCTGGGAGGAGTGCAATGATGGTGCCAACTTAGGCCAGTGAAGCAACGCCCTCCACAACTAGACTGAAGAACAAAACAACAGCACTGTTCCCATCCCCCAATTCCCCAATAAAAATCTTAAAAAAAAAAAAGTCCCTTAAAAAAAAAAAAAGAATACGAGCTCTAAGCAACGGGGTCGCCGGTTCGATTCCCGAGCTGAGCTGCCAACAGGTGGCAGGATGGCTCAGCTAAAAAAAAAAAAAAGAATACCCTGACCATAGAAACAACAAAAGAGAACATCACAGCCATAGAGAACAAAAATTTGCAAATGGATGCACACAGGATTGGCTAATGATAGATTTTACTGGTGATTTCTTAACCACAGGCAAGGACATTGTTATGTTCATGGCTATGTCCTCAGTACCTGGAGTGGTGCCTGGCACCTAATAGGTGCTCATTAAAGGGGAGAATTTAAAAATCACTATTTATTGAATCTCTATCCAGACACAGTGCCACTTGTTTTACTTCTAATTTTTACAACTGCTCTGAAGAGGAGGTGGTATTATTTTCACATTGCAAATGTGAAACAGAAGCTCAGATAGGTGCTTAGATTTTGTCTTAAGTCGTTACACTAGGAATTGGCAGAAGTCAGCTTTTGAACTTATCCGATTTTGCCTTCAGGCCCATGCTACTTCTATTCCATTTTGCTGGACAAGGAATCAGGTTTGTGGATTTCATACTTTGTGTGACCTTGAGAAGGCAGATCACTTTTGCTGGGCCTCACTATCTTACTTTGAAGTCACCTTAGTTCTCTTCCAGCACTAAAATGATATTCTTAGTATAATACTTGGTGCCCAGCTCATGATCTCCTTAGAAGCATAATCCTTAACCACTGAGAGAGTTTAACATCAGAACAGGACAAAATGGGACTTTGTAGCTGAGGTCTAGGTATGACCAAAATGGGGTTGGGGGTGGGGAGGTGGAAAGAGGGGAGAGAGCAGGAAGCCAAGGGTGGGAGTCTGAAGTAAATGTGGCAAAATGTCTGCATGATGGTTGGTACCTGGGTGTTCTATTACTAAAAAGCTATAAGGTATCAAGGCAATGACAGCACATTAATGGGAGCATTAAAATGATGATAATTGGGCAAATCCTCCTCAATACATTCCTCATGAAATCTATGGGTTGTGTTCAACTTGTCAGAATTCTTACAGGGCACATCAGCACACCTGTGGCACTTCAAAAACCAGTGTTCCAAAAAATACATAGTATCAGTTTTATCCCATTTAATTCTTCATTTGCTGTAATTATTAAAGGCTCATGGGTTATCTGAAAAGTAGTTGCAAGCAGCTTAAAATTTTCTCATCGTGTCCTTTAAAAATATAAAAATAAGTGTTATTATTATTATTATTATTAACATTTAATAGTTTATTTACCAAGAGAAACTATCCCTTGGCCCAAATATCCATGTTTCATAGTTTAGGAACACAGGTCAGTGGCAAACTTCCATGGAAGTCAACTCAAATTCTTTACACTCCGAAATCACTTTGCACTCTGAAAGACACCAGCCTTCCTCATCCCCTCAAAATCTTTCATGGAATCATAATTTCTGTAGAAATCTGCATATGCTTTCTTCCTTGGTTCAGCCACAGCAAACTTATAGAAAGCTGCAACCCCCAGGGAAACAATGATTGCTCCAACAATATGAAATCGCAGATGCTTGGCCAGAAGGCCATGCATCTGAGGTTTCGCCAAAGCACTGGAACACATGGTAGCTATATTCTCCCTGGTAGACCAATAAGTGTTATTATTATTATATATATATTTTTTTAGCTGAGCCATCCTGGCTCCTGTTGGCAACTCAGCAACTCAGCAGCAACTCAGCTCGGGCCGCACTCGAACCGCTGTTGCTCAAAGCTCAGACTCTTTTTTTTTTTTTTTTTAAGATTTTTATTGGGGAATTGGGGGGATGGGAACAGTGCTGGGGAATTGGGGGAAAGGGAACAGACAAGTTGCTGTCGTTTTTGTTCTTCAGTCTAGTTGTGGAGGACGTTGCTTCACTGGCCCAAGTTGGCACCATCATTGCGCTCTTCCCGGGCGAGGCAGATCAGTCGCCGGCTTCTGGGCCGCTCACACTTGCTGCTGGCTACATACGGTAGCCCATGGCAACCCACTGCAGGGACTGCAGCCTACGCCGTCGCCGGCGACTCATAGGCAGCCCAGCTCCAGGTTGAGCTGTTGTTCAGAATCTTAGCTGTAGAGGGCAGTGTCACTGGCCCTCATATGTGGGATCCGAACCGGGGCCCTCTGGCGTCCCAAGCCAGTTCTTAACCATCGCGCCACTCGGCCGGCCCGAGGGCTCAGACTCTTGAGTGAGCTCTTAACCAACTGAGCCACTCGGCCGGCCCAATAAGTGTTATTTTTAATAGTTAATTTTCAAGCACAAAAAAGTAAGAATTTCAAACATCAAGCCACAGAATTTTTGTCCATTTTAAATGCCCTACCACATAATTTGATTTTTCTTCACTTCAAGAACTCTTTATTTGGTTCCCAAAAAAATGTATAGATTTTGAATTTCTTAAGGAACGTTTTTCTTTAAACAATAAAACTAAGGAGTTAATTCGTGAAAGTGAGAACTTTACATCACAAGTGTTATAACTTGGGACAGCGGGCTGTGTTCCTGAAACATCATTCTGCCTACCCAAGTGGTCCTTCAACGCTTCCCTTTAACAGAGACTCTGAATCACACTGCCTTAAGCACTGATGGAATCATTTTTTTTTTCTCTTACTCATTTTCAGTAGGTGTCTTCCAAAACATATGATTCACTTCCTGCTGAAATTCATTTAATCATCATGACCAGGTTGTCAGCCCGGAGAAGCTAACTTGAATGATTGCAATGGAATGCTCTTTGCCCCTGCACTAAAACCACCCGGACTATTGTGCTTTTATTCTTTTTTAAAAACAGCAGCGTAGCTGGTACAGTTCACATACCATACAGTTCAGCCATTTAAAATGTTCTAGTCAGTGGCTTTTCATATATTTACAAGAGTTGTGCATCCAGATCACTAATTCCAGAACATTTTCCCACCTCAAAAAGGAACCCTGCACCCCTTATCTTTCACCCTGCTATTCTCCCATCCTTCCCAGCCCGAAGAAACCACTAATCTACTTTCTATCTATAGATTTGCCTGTTCTGGACATTCCATATAAATGGAATAATATAATACGTGGTCCTTTGTGACTGGCTGCTTTTACGTAGGGTAATTTCAAGGTTCATTCATGTGGTAGCACGTTGCAGTATTTCACTCCTTTTTATTGCTGAATAATACTGCATCGTATGGATAGACCACATGTTTATGCATTCATGTGATGGTGGATATTTGGATTTTCACTTTTTTGGCTGTTATGGATAGTGCTGCTGTGAACATTCATGTACAAATTTTTGAAGGAACATGTTTCATTTCTTTTGGGTATATACCTAGGAGTGGAATTGCTGGGTCACATAGTAACTATGTTTAACCTTTTGAGAAACAGACTGTTTCCAAAGTGGCTGAACCATGTTACATTCCCACCAGCAGTCTCCACATCCTCACGCGTACTCATCGTTATCTAATTTCTTAATTATACCCATCCTATGGATGTGAAGTGCTATCTCATTGTAATTTTGATTCACATTTCCTTGAATGATTATATATTTTTACTCTAATATCTCTTTTAATCAACTTTCCTGTCTATGTCCTCCCAACCCTGTCTGTGACTGTCACATTTCATTATTGCCAATGTGATTGCCTTACCTAAAAGCCTTTCTTTTCCCCTCTAAAAACTGCTTTTCATCTTCTATGGGCTAGGATTCCATGTAAACCAACTTGTCAGAATTATGTCCAAAGTAAGGCTAAATAGGCTCTGCATGAGGCCCCTCTGTCCCTCTGTCCACTTCGGAAATTTCTGTTCTTCCTGCAGAGACGACTTTCTTCTCAGAAGTCTTCCTTGACCAACCCTTCTCCCCTCACCATGTTCCCCAAACAGACCAGCAAAACAGCTTCACTACCTTCTCTGAGCACATACTCTAGCACCAGCTATGCTGGGCCTGTGTGACAACCACACAGTGAGTTGTGGTACTGCCCTGCTGGACAGTGAGGGGGGCTCAGGAAGGGCCGAGCTCCTCTCAGGGACCCTACAGTCTCAATAGATAGGCAGTGGCTGTGGCCCTGGCACCCTCGGACACTTGTCCCACAGGGGCACTTCAGGGTGCTTTCAGCTTTGGAGAGGGAGATACCGAGTGTGAAATAATCAGTGATTGAGGTAGAAATCTCCTGGTTTATGGTACAAGTACCCAGACGAATCTGAGTCTGGAGGGAGGGAGCCAGCATGCGATGGGTCCTCACACTTTAGACCCAGCTCGCTGGTGCCACCCACTGGAGAACTGCAAACTTTTACTGGTGGTCCCCCAAAAGAATTTGGAAGCACCGTGCACCCTGTCACACATTTTTCTTTTTTTAAGATTTTTATTGGGGAACTGGGGGGATGGGAACAGTGCTGGGGAATTGGGGGAAGGGGAACAGACAAGTTGCTGTCGTTTTGTTCTTCAGTCTAGTTGTGGAGGGCGTTGCTTCACTGGCCCAAGTTGGCACCATCATTGTGCTCTTCCTGGGCGAGGCACATCAGTCGCCGGCTTCCGGACGGCCGCTCACTGCAGCTGCTGGCCACTCACGCTGGCTGCAGGCTACATACGGTAGCCCATGGCAACCCACTGCAGCAGGGGCTGCAGCCTACGCCATCGCTGGCGACTCACAGAAGCCCAGCTCCAGGTTGAGCTGTTGTTCAGCATCTTAGCTGTAGAGGGCAGTGCTACTGGCCCTCATATGTGGGATCCGATCGGGGGGGCCCTCTGGCGTCCCAAGCCAGTTCTTAACCATCGCACCACTTGGCCGGCCCCATGTCACACACTTTAAAATTGACATCCACAATGTGAAAGTTTAAATATATGCAAAGGATGTACTTTCCAGGATATTTTAAATATCGACATCATAAGGTTAAACTGTTTCACCACTCTGTAGTACCTACCGTTACCTATACGAAAAGTACACGAACAAGGTCTTGTTTATTAATGCGGTTTCACCTCATCGTTTTCTCTTTGAAACTTGTGTTCAATTCTACTGTCCGCACGAAGTTGTAGCCTAGTGTAATATACTCTTATGCCTAAAAGACTCTTATTGATCACACCATCCTACTTCTTCTCTATAGCAAAAACTTGGGATGTAAACTGAAGTTTTAAAAATTTCCAGTTTTCTGTGACTAAGTCACTAAGAGTTTTAAAAAGTTTTAACTACAGAGTTTTAACTACAATAGTATTAGTATGCAATTGATCAAACCAACATAAATATATTACAAATGTCGACAGATACTTCCTTAACCAAATCTTTTTCAAATCCATTTTTATGAGTTGACTGTATCTGCCCATTTTATGTACCAGTGGATAAATATTTATTTCTATGATGAGTGTGCAGCTTCATCTCTTTCTAGTTCTCATTTTTTACAGCCGTAGGCACCCAGAAGTCTTGTCACATAAGTAAGGTACAGAACAGAAAGGATAGAGTATGGGGCCATGTCACCCAAGTATTTTAACTTCCTTTTGAGTTTTAGGCCAAAAATCAATAGTAATCCATCATCAAGAATTTTGTTGCAGTTGGGTGATAGGTAAACGTGGCTTATTAAACCAGTTCCTCTGCTTTTGTGTTTGTTTCCATTTTCCATAGTAAAGGTTAAAGAAATTAAGATTAATTTCTATTAGTTGGCAAGAGGATTGGGCCCTCCTGCAATTTTGTTGCAAGCAAAAATATGGGAACTACTTGGCTGGCAAATGGATTTATCTCCCAGTCTTGGAGCCCTTAAAGCCTTTTTTCCTCTCCAGACCCAGAGCAGGACTTCCGACTGGCTTTGCTTTTGTCTTACTTTGGTTGGGGGTATTTGCCTTTCTTTCCCAAAGCAAGAAGCTGCTTTCTCAAGGAGTCGGTGCCCTATGTAAAGACTGTGGTGGGTGACTGTGATGGACACCTTGGCCAAGGGCCTGGGGAAATGGATCAGGCCAAGAAGGAAAGAAAGATGCCATCTCAGAATGCAAGTGCATTCTCTGCCCCCATTGGCCTCTCTCATGGGCCCTGCCCAGAATCTGGCATCTCCTGGTGGAGAGGACCTAGGACCTGCCCAGGGTCATGCAGTTAAGAAGAGCAAAGCTGGACCTGTTTACATCCGTCTTTTCCAAGTTACTTCAGCCCAGGAAAGCTTAGTAGGTAAATTTCAATTGAAATAAAAATGAACAACTAAATATGATCTGGAGTGGATCCTGGGATTTGGGATGGGTGGGGTGGGGGTGGAAGAACACTATAAAAGACCTCCTTGGGACAATTGGCAATATTTGCATAAGGTTTTGCAGAGTAAGTAACATTATTGCTTCATGATGAAATCACCTGATCTTGAAAACTGATCTGGTTGTGAAATAGAATGCCCTTGTTCTTGGGAAATACACACTGAAAGCTTTAGGGTTCAAGGGGCATCACGTCTGCAACCTATACTCACTGATGCTTGGAGGAGGACTTGAACATGCAGAGAGGGGATCAAAATCCTAAAACTTGGTGAATCGGAGGTAAGATTGAGGGTCCAAGAGTTCTCTGTACTAGTCTCACAACTTTTCTGCAACTGAAATTATTTCAAAAATAAACTGATGCGGCAAGCCTGGTCTCTGTCGCCGGCTAGTGGCTGCTGCGGGGAGTGCATCCTCAGTGTCTGAGACCTTTAAACTCCCCGCCTCTGGGAGTGGCTCCCGACTTCCCTCTGTCCAGCCAAGGCTGGAGAAGAGCTTCCCGTCCAGGGAGTCCCAAATTACTCTTGGCTTGAGAGAAGTAAGAATTTCAGGGCTTGCAACCTAGATGCTTTCTATAACCTTGGGAAAGTGAGGCCCAGAGAGGGCCTGTGCTCTAGCGACTAGAACCAAAGCCTTCTTGCCTCCCTGTTTTCTCAACAAGCAGCTGGTTGCATACTCTCAAATCTGCGCTCGCCCCCCGCCCCCTCTCCCGAGCCTGGGCTCCCACCAGACCGCTCTCTGACCTCACCTTCTACTCATCTTGCGCCTGCACCTATCAGGCACTTATTAGTCTCAGACTTCTTGCTGTTCGCCCTCTTCCCCTGCGGGAATGGGGGCTCCTGTAGACGGGACTTGTCTGTCTGGTTTCCCGGATGTCCACAGTACCTGGCAGAGCGGGGGCCTTGGCAAGGGCGGGAATGTTTGTCCCTGGTTCCTTTATTCCCCAGGTTTGCACCCAGGCGATCATCCATGAGGGAGTGTCCCCTCCCCGGGCATCTGTGGTTACTGAGGTGCTCAAGGCCCCAAGGCGGGAAATGAGTGTGTGTTGGGGTGCTAATGGTGGCCCTGCTCTCTGGGGACAGCGTGCTGCATGAGTCTTGCGCCGTCAGAAAAAGGAGTGCGACCCTGCGGAGCGAGGCGCGCGGCGGGGCTCAGGGGCGTTCTCACAACCCGGACGCTGAGGCTCGGAACGACTCCAGGCAAGCAGTCCCGGTCCACTGCGCTTGTCTCGCCCTTCCAAGCGAAAAGGGATGGCAGGGTCTGGACAGTCTCCGCCGCGCAACCAAGGGACCCCCGCGCCCCTCCAGTTCCCTTCCTTCCCCGCCCCTAACAGGCGGACCCGGCTCGGGCAGCGGGTCCCACCCTGGGGACAATGGAGGAGGAGGGGCTGGAGCGGACGTTGGAACAATGGCCCCCCACCCACCTTGCCCAGCCCGCTTCCGGCCTTTCTCGGCCCGGGTAGCGGGGCGCTGGAGTGGCGCTAGGAACGTGGAGGGGGCCAGAGCCACCGAGGGGAGCCCAAGCCCGGTGCCTGCCCTCCCCTGGGACGTGCCCGGGGTCCCTCCCACAGCGGCTGTCCTAGAGTCTATGAGTCCACTCCTACCCAACTCTGCCCCAGCGCTGCCCACCTTGAGGTCTGGCGCAGGTGGCCTGGCAAGGGGGGTGGTTGCTTCTAAAAACTTTTTTTTTAATTGAGGTATAATTTACATAGAGGGAAATGGGCAGATCTCAAATGTGACGTTTGGTGAGTTTTTACACATGTTTACACCCTGCAACCAACTCTCCAAATAAGGCAAAATATTCCCAGCTCCCCAGAATTCCCTGTTGCCCCTTCCCAGTCAATCCATGCCCCCAACTCCAGCTCCTGACAACCACTGAACTGTTTTGGTTTTGGTTTTTGTCGCTACAGCTTTGCCTTCCTCAGAATGTCATCTAATTGGAATCGTATAGTATGGAGACTTCTGAGTCTGGCTTTCATATCCATCCACGTTGTTGTGTGTATCAGTAGTTTGTTCTTTTTTATTCCATTGTATGGCCATTACCTCCGTTTGTTTAGCTGTTCACCAGCTGTGGGACATTGGGTTGTTTCCAGTTTAGGGCAACTATTAATAGAGCTGCTGTAAACATTTGTGTGGACATGTTTTCATTTCAATTTAATATTTAGGAGTGGGATTGCTGGGTTGCATGAGCCTACATTTGACTTTAAGACACTACTAAATGGCTTTCCAGAGTGACTACTGTTTCACACACATAAACGCCCCCCAACAGTGTATGAGAGTTCCCGTGGCTCCACACTTTGTGGTCGGTCTTTTAAGTTTCAGCCACTCGAGTGGGTGTGGAGTTATCTCAAAAGAGTGTTGATTGACGAAACAAGTAAGCAAATGCCCAGAGCACACCCCCACCTTCAGGAGGTCCCATTGGTTTCCAAGCCTTTCCCAGCCTTCTGGGCAGTACCTAAGGGCATGCAGGGGCCCTAGGGCCAGAGCCAGCCTGTGTGCAGATACCTGTCCCCATCAGTCCCTAGGACTGAGCAGGAATGTACTTTCCTATGCTCAGGTCATTTCCAGGGGAAGGAGCTGGCACTGAGTCCCCATGTCAACTTGGGTCCTATCTGCTCTGTTGTGGAGGGCCTCTTTGAAGGGGTGCATTTGAGCAGGAGCTGGAGTGATGAGAAGGCGGCAGCCCTGGGGAGATCTGGGGAGAGGGCACAACAGGCAGGGCACAGCGAAGGCCTGGAGGTGCGAGCATGCCCAGTGCTCACAGGCAGCGGTGAGGAAGCCAAGGTTGATGAGGTCATGGGGTCAGATGGTGTCTTAGTCAGCTTCGGCTCCCATAACAAAGTACCACCGCTTAACCACAGCAATTTCTTTTCCTCACAGTTCTGGATGCCAGAAGTCCAAAATCAAGGTGTCAGCAGGTTTGGTTTCTTCTGAGGTCTCTCTCCTTGGCCTGCAGATGGCTACCTTCTCGCTCTGTCCTCACATGGTCTTTCCCTCTGTGTGTATACATGTCTGTCCTAATCTTTAGAGACTCTGTCTCCAAATACAGCCAATTCTGAGGGACACGGGGCGGTTGGCGGGGGGGTAGGATTTCAATGTATGAATTTGGAGGGAACACAGTTCAGCCCATAACAGATGGCTTTTGCTCTCAGGGAGGGAGAGGCCTGGGTGAGTATTGAGCAAGAGGAGGTAAGATCTGATTTACATGTTAATAGGACCCCTCTGGTACCAAGGCCAGGAGAAGGATAGGCCGCAGTGGGCAGGAGGAAGACCAGTGAGGAAGCTACTGCAATAGTCCAGGATGGAAGCTGGTGGCTGGACCTGGGGTAGAGTAGGTGGAGAGCAGGGATCAGACTCATGTCATGTTTGGGACGCGGAGTCATCAGATTTCCCCAAAGGAAGAACTGATGGAGGAGTAGGAGAAGGAAGAGGAAACGAGGGGAATTGGGGTTGGGGCTGAGGGAGGCAGGTGCCAGCTTCTCCTTTCTTCCAGTCTGATTCCTTATCCACTAAGTGCCTACTCTGTGCAGCTCCCCCTGTGGGTGAGGAAGGCGAGGCCTGGGGGCAAGAATCCAGGCCACAAGGCATGCTGACTCCGGCCTTCTGCTCCTCCGGCCCTTCCTCCTTCCTCCTGGCATTGGAGCCTGACCCCTTCTTGGACAAACATCTTGTGGCCGTTTCCGCCTCGCCTGCCCGGAGCCCCAGCCTGGCCTGAACAAACACTCGGGACCTGTACTTCCGGCCTCAGCTCTGGGAAAAGCCCAAACAGGGGCTGTTCAGGTCAACCCTGGAGGAGAGTGGGAAGGAGGAGGCACCCAGGCCCCTGCACAGGGGTCTGCCCGGCCTGCCCGGGGGGCCTCCTGCTGCTTCTGCAGCCACCAGCCCACTACTTGGGCTTCAGCTTCTCCATCCATAAAATGGACCTAATTATGCCCACCTTGGAGGGCTGGAGGGAGATGGGAAGCATTGCAATGGCCTGGCGCCATGAGGGGGTGACGCTGCCTACAGGGCTGAGAGGCTTGGGGGAGTAAGATCCCAAGGGACCCCCGGAGGGGCCCTAGTGCTGGAAGGGGCCCGATTTTACTTTCCCTCCTGTGGCCTCCCCTTTCTTGTTCCCATTTTCTCAAGTGTCTGATGAGGTTGCACCTTCAGTCCTGTTCCTGTCACTTCAGAGCCTCTGGTGTCCCTGTAAGAGGATAGGAACCAGGCTGGGGGTGGGGGCAGGAGTGGACATTCCTGACGATGTAAAATATGTGAAAATCATTGACTGTGAGCCGTGAGCTCCCTGACCCTGAAAGTGTGAGCAGGAGCAGCTGGATGTGTGGGAGGTGACCTCGCCAACATTTCCTCATTAACTGCTGGGAGGGCCCTGTGACGTGGGCAGCCTAGTGGGTTCTGGGGTCAGAAAGAGCCAGGTTCAAACCCAAGTTCTGCTGTGTGACCAGCCCTCAGTGCTATGAATGTGGAGGGGAAACTGCTTCTTCCTCTGCTGGTTAGAGACTAAGTGGAATGATTATGGAAGAGCAACAGCACCCAGGACACTCAGTCACTGTGGAGCTGTGTGGAGGTGCACGGAGGTATTTGCCCCCTCCATGGCCGAGGGAGACTGGGTCTCCTTTCTCCACCTTGCTGGGGGTTCTGGCTCACCCACCATTCAAGCCCCCTAGTTGACAGCTTTGCCAGATAAAGCCTCCCCAGCTGGAGTTAGATTTTGTTTATGTTTTTCAGGCAGGATCTGGGAGCGGAAACAATGGAATTAATTTTTTTTCTTTAGAGCAGTTTCTCCTCATCTGAGAAATGTAGGGCTGGATTCCCACCTTGCCTTCCGGTCTTGGTGTTCCAAGGAATAGCCAGGAGAGGATGGGCGTGGGTGGGAGAGGTCAGGGCAGGGCGATCTGGGCGGAGAGGTGAGGTGGGAGGTCAAGGAAGGGCTAGCAGCAGTGCAAGTCCTGATGTGCTCCTTTCTGCCTCTGGGTCCTCGCATGTACTGTCCCCCTCTCCCCCGCGACATCTGCCCCCATTGTTATTATAGTTCTGTGCCTCCTTGAGATCAGGCATCACCTCCTCCAACAAGCCCTCCTTGACCACCTCCACCAAAGTGTCAGCACCTTCACGCTCTTATTAAGCTACAATCCATCTTCCACTGTGGGCTGGTTGTGTTGGTGTAGGGCCCTCTCCTCTGCATGAGACTCTGAGCCATCTTTAGGCCCTCAGTGGACACCAGCAGAGTAGAGCATGGAAACAGGGACCCAGTCTCTGCCTGGTTGTTCTCACTGTCAGTTCCAAGGTCTTGAGAGGAAAGCCAGGAGGGGAGAGTCAGATTCAGACAGGAGGGCCAGGGCATCAGGATTGGGGGTACAGACACAGAGAGGGTATAGATGGGATACCACACACGGGCTGGACTTGGACCACCCTGGCTCTGTGACTTTGGGCAGTGAGTTCTCCCTGGGCTTTCAGTTTCCTTCTCTGTAAAATGGGGGATAACAGCACCCCCTGGCGAAACTAACTTCAACGGCCCCAGCGCAAGGCCTAGGGGGTGCCTTGCAGGTGCTTTAACCAATTTAGCAAAGGTAGGAGCTGGGGTTGGTGCCAAGGTGGAAAAGCCTAGGGCATGGAGGCCAAAGCAAAGCCCTAAACCCATAAATCACCCGAGCCACTCAGCTACTAATGCTAAAATTCGTGCGACCACCCCCCTCCCGCCTTCTTCCAGCATTCTCTGCAAGGAGGCCAAGGGTCCTGCAAATGGAAGTGAATTATAGGCAGGGGGGACTCAAACCTGCTGTAAATCACGCTATGGCTGCAGCATGTAAGAGCCTTTTCTGAGGCTCCTCATTTAACCTCTTGGCCCCTCGCCAATCATGCAGGGACCAGCATTGGGTGGGCATAAGAGTCAAGTGTCCAGCTTAGGCTCCCCATGCCCATGTCCCATTGATGGCCTAGAGGGCTGCTGAGGAGAGAGGGACTGGAACCAGGGAAGAGGAGGAGGAAGGAGGTACCTCCTGGAAAAACACTTGCACCCTTCTGGCTGGGTAATACAGAGGGGGGCTTGCCTGCAGACCATAACACTAACGTGGGGTATCCCACTGCCCAGTGTCCCTCACATAGCAGCCCACGTGTACACAGTGCTCGTCATGTGCCTGGCTCTGCCCCGAGTTAATGCTCCACGACAACCAGAAGCTGAGGCACCCAGCAGGGCAGTGACTTGCCGGGAAGTTGCAGAACTGGGGTTCTGCCGATGCTGCCTTTCAAAGGAGGGCCTGCAGTCCGCCCAGGTGAGTGCAACCATGGAAGTTGTGATGGACGGGAGGGCCTGGGGTGGGCAACTCTTCTTGAGTGGGCAACCCCAGACAGGTAGCCAGCTGCTCTGCGCCTCTGTCTCACATTAGCAGAATGGAGCTGTGGGGAGGCGAAAGGTTCTGGGCTAGGCAGCCAGCAGTCTGAGTGTCCTCATTAAAGCCCCTGGGCCCCACCACTTCCCTGGCAGGTGCAGCTGTGAGGTAATTCCCTTTGGCCTCTGATTCCCTACAAAAATCCACCAGAATTCACATCCCCTCACCCATGGCTTTTGTCCCATGTTTATCTTTAACACAAATAATATACATTGTTTGAGGAAACTTAGAAAATTCAGACACAAAGAAAAAACCTCACCCCTCCCCACCCAGAAGTCATAACCTGGCAAGGCAAGGCCAGGTGTCCGGGGTGCGTTCCTGCCTGATTCTGCCTCTTCTTGACCTTGTCACCCAGGATGCACACCCTCGGTGGCTGGGCCTCAGGAGCTGCATGGCCCATCGAAGCCCAGGATGTGGGGCTGGAGCTCAGGCCACGGAAGCCCTTGGCTCCTTTTGGAGGAGGGGGTGCCCAAGTCTGCCCATAGACACCAAAGGGGAAGTGAGAAAGGAGGGACAGGAATGGGGTGACTTAGGTCCAGTAGAAGAAGTGAAAGTACCCCGAGTCCTCCCACCTCTGACAGGCCTGCCTGCAGTGGACCAGCATGGCCCCTTGTTTGGGATGGAGGTTCTCAGGGTGGTACACTTACTACCCAGCCCATACCATCCTTGTGGTTGGTCCCTGGAGCCCCAGGCTGTGATACTGTAAGGAAAGGAGTTCTCTGGCTCCTTGCCCAGGCCCCAGCTTAGGAGCAACCTTCTGAGCCTCAGACCCCTGGCTTTGACCTCAGCCTGGCCAGCCACACCTCTTGAGTGAGTTCAGGGACATTGAGGCTGGTGGGGGGTGGGGGAGGGGGGAGGCTGGGGAGCTGGATTGGCTCTGTTTTCAGGCAGAGGCTGACCTAGGACTAGAACCCTGGCCTGCTCCAGCCAGGGCCTCAGACACCTGTCCCAGACTTTCTTGGTGGCTGCCTCTGGGCCAGTTGTGGAGTTCCCTGAGTCTCCTGTATCCCCTGAGAGAGATCTCCAGTCACAGAGATCTAGGTTCAAATACTGTGCTATCCTCCGCCGATGTGGCCTGGCAAGCTCCTGCTTCTGTTTGGCCTTCTGTAAAATGGGGCCAGTGAGACCCTGTGTTCATGTGGGGAGTAAATGAGAAAAGCATAGGCCCAGCCTGGAGGGGCCCAGATGGGTTGGGAGGTTTGGGCATGTGGCTGGCCATTCCTGCCCCACTGGCCAGGCCCAGGTGTGGCTAGATAATGGACTGGGTGGCCGAATCTGTGCTGACCTCATCGTTTTCCGTTGGGGCCCCACAGGCTGGCTGTCTTGCTAGGGAGAGGGTATCACCTCCTATCCTTTTCCTCCAGGCCTCCTTCCTGCTTCCCTGGACTGAGGCTGGGCCCTTCCGTCCAGGCACTCATCAATCGCACCCGAGGTGCCAAGCATCCTGCCTGCCTTCTCAGGCCATGATTCACTTCCTGTTTCCTGTAGCTGGAAATAGCTTCCCCTAGATGCTGGGGGCTCCCTCCCCAGACAGCTGCTCAAAGTCTCTACCAGTGTGCCCCCTCCCAGGCCTGCGCATACACCACTGATTACCCAAGTCTGTGTTCTTTTTTTTTTTTTTTTTTAAGCTGAGCCATCCTGCTACCTGTTGGCAGCTCAGCTGACTGCTCAGCTCGGGCTGGACTCGAACCACTGTTGCTCAGAGCTCAAGCTCTTGAGCGAGCTCTTAACCAACTGAGCCACTAGGCCGGCCCTCAAGTCTGTGTTCTGTTGGACACCAAACCAGCCCCAGAATCCACTTGTTGCTCATTGAAGGACGTAGGAGCACCTATTCGGGGGTCTGGCCTTGGGGCAGCAGCAGTGAACAGGAGAGAGGAGGACCTGTCCACAAGGCATCTGCATACATTAACCAAATAATCACATAACTAGTGTGCCCGGAGGGCTGTGCAGGGAGGGTGTAAAGGGTGCCTGACCACAGAGCTGAGCCCGGAAGGCAGAGGGACAGCCAAGGGGGGGGGAGGGGGACCAGTAGGAGTGCATGCGCACCTGGAGCAGGCCCCTGGCCACCCGGAGACTGTGGATAAGGAAAAAGGAATGGGGCTTTATCCCAATAGCTTTTGCAGGGCTTCAAGTTGGAGAAAAACGGCATAAACAGATTTGCAATTTGAAACTATTCCTCAGTCTGCTTAATGGAGAAATGATTTGGGAGAGGTAGGAGGAAGGCAGCAGGAGGAGGTGTCCAGGCAGGAGAGGGTGGGGCTCAGACCTAAGCAGTAGTCTCAGGCTGATGGGGGGTGATTAGGGGGTGACTTCTGGATAGGTGGGAGGAAGGAACAGGGTATCCTGGTGCCTCTCCCAGGTTCTGTCTTGAGAACCTTCAGTGGGGGCCTGGGGCTGAGTCCAGGCTGTCACTCATTCACTTGGGGCAAGTCACTTAACTTTACCATGCCTCACTTTCCCCATCTGTAAAAAGGGTATAATAAAAGCACCCCACCTCTGCCTCAGGTAGTTGCTGTGAGGAACATTAGCTGCTTTTATTCTAAAAGTATTTTTCTACCTCAGGCATTGTATGTCTTGACCTTCTGCCATGTGCCAGGGGCCATGTAAAGAGTGACGAGGTGCTAGTGAGTTGGAGAGGTACAGCCTCACCCCAGTTTTGCAAATGGAGAAGCAGAGGCTGGGAGAGAGAAGGGGTCTGACCAAGGTTCCACAGTTGGGAAGTGGTGAAGCAGGATGTGAATTGGGATCTCTCTGGCCCTGTAGCCTCTCATGTTGCAGGGACCCCCAAAGTGCCCTTCCTGTGCCCTGGCCCTGATCTAGAGAAATGGAGGGGAGGCTAACATGGCGGCCCTGTAAATTTCAACCCAGCCAAACCGTGTCCTCACAAGAAAACCTGTATTTTAAGTACATAAACCCTCCCCAGGCTAGGGCAGGGGGTGCCAACTTTATCTGGCAGGTGGGGACATCTGTAGGAGGCAGGGGTGAGGTGGAGGAGAAGAGGGTCGAGGCTTCCCTGGAACTGTATAGAGTAGATAGCAGCCAAGAAAATGATGGAGAACATTTGTTCATCTCCTCTCTCATTCATTCATTCATTCATTCATTCATTCACTCACCCATCCTTGTAAGCCTGGTTTGAGTCCAACCTTCTACCTGGTGGTACAGAGGACGCAGGTATGCCCCCAACAAAAGCCAACTCCTGAGATGCCTCCTGGCTGGTAAGGGAGCCAGAGCAACAGACACATTGTCACCGGGTGTGAGTGTTCTGATGGTGGCATTACTGGGTGCCATGGGAGTCCAGAGGAAGAGGTCTAACCCAGCATGGGAGGTCTGGGAAGGCTGCGTGGAAGAAGAGAGGCCAGAGCTGAGTCCTGGAGACACAGCCAGGGGGACAGGGCAGGGAAGGAAGTTCAGGATTGTAGTGGGACTTAATCTGCATACCAGGGACTCTGGGACTGCTGAGCCTTTGGGACTCAGATTCTAACTAGGCATGGGGAAGTCTGGGGGAGTCTAGATAAAAGAAGGCAGCTCATCCTGTGGTCAGTGAAGACTGCTCTTGAGTAAGGTGAGGGATGGCGTCACCCAAAATTCCCTAAAGAACCAGTTCCAAGTTCCTCATCACAGGGGACTTCGGCCAGGCTAAGTAATTACTCACAGGCTGGGCTGCCCAAGGTTGAGATTGGACCATTCAAGGCCAGAGGCGGGACCATCCAAGGTCAGAGGTTAGCCACACAAGACCAGACTGAACCCTACAAAGCAGAGCTAGGAATATTGAAGGTTGATGATAAAAATCATGGAATTTAATGAGGAAACCCTCTACCAGTGCTAGGGGCAGCAGGATCAGGACCAATGACCTTGACAGAGAAGGTCTTGATGGCCTCTAAGGGGCCGAATCCCCAGCGTGAACCACAGACTGTGGGCCCATGGCAGCCCTTGTGTACATCCCCTCACATCAGCCTGTGACATGTGTATACCTATGCTTGTACACTCATTCCTCACATGTAACTGGATTCCCATCCGTGTACACATGAACCTGACGTGCACTCCACGCACACGAACAGAGTCACACCCCTACTTCTTGGGTTGTCGGAAAAGTCATGACGCATTTTTGCAACGAAAAACAGAAAAATACGTCATGACTTTTCCAATAACCCAATACAGGCACATCTCCTCACATCTGTGCCCATCTCCCCCTACCCCACCCGTCCCGCATGTGCACACACCAGGAACAACTCCCAGATGGGCTACTACGGGTTGGTGCTTTGGGGAAGCTCATTACCAGGGCAGTCCCATGGGGCCCCTGATGCCTCTGTCCTGGCAGCTGGGAGCTGGGCCAGCAGGCTCAGCCCCACCCTCGCTGGCAGCTGTCTGTGAGAAGGCCCTCCTCCTTTAGAGCCCTCAGCCTGGGGTGTGCAAGCAGGGTAGCGTCTATGGGGCGGAGTCTGCACATAGTGACTGTGGGGGCCCCTCAAACGTAACACCTACAAAATGAGTTCTGGCTCTCCCACCAACCTGCTTGTCCCCCAGGCCTCCATAACTCAAAAAGAGGCCCCCCATTGTTGGTGAAGCCCAAGACCCGGGACACCCCACCTGGAGACTCCCTCTGCTGACCCCCACCCCACATCCCAACACCCCAGTTCTGGTGAGCCCACCTCCTAAAGAGCCCCCGTCCCGTCTTCTTTCTGCTCTGCCTCTGCCACCACCTGTCCAGGCCCCACTATTGCCTGCCTGGCCTCCCTCAGTCCATTCTGACCCTTCCCCTTCCCTATGAAAGCCGTTTACAATATCCTGAGCTCACAGCGCGATCAGAGGGCTCTCCCTGGCCCTGCCCTGCCCTCTAATTCCTCACCACCAGGCAGATCTCAGCTCAAGGGCCGCTGCCTCAGGGAAGCCCTTGCTGACCCCAAGATGGGTTCAAGCTCCCCTACGAAAAACTCTCTTTGAACCACCTGGCATCGCCCCTTCATAGGACTGCTGGCCCTTTGCAGTTATCGAATTATTTGATTAAAGACTGTCTCCCCCATGAGGCTGGGCTAAGGACAGGGACCATGCCTGTGGCGTCCCCATAATATCCCCAGTGTCTGGCACATAGTAGGGCTTAGTCAACGGTTGCTGGATGAATAAATGAATGACCCTGTACTAGTGTTTATTCCACCCAGGGTTTTGCCTGGAGGGGGCAGGACCCTCAAAACAGCACTAAGAATCAGGTGTGAGGAGTCACCTTGAGGGCCAGTGGGTCTCCCAAGCTGAAACAGAGCAGGATGTGGACTGGTCTTGTGAATGTGGGTCATCAGTGTGGCTCCATGGACAAAATGGGGACCAAGGAGGCAGCTTTGGTAGAGTCTATCTGGCAATACCATGGTAGGGGGTCTCTGGCAGCCAACATGATCATCCTGTGTGCTTGGCAGATAGCCTGAGGTGGTGATCCATTCATCCATCTCAACATTTATTGGTAGTGACTACGTGTCTCACCCTGAAAGATCTCCCAGTCCATTGGGAAAGACATATGTCCTCATACTGTGTAGTAAACAATTTGATGGGAGGAGCTTCTAATACTGTTTCAGGGCTCAAGAAAAACTTCTTAGAAGAAGCGCCATTCAGACTGGGCTTTGAGGGGTGCCTAGGAGTTCTCTAGGAAAGACTTTCCAAAGGAGGTGACATTTGGGCTGGGTCCTGATGGTTGCATACAAGTTTACCAAGAAAACAATGGAGGAAGCATCTTCTCTGGACACTGGGTTCTCTTTAGGGACTTGTGTAGGCCATCGGGTAAGGAAGGCTTGGGCCCTGCCCATCCATGCCAGCTGCTGTACGCCATCTGTGCACCTGAATGGCAGAGAATGTCTCAGTTGCCCTGTCCCAGGGCACTGAGGATTGACCCAATTCATCTGTGTGCTCAGCACATAGTGCTCAGCCAGAGTCGGGGCAATCTCAGAATCAGTTCAGTTTCAGGCTATGCCTTGAGAAGGACTTCTCTCTTTTGGGCCTCCTGTTTGCATATGTCCTGTGATGGGCACTCAACTCCTTTGCAAGGAAACCCTTTCCCTTTTCAGACCCAGCAGTGTTTTCAGAAGATGAGCATTCAGGCCAACCAAGTGGTGAGGTTTGGGGGCAGCTGGAAGAGAGAGGGGTCTGGTGGGGTAACAGGCTCACCTGGATTTCAGTCCATAGCTGCCTGTCCATCAGCAGCTCTGATACTTCCAAGAATGGCTTCATCCCCACCATGGTCTCCCAGGGAGCATCAAAGGTGGGAAAAAGTTCTCAGGAGTTTATTGGGGCATAAAGGGGGTCGGTTTTTGCAAGGATTGGCTGGGGAGCGTCTAGGACACAGTGGGTACTCAGCCTATGTGACTCCCCATATTCCTCAGCTCTGGGCTTTCTGGCCTCTCAGCGGCTCCCATCATTCGGGACACATTCATGGAGCACCTACTGTCTGCTTAGGGGTTGCTTGCCCCCAGCCCGCCCGGGGCGCTGTCCCCTGGAGATGGCGGCAGCCTGGGAATGTGGGTGGGGGCCCCTGGGGCAGCGGCTGCTGGACAGAAGCCTCAGTGTGGAGCTGCCGGGGTCCTTTCCCGGGCCCAGACCCATGACTGGATGTCTGAGAATGCCGCCCATTATCCAACTCACAGAGCACAAAGGGGCCACGCTGGGGCTCAGCAGGCCAGACGCCTGGGATGGGTGCACGGGGGCTCTGGGTCCCCACCATAGAGGGCAAGGACATGCTGGAGTCGAAAGGGCGGCTCTCACACGCAGGAATGAGAACCATTTCCTCCAGCCCCACAGGAGACAAAGGCAGAGAGAAATGACCAGGGGCTCATCCCCTCAGGCAGGGGCAGGCCACCCCTCCTAAGCCCTAAAACCAGACCTACAAGGCCACTACCCCCTCCCCACTCTCAGCGGTGGAGGGGATCCAGCAGAGGTGGAGGGAACACTCTAGAACTCTGGAGGGGGGCAAAACCCCTAGTTTCCTGCAGCATCTGCAGTGGGAAAATGCCAACAACCATGCCTGCAGCACCAATTGTCTGTAATTTAAACACATTAGCATGATGGGTGCTGTGTCTCCTGTCAGTGCTGCCCAGGCTCCTCCTGGGCCACTCAGTGGGACACAGTGGCAATGACATGAGACCTGGGGTGGAGGGGCAAGGTGGGCTAGAGAGGGAGTAGGGGTCATTTCAGGCCATTTATTTGCTGTGTGACCTCTGGCAGGCCTCTAGGCCTCTCTGAGCCTTGGTTTATGAAAGAGGGGAGGGAGACCCAGTGGGGGGTTAATTAAATGAGGTGATCTTGCGCATCTGAGCCCTTAATGGGAACAGCACTGACAGTACGCCTCAGTGGCAGCTGCCATGAGGATAATGTCATTATTGGGATCTGGGGAGCTCTCCTGAGTAGGGTACAGTTGATCTGTTTGAGGATTCTGGGGGAGAGGAGCCCCGTGTTTCAGAGCTGGAAAGTTGGTGGATACCACACTTCCTGACATGCTGGGCGCTGTGACACGTGTATGTTTTTCCATCCTCATAGCAGCCTTGTGAGGTGGATTATATTTCCCTTTTCCAGATAAGGAAACTGAGGTTCAAAGAGTGGTGGTGCCACCAAGGCCGCACAGGTGGCTAGAGGCAGAGCTGGGCCTGGAAATCAGGTCTGAACTCCAAAGCAAAAGGTAGAAGAGCAGAGTGTGGAGGCCGCCAAGCTGTGCCTCCAAAGTGGTGGCACCTCCCTGAACCTCAGTGTCCCCATCTGTAAAATGGGACTGATAAAATCCACCTCTCAGGCTGCTCCAGGAGGAAGTGAGATAAGTAAAGTCGAGAGAAGCCTCAGTGATGGCTTCTGGCACTATCAACTCAGGCTGGGGGTGCCGAGCTGTACCAGAGGGTTTTGTTTCCAGCACCTTCCTATCACCAAGGCAATGCTCTGAGCAATCTGTGTGTCAGGAGCATTTCCTGCAGGGAAAGTGTTGTCTGAGGCCAGGCCCAGGCCCAAAGGACAGGAGGGCAGGAGCCCCCCCTCCTCCAGTGCAGCCCTGGCCCCACTGTTATTTTTTCCAATTGTAGAAGACAAACATTTCCTCCTTCTCACAGTTCTGCTCTGCGTAGCCAGAGAGCTGAGGATGGACAGGGCAGGATGGGGAGTCCCCACCCAGGCAGGGTGAAAGGCCTGCCTTCTCTGGGCCAGCCTGGCCACTGACCCCTAGGGTAAGGACCAGGCAAGGACCTGCCCCATCTGAGCCACCCTGTCCTCATCTACAAAGGCACTAGATTAGATCAACGTTTCCCAGCTGTCAGGTGTTTTATACCGCCTGAATTATGACCTACTTCATATTTGTCTTTAAATTAATTTACATTTTAAAAACTTCAATAAATGCATTTATCAAGCAAGCTTTACATCATTATTGTACTTGGAAAACTAGTGTCATTTGCCCAAACCAGAAAATAACTGAAAATATAAAGAAAACAAGGAGCTGTAAGTAAATTCTAGAATGCTGATGTCAACAGTGCTGAGTTTGAGACCTTCTCTGTATTAAAAATGGACAATGACAAATGTTAGAGAGGCATTAAAGACACATTAGTTCCAAACGGAGAACTCTCCTTGATATAATCAGAAGGCTTGAGCAAAATCTGTAAAGGGCCTGAATCACAATGTGATTTGGGGTTAGCTAGTAGTTAATCCAGGGTTGCTTAACCTGAGTGAGTTAATCCAGAGTTAGCTAATGCTGGGTGCCACATAACCCCACCTCCAGGTACCATCCATCTCCCCTTGGTTCCCTCTTAAATCTCTTCTGGGAAGATACCCCACTGCATCTCAGCAAGGCCAGGGAAAATGTGGGTTCATTCGGTCCTTCCTTCATTCCATCATCCAAGAGTTATCAGCACCTCCTCTGCCCAGCCAAGAATATAAGGTGGCTGCCACCATGACCCATCCCGGCCTGAAGAAGCTCCCAGCTAATGGGCAGAGATGAGAAAGCACAGGGTCTGGAGACAGATCTGAGTTTAAGTCCTAACCGTGCTAATGCCCCTCAGTTTCTCTGTCTGTGAAATGGGTTCAATGATCCCAGCTTTTGTCAGCTGGCTGTGAGGATGGTATGAGATTGTGCAGGGCAGTGCTGGACTCCACTAGCCGCTGTGGGACTCAACAGGAAGTGAGGCCCTGGTGGGCCTTTGCTCAACACAAGGAGAGAGAAACGTGTTTGCCCAGTACCTGCGATGTGCCCAGCCAGCACTGTGTTTTCTGGTATGTTATGTTCTTCACATCTCACAACCTCCCAGAGGCCAGTGTGCTATTATGATTGTCCTTATTTTACAGATGAGGAAACTGAGGCACAGAAAGGGCAAGTGCCTTGCCCTGGGCCACATAGCATTTTTGACTTCCAGCTGGTCAGGGCACAGACCCTGGCCAAGCCCTCTGAAGTCTAAACTGGCCCTGCATTCCCCCAGCTTGGCAGGTAGTTTTGTGTCCAAAGTGCCCAGAACCATCTTCCACTGTGTATCAGATTGAGCTGCAAGAACAGAGTATTATCCTCAGGGCTCAGTGGGGGGAGCTGCAGGATGCAGCAAGATGAGCTGGAGACAGGAAGGAAGCTAGGAGGGGTGAGAGGGGTGGGGAATAGGGAGGGAGACAGAGAGACAGACACAGAGAGAGATAGAGAGATACACACACAAAGAGACAGGCAGTGGAAGGAGAGGGAGGTGGGAAGAGACTGGGAGAGAGAGACAAAGAGAGAGAAAAGCTGGGAGGAGCAAGAAGACAGAAACAGAGATGGGATGGGGAAAGCTAGAGAAAGATAAGACTGAAGGGAGACAGACAGATGGACTGATGGGGAGGGCTCAGGGGAGGGGTAGGGTGAGGTGCATTGGGGCAGGCAGCCTCCTGTACCCTTCTGGGCTCCCCAGTCTGCTGTCATGAGTGGCACAACACGATCACTCCCTACCTGCAGATGGAGGTGGGAACATCATTCCTACAGGGCTGTCCCAAGTGGCCTTGAGCCACAGGGGGACCAGTGCCAGAAGCAGAGCCTCCGATTTCCTGCAGCTGAACACTCCTGGTTATCAAAACAGTGACCAGGCCTAGAGATGGCGGGTGTGTGTGTGTGGGTGGGGGTGGGGGTGGGGAGGTGGAAAAGACAGGCGTGATGGCAGGAAGGCAAGGTGTTGGGAGAGGGAAGTGGGGGATGGCTGTAGGCCTGGCTTTTCCTGCCTATCCTGTGGGCACAGAGAAGCCCCCTGTCCTTCCTTCCTGGCCAGATGGGAACAAGTGAAGTGAGCAAGGGCTGGTGGGAAACGTGGCAGCCAAACGTCCAAACGTCTGATGGGAGTACCCCCTCCGGTTCTGAGAGGCCAGAGTTGGCTTGGGGCTGGGGGCGGGTTGGGGTGGTTTCAAAGCCGACAGATTCTGTCTTTTAAACATTGTAGTTCCGCTCCTTATGAGCTGTGCGTCTCTGGCCAGTCCCTTCACCTCTAGAGGCTCAGGTTCTACATCTGTAAGGTGGGATCATAACAGTACCAGCCTCAAAGGGTGACTGTAAGGAAGATGAGGAAGTGAGTCAACTCATGCAAAGTGCTTGGCACACAGCCTGGCACTGGACGAGCCCTGTTTGAGCACCCACCATGGCCAGATGCGGCGGGGCCTCCTTATATGGGCTCTGTGACCTTGGAAGCATCACTGCTTGCCTCCCACCCCATTGCCTACCTGCTCCTTCCAGGAGAAAGGAGAAGCAGCCCAGTGCCAGTTCATGTGGCTGATTTTCCACCAAATCTGAGCGTCCGCCACAAAGGGGAAGTGCCTCGTGGTGAACTGCAGTGAGTAGGAGAGCAGCAGCCTACAGGGCCAAGGCCTCACTCCGGGCGGGTGTGGTCAGTCCAGCCCTGGCTACCCCACAGCACGGCACATGCCTGAACAAGGTTCTCTCTCCATTTTCCTGATTTACATGCCTGACCCTTGAGCTCCGTCCCTCTGTTCCGCCACTTATAAAATTCCTTTTATGGGGCTGGGGTTTGGGAGGACAGATCATGCAGACTGAGCCGGTGGTGCCACCAGCCCGGCTGGCCCTGGGGGTGGCCCAGGCCTGGGGCCTAAGGCCTGGACAGTGCCCTGCAAAAGGGAGTAAAAGGGTGTGAGACAGAGAGGAGGGCTGTGGACCAGGAAGGCAGAGAGGCAGAGAAGGGGGACAGACAGAGATGGAAGAGAGAGGGGTCCCAGGGATGGGAGACAGGCAGAGGGTTCTTAGGGGAGGGAGCCGAGGAAGCCACGGAGAGAGGGAGAGCAAGCCAGAGACAGAAAAGCTGAGAAGGAAAACCAGAGACTGAGAAAAAGAGAGACAACACATACGGGGAGGGGAGGAGGAGTGGGAGAGACAGAGACCGGGAGACCCTGAGAGATAGAAACACGGGCGGGGTGGGGTAGAAAGAGAGGAAGAAAAACAGAAAACCAGCCCGTGAGAGACGGGCCGAGCGGCCAGAAGGGAGGAAGAGAGGAACAAGCGACGGAGGCGGAGGCTGCGCCGGGAAAGAGAGCCGCCGGCCGCGGATGCCACGCGGGAGGGTCCTGGAGGGCGCGGGGCAGCCAGACCCACCGTCAGCGGAGCGGAGGCCGTCGGCCGGAGGGCCGGGCGGGGCCCGCGGAGCCCCGGGGGAGCGAGCCGGGGCTCTGGGGGAGGTGGGCGGGGGGCG
>NW_017731446.1:1074923-1126515 GCF_001890085.2 Hipposideros armiger | reverse complement strand
GCGCACCCCTTAGCGCCCCGGCCGCCGCGGCCAGCCCCCTACCGCCGCGCCCGCCATTCCGGGCCCCGCCGCCTTGCCCGCCGTTGCTGTTGCTGCTGCTCCTGGGGGCGGCGCGGGCGGGCGCCCTGGAGATCCAGCGCCGCTTCCCTTCGCCCACGCCCACCAACAACTTCGCCCTGGACGGCGCGGCAGGGACCGTGTACCTGGCGGCCGTCAACCGCCTCTACCAGCTGTCGGGCGCCAACTTGAGCCTGGAGGCCGAGGCGGCGGTGGGGCCGGTGGCCGACAGCCCGCTGTGTCACGCCCCGCAGCTACCGCAGACCTCGTGCGAACACCCGCGGCGCCTCACCGACAACTACAACAAAATCCTGCAACTGGACCCCGGCCAGGGCCTGGTGGTCGTGTGCGGTTCCATCTACCAGGGCTTCTGCCAGCTACGGCGCCGGGGCAACATCTCGGCCGTGGCCGTGCTCTTCCCGCCCGCCGCGCCGCCCGCCGAGCCCGTCACGGTGTTCCCCAGTATGCTGAACGTGGCGGCCAACCACCCAAACGCGTCCACCGTGGGGCTGGTGCTGCCTCCGGCCGCTGACGCGGGTGGCAGCCGCCTGCTGGTGGGCGCCACGTACACCGGCTACGGCAGCGCCTTCTTCCCGCGCAACCGCAGCCTGGAGGACCACCGCTTCGAGAACACGCCCGAGATCGCCATCCGCTCCCTGGATGCGCGCGGCGACTTGGCCAAACTCTTCACCTTCGACCTCAACCCTTCCGACGACAACATTCTCAAGATCAAGCAGGGCGCCAAGGAGCAGCACAAGCTGGGCTTCGTGCGCGCCTTTCTGCACCCGCCGGACCCGCCGCCGGGCGCCCGGTCCTACGCGTACCTAGCGCTCAATAGCGAGGCGCGCGCGGGTGACAAGGAGAGTCAGGCGCGGAGCCTGCTGGCACGCATCTGCCTGCCCCGCGGCGCCGGCGGCGACGCCAAGAAGCTCACAGAGTCCTACATCCAGCTGGGCTTGCAGTGCTCGGGCGGCGCGGGCCGCGGCGACCTTTATAGCCGCCTGGTGTCGGTCTTCCCCGCGCGTGAGCTGCTTTTTGCTGTGTTCGAGCGGCCTCAGGGGTCCCCCGCGGCCCGCGCGGCTCCAGCCGCGCTCTGCGCCTTCCGCTTCGCGGAAGTGCAAGCTGCAATCCGCGCCGCGCGCACCGCCTGCTTCGTGGAGCCCGCGCCCGACGTGGTGGCTGTGCTCGACAGCGTGGTTCAGGGTACTGGGCCGGCCTGCGAGCGCAAGCGCAACATTCAGGTACGCCCAAGTAATGGGGGTGCGGGGTGCCAACCCAGGGCGCCCGAGGGAGAGCGTGCGGGTAACTCGGCGAGTTGTGCGCTGAGCGGGTCACTGGTGCAAACGGGCTGGGACCCAGATGTGCTTGTGTGGGGACCCAGATGTGCCCAGTGTGTACTCTGGGCCACAGGTGCATTTGCGGGGACCTAGGTGTACTTGCAGGATACAGTTGTCAGTTGAAGTAGGGGCACCGGCGCGAATATGGTCCAGGTGTGCGGGTACTCCAGTAAGTGCTAGGTTACAGGTGCGCATACCTAGGTGTGTGGGAGGGGCCCAGGTTGTAGATGGGTACCCAGGTGAGGGCGCTGAAGACAGCCGAAGATACATATACGGCTCAGGTGTGCACCTGGGGTGTCATAGGAAGCAGGGCTGAACGCACAGCAAACGAGTGCGTGTCTGACCAAGGGCTAGAGTGGATAGGTGCCAGGGCCAGGAGGGTGGAGGGAAGTGAACAGCACTGTGTGCAGCACTGGGGTTTGCAGGGGGCAGGAGAGGGTTGTGGGGCTCAGGAGGGAATGAGGAGGGGACTGGTGTGAGGGCACACCAGCTGGGTGGAAAGGGGGCCCAGGTGTTGGCCTGGGTTGGGGAGTGTCAAGGGGGCCATGTTGGGGGATCAGTGTGTGTTTTGGCACACTGGGAACATGACACAAGGGTGCAGCAGGGAACTTTGTGTGATTTCCCTTCAAGGAAGCCCATCAGGAAGTGGTCACTTCTCCAGGGGCCCTGGGTGGTGGAACCCTGCGCCTTTTCCACACTCTACCTCCTGATCTTAGTCTGGGGAGTCCACCTGAACCCCAGGCTTTGCCTTAGGAAGCCCCAGCTTCTCCCTCTGCATATGCCAAACTCATACTTCTGGTGATTAGGGAGCCCTGCCCCATCCCTTCTCCGTGGTTCTCAGGCTGTGGCAAGAATCTCATGAGCTTAATTATTCTCCTGTGGGTGTGCCCAACACTGGGGCTTTGAGAAGACCCGGATTCCTGCTCCTATAGTTGGGCTCCCACAACTGCCCACCACCCGGCTGGCTGGCTGCCCTGAAAATAAAGGTCACAGTGGGTGAGCAGGGCAGACTGTCCCAGAGAGCAGCTCTGCCACCCGCAGGGGCCAGCCAGGGCAGGGCAGGCTGCCCAGCACTGTGGTTGGGACATCCACCATTCCCCTCCCCAGAGCCATATCTCTCAATGGGCTGTGTTTGAGAGGGTGAGTTTTGTTTCAGGACTAAAGGAGGTGAGTGGGGAGTCAGCCCTCCTCTGTAGAGGGAAGACGCTGTTGGAACTAGGGCCTTCCTTGGCCTTTCCAGGCCCTGTGTGTTCATCCATACTCTCAGTGTGAGTCTGTCCTCTTGGGCCGCTGTAGTCTCCTCCTCCCCCTCTGGCAGGAACCGTCCTGGTTCCCACGATCCCTTATTCTCAGCCTAGCCTGGTGCAGTGACTCACTCTGCTGAAGGGGGCTGGGGCTTCCTTCTCCTTGGTAGGACAGGACCTCTCCAGGGACACAGCCCCAGGGGCAGTGTGGCCAAGGGCCTTCTCCTGAACCCCAGGTGGGGCAAATTCTCAGACCTCCTCAGCCACTTTCTTGTGTCCTGCCCCCCTTTCCTATACCCAACTGTGCCCAGGTCAGTGCCACTGGGCAGGATCTCCCAGATGTGTCCAAAGCCCCAGGAGCTGGGCCCCCAGCACAGCTGAGGGTGGGGTGGGGAGGGTAGTCATTATTCTTGCTCCAGGCTATTCCCAGCTCCCCAGTTACAGGCTAAGAACTTGGACTTTGCACCCCAGGTTCAAATCCTACTCTGTCACTTGCTAGCTATGTGACCTTGGCAAGGGACTTAACCTCTTTGGGCCTCAGTTTCTTCATCTGTAAAGTGGGAATAGTAAAAGCAAATCTCTAAGGATTGTTTTAAGGACTAAATACACTAATTAATATAAAGCGCTTTGTACCTGGCACATAGTAAGCACCTGCTAGAGGTCTGCTAGAGGTTCTTGTTGTTCTTACCCCAGGAGACAGTATTAGCACAGGTCTGGGTTTGGTCCTCAACAGCAAACAGTGACCTATTTTGTTCTGCAGCAGTAAAGACTCCACCATCTCCCACCTCTAGCCCCAGATGGAAGCCTCAGTATACATTTCCTAAGCCCCTACTGTGTGCCTACCCCTGTGCTGTGCACTGGGGGCCAATGGTGACTCAGTTTCTGTGCTCATGGACCATGCAGGCAAGCAGAAGACAGACATGGTCAGACTTACAGCCCAGGGGGATGAGTCCTTTAATGGGAGATGCTGGGCAAAGGGAGCCAGGAGAGGGCCATCAGGGCTTCCTGGGGAGTGATATCAAAGTGAAGATGGATGGATGAGCAGGAGTTAGCCACCTTAGGCCAGCAGGAGAAGATGAAAGAGTCCAGGCAAAGGAAACAGCCTGTGCAAAGGCCTGGAGGTAGGATACTGCAAGACAGGCTAGAGCAACTGAACGATGGTCAGATGGTCAGTGTGGCTGGGGGAGTGGGGAATGCATGAAAGAAAGGCTAGGGGAGGTGGGTGGGGCCTGTGGGGTGTAGGCTGGCTGTATTGGGAATTGGGACTGTATCTTGGGGACATGGGGAGCCATGAAGGGTTTTAGCCAGAGGAGTGATACGATCTGAATGAGCACCTTCATGTCCTCCCCTGTGGAATGGGAATGATAATAAAAATACCTACCTCACAGGACTGTTGTGGGGGTTCAATGAAATAATACATTTGAAGCTTTTGATAGTTTGCCCAGCACACTTGCTTGCAATTACTATGATTATTTTTAATATAATTATTTTAGAAAGTCCCTAGGTGGCTAGTAAGACGGAAAGATGAGAGGCAGGGAGAGTAGTTCGGAGGCTGGTGCCATCTCCCAGGCAGGAGATTTCACTCATTCATTCAAAAATATTTCTTGAGCACTTACTGTGTGCCAGGCCCACAGGGTGCTGGGTGCAGCGGTGGAGGCGGCAGGCCAGGCCTTGTTCTTTGGGACATGATGGCCCATCTGGGGGCATGGAGGGGAGCAGTGGGCTTGGGACAGATTCGGCTGCTTGGACATAGCTCCAGATTCAGACAGGATGGAGGGGAAGGAAGCTGCCCAGCCTGGCCTGGCATCAGGATGCACGTTAGTGCTGTTGGGCCAGGGGACAGCACCCCATCCTTCCGTCTGTTCTCCAGGGACATCTGACCTCCAGGTGAGGTGACTTGGCCAGGCCTCTGGAAACCCAGCCTCCAAGGGTTGCTTTCGTGGTCTCTCTACCCCATAGCTCCAGAGCCTCGGTTGGAGTGGTCTCAGTCACCCCAGCTTCTCACTTGGCAGGCTTTGTCCTCTGCTGTCCGCCTTTAAGGCAATGACGACTCAGCCTTTGCTGCCACCTTCCAGCTGGGAATCTGGTAGAGATGGGAGGAGCTGCTGAAGCGTGAGGTCGGAGGTAGGAACCTCGGTTTTCCCTAGCCCCTGAGGACCCCAACTTTATCCCTGATGACTTTTGGCATACTTGGGGCTGTTGGACTATTTTGAGAGAAAGAGTGAGGAAATTAGTCTCCCTTGTGTGTAGCATGCATCCCTTTCCTCACCTCATGTTTGAGGTGAAAGCAAGTTGGGAAGCTGCCACAGCTACTGAGGAGGGAAACTGAGATACAGGGTCACCCAGCAAGGCAAAGGCAGGCTGAGTCTTCCTTCCTTTACCCCGGCCTTTGAATGACCATAATATTTGTGTTTTTAAATCAAAAAGAAAACCGACAGGGATATGTCAGTGCTACATTTTCAAGGTGTCTTTTTATAGTAAAGGTGGAAAAAAAACCCTCAGGCGGTTTTAAACTGGCATGCGGTGGGTGGGTGCAAGTAGTCAAGAAGGCGTTTTCTGAACCAATTTAGGGGCTGAAATGCTGGGTGGAGGTGGAGGGAGACAGAGCTTCCGAGGTGGGCTTGACATTTGGAATTGGGCTGGGAGTGAGCTCCCCATGGCCAAGGGGACAAGCGGAAATACTTGGCAGGACTTAGGAGAGGGGGTTCCCCGGGGGTTGGCCAGGATGACCTTCTAACCTAGAGAGAAAGGCGGGGCTTGGACCAGACTGTAAACATCCCTCCCCTGGGAGTGTCATCTGTCTGGACTCCCAGGTACCTAAGGGTAAAGCTGACCTTGAGCCCCGTTCTCCTGCCTGTATGCTGTGTGACCCAGGGTGAGTTATGTCCCCTCACTGGGCCTCATATTTTCTCGTGATAAAACAGGCCAGTGTCTTCTTCTGAGGATGTGGGCAGATTAAACTCTCACATGCAGGGCCCAGGAAATGGCAGATAGAGAGGTGTTAGGACTAAGAGGGGAAAAATACGTCTGAGAAAAGTGTGTTCTGCGTGGAATAGCCGTGGGGCAGGGAGTGCTCAGAGGAGAGGATCAAACCAGGCCCTGAAGGAGAGCAGGGGGTGGGCGAGACAGAGGGGTGAGATGAGGGTGTGTCTGGTGCTGTTGGGGCCCCAGCGAACTCAGAGGCAGGAGGGCATAGGTAGAGATGGGGAGAGTGGGCCTGCCGTCACTGCTGTTGATGGGGCAGATGCTGGGCTTCTGGTGGTCCTGACGGGTGTGCAGAGGGTAGGTGCCCTCTCGACTCTGTGGAGTTGAATAATGACCAGTTCTGAGCTTGGACACTGTACCGGCCCTTCACAAGCACCAATGCCTTATATCTCATACTCTTCCTCCCCGTGAGGCAGGAAGTGCTATTATCCCCAGTTTCTACATGGGGAAAACTGAGACCCAGGATCACACAGCTGGTTAGCAGGAGCAGGGATCTGCAGTCTGGTTGTCTGGCTCCGGAGAGTCCACACTGGGTGATGGCTGGTGTTAGCTGTGCGCTCTCTGCTGGGGGTTCTGCAGTTATCACCCCCTCCCCGCATTGAGATTTGGGTGGAGCCCTTTGTACAAAATCCCCTTCTGTGATAGTACCTTCAAGCCGGCCCCAGATGGAGCTGGAGCTGATGCTGCAGTGACTGGCTGGGGCATCTGCACAGGCGGGGCTGTAAGTTCGGGTCTGGGGCTGATGGCGTGTTCTGCGGAAGTTGGAGAGGCAGGGCAGCACCTGGTTTCATTCATCCCTGAAAACGGGATTGTTTGGATTCTGGAAGGAGTGAATCCCCTGGCCCTTTGGGGGTGTGAATAAATGCTACGGTCAGTTTGAATGAGGACTTGACATATCCCTTTCAACACTGACTTAGCCCCCCTGGGTACAGACCGTGCTGGGGACTGGGGCTGGGCAGGCTTCCTCCTCCCCTCCAGGACAGCCCCTGGCATTTGCTAGGAGGGTGAATGGAGGATCTGTCACAGCCCTGGCGGTGCCCACAGGTAAGACTTGCCCAGACTGACTCCGACATCCTGGATTCATATCCTGGCTTTGCATCTTCCTTGCCATGGTCTTGGGCAAGTCGCTAACCTTCTCTGGGCCCCCATTTCCCCATCTGTGAAGTGGGCTCAGCATAGGGAAGAATGCAGAGGCCATATGTGACTCGGCTTCAGGCCCTGCAGAAACACCCTCTGTAAGAGTTTGTTTTGTCCGCCCACAGCTGCTGCTTTTCATGGAGGTTAAGGAAACAGGCTGGTTCCATGTAATGGTTGCTGCAGAGGAACAGACGCCATGGCTACAGAAGGAGCGTGAGGGCCTGAGCCCCCCGGGGATGAGGGAGGAATCCCTTCCCCTTTCTGGGCCTCAGCCTCCCGATCTGAATTGGGCCATAGGGTAGCAAGGAAACCCTCACTTTGTCACCAGAATTGCTCCCATCAGTATCATTATTATTGCTACTGCTGCTGCTTAGAAACTTATTCTGTGTTGGGCACTTTGTAAAGTGCGTACATATAGTATATCTTTTAATACCCCCAGAAGCAGAATGAGATGGGTGTTATCCCCAATCTACAGAAAGGAGAAACACAGTCCCAGAGAGGCTAAGTGACTTGCCTGAGGTCACACAGTGGGTAAAAGGTGGAGCAGATGTCTGTCAGCAGAGCCTGTCTGTGTTCATCACCTTTATTCCCTGGTTCCTCTGAAAACACCAAAGGGGTGCGAGTCAAAGGGGTCCTGAGGTCACAGTGGGAAGGGGTGAATGGGTCCATTTTTAAAGGTGAAGAAATGGAGACCCAGGGAAGTTCTGCCTCTGCTGGGGCTGCTGTGGGGAGTAGTGAGAGATCCCCAGTGAGGCCTGAAGAGCTGCTGAGCCCCAGTGCCCACCATGGTCCGTTTGCCCACCAGAGCCCAGCACCTCCTGGGCACATCTCCTGCCTGCCTGTGCCCCTGGTGGAGGGTGCTCTGAAGCATGGCAGTACGGGAGGGGGCTCAGCTTTGTTACATGGCAGCCCCCCAAAGGGATGAATCAGACCTTGTCCCACCTCCCAGTCAGGATGGAGACCATGACAGAAGACATGCTGTAGTCAGAGCTGCACACTGACCCAGCCTCATCTGAGGGAGTCAGGGAAGGCTTCCTGGAAGAGGGAGACATTGGAGCAGGACTTTGATAGATGTGGCAGGGGAAGGCATTCCAGGCAGAAGACACAGCAGGGGCAGAGGCCCAGAGACGTGGTAGAACATGGCTTCGGTAGTAGCCAGAGATGAAGCTGAGAGTGTGTGGTGGCCAAGGATTTGGATGCTGTCCTGTGGGCTGTGGAGAGCCAGCAAGGCTTTGGGGGACGAGTGAGACATAGCTGATCTGGTTCTAGAAGGGACCCATGGCTGCTGGCCTCGCAAATTAGTCCTGCCAGGTGCTGGTAGAAGCAGGAGGTCTCTCCCAGAGCCCCCACAGTGGCTGGACCAGGTGACTCCCCAAGGCTTCTCCAGCTCTGACAACAGTGTGGGTATTGCCATGGAAACCAGCAGGTCCCTACATGGGGACAGGCCTGGAAAGTCTCTTGGCACCAGCCACATGGATTTGTATCCTGGCTACCCCAAGAGTGTGGCCGTTTTCTTCCTTCCAAAGCCTGTGTTTGGGCCAGGGCTGAACCCTACAGGCCCCCAGGACGGGCCCTGCACTGCCCACCCTGCTGCTGATACTCGATGCCACCAGGATCTGCCCGTCCCCCGGCCAGCTTGGCTCACCCCGCCCAGTCCACTGTCCTTTACCCTGAAACACGATAAATCACGCGCTGGAGGAGGGAGGAAGCTCTAAGCTCCATTACGAGTTCCAGCGAGGCCCCAGTGGGGCATTAATCATGGAGCGCTTTCTCCTCTGATCGGTAAATAATGGGGGGGCGATGGCAGAGGCCTTGAAGTGGAGGCCAGGCCCAGGAAGGGAGCTAAACGGAGATCCGTGTCCACTCCTGCCCCGTGCCCCTCTCAGGGCATGCCCATCGTCTGTGTTTGAGGTGATTGCGCTCTCTAAAAGAGGCCATCTTCTTGCTGGGCCTCAGTCTCCAGCTGGCAACCCAGGGCCTTTCGAGCTCCAAGGGTCCACTCTCCCAGCAGCTGTTGGCAATGCCCGACAGAGTAGCAGGTGAGGGGCTGTGGTGAAGGGCGAGGACTCTGGAGCCAGCTTGCCTAGGTTTGAGGCTCCCATCTGAATGTCGTGGCTGTGTGACCCTGGGAAAGCCACTTCCCCTCTCTGTGCCCCACTTACATTTGCTGTAAAGTAGCATCAATTCGTTAGGGTGTGGTGAGGGTTAAATGAGGTTATACAGGCAGAGATCCCTGCACAAAGTAAACAGTAGCTGCTTATTATTGCCGTGTTGTTGATTGTACTGTATTGTTATTATTATAAAGCTGTCACTTCCCAACTTGGGGGTGGTCTCTGAACTGGGATGTGGACAACTGGAGTGAGGGACCCACATGTCATCTCCATGTCCCCAGCACATGGGACCTGGCCCAGAGATGTTTGCTGGGGGCCCCAAGCCAGCCCTGTCCCCTCAGTTGCACCCACAAGCAGTTGTATGACAACTCTGGGGCTGAGGCCAGCACCCCCAGGGGATGGGGAGGAGGGTGTGAGTTCCAGTCTTCAGAGCCTCTCAGCCCCAGGAGGAGGAAGACCGCCCGTGCCCGGGAGAGGCAGCTGTGGCTCTCAGCTTCTCCTGGCCTGCATCTCCTTCAGGGAACAAGCTGGGACAGAAACTGTTCTGGGGAAGGAGGGGCTGGAGCTGCAGCACTCTGCCACCCCGCCCCCCATTAGAGCTGGTAGGAGGGAGTGACTTTTCACTCGGGCCAGGGAAGAGTCGCTGGCTGCCCATCCCACACTGTGCTCCTCTGGGACCCAGGGGGAGGGCTGGAAATGGGGCCAGGCTGGGCCGGAATGAGAAACAGCTTCAAGAAGGGGGAGCTGGGTATCTGGGGGGCCGCGTCCAGCTAACAAAACAATGGCTGCTTGAGTCAGCGGCTGTGGCCATAGTTCCCAGGCAGGCCCTGACTGGAGCAAGCCTCGGCCTAGCTCCCAACATCCTGTCCTGGGGGAGGGCAGCACTGCTGATCCAGCCTCAGATGCTCGACTCTGGGAGGCAGTAGAACGTCTTGTCCATCCAGGGGGCTCCGCTCCCCCGGCCTCAGGCATCCCTGAGCTTCTGCCCAGTGGCCTGCGGAGTTAATTGGGAACATTGGTTGTAGGGGTTGCTGTTACTGTCCCCACTTTACAGATGAGGAGACGGGCTCAAAGAGCACGAGGCACCCTACCCTGAGTAAAGAGCCAGGAGGCTTTGGCACATCAGAAGCATCCGCTTCTGTCTGTAAAATGGGGGACACAACAATAGTGTGTGTGCCCCTAGATGGCTGTGAGGAAACTCTCTGCTTGGTGTCTGCACACAGTAGGTCTTCAGTCTATCCAGGCCTCTGACCTCAGCTTGGGTGCTATCTCTCCAGACTGTGTCCAGCTTGGCGGCAGGGGCCAGGAGTGTTAGTTGTGGATGAGCAGACATCTTGTGCTCAGGGCAGCCTGGCTGGCCGTTTCACACGGCCCTTCCAGATGGTGCCCAGCCGGCCTGGATGGCGTCAGTGCCCTAGGGCTGAGTGACCTACCTTCTCCATGAGGGGGTCAGGGAAACCAAGGCAGGCCTCTCTGAAGCTCTGGAAGTGTCCAGCTGAACTGCTGGGCCCATTGCTATTTGCCAGTTCATCCTGCCTGATTCAGGCAGCTTGGAGCCAGGTGGGGAATTATTGCGCTGTGTTCTGGGAAAGCCTCTGCCCATCTCTGTGCATTGGTTTCCCCAAAGCGCTGCTTTTCTTCCCCAACTCAGGGCAAGACCTCCTGACTGTTGTTTTCTGGCCCGTTGTCAGCCCTGTCTTGCCTCACCCCTCCAGGACGTAAGCTTTTAGATTACCCACAAGGAGGTGCTGATATTTTCTCTCAGCAGCAGGCGGCTTCCTCCTTGCTGTCGGGCCGTTGGCTATAGTTCCCCCCAGAATCAAGTCCAACCTGACCCCTCCAAGGGCCAGCACACAACAAGCTCATGGTTCTTTGCATGCCTCAGTTTACCCTCAGTGGAGGTGCCAGCTCAGTGGACCCAGAGCCCAGTAGCTGTGGTACTCCAAGAGGCCACGCAGGCTGAACAGGCTGAAGTGGGACGGTGGAGTTTGGGTTTAGGAGTCATAGATTTACCTTTGGGTGACCTTGAGAACTTCCTCCTTTAACCTCAGAACTTCTGAAAAAGTATGGGTGGGTGGTTTGCAGTAAGTAACAATTCAGAAGAATTTAAGTGGCCTTTTTGTCTAGGCTTTTTTTTTTTTTTTTTTGTAATATTTTATTGGGGAATTGGGGAAGGGAACAGTGTTGGGGAATTGGGGAATGGGAACACTGTGTTCTTCCACGACCCATCAGCTCCAAGTCAAGTTGTTGTCCTTCAATCTTAGTTGTGGAGGGTGCAGCTCAGCTCCAAGTCCAGTTGCCACTTTCAATCCAGTTGCAGGGGGCGCAGCCCACCATCCCATGTGGGAATCAAACTGGCAACCTTATTGTTAAGAGCACGCACTCTCACCAGCTGAGTCATCCGGCCACCCGTTGGCAGCTCGCTGCAGCTCAGCTCAGACACAGCTCACTGGCCTATGTGGGAATTGAACTGGCAACCCTGTTGCTCAGAGCCACCCGGCCAGCTCTACGCCTGGCTTTTGAGGCCTCCTGCAGACTGCGCCCCAATTACAGACCCCAATTACATTGTACCTTGCCTGGTCCCTGCTTGCTCCTTCTTTAGTCCTGTCTTTGAGGCATCTCCTTGCCCCTCTTCAGCTGTACAAGCTAAGGGTGCAAGAGTTGTCCACGACGGGTTGAAGGAAGCCACAGAGGGACAGGCTAGATCTAGCAGAGCCTCGAGGGCGCAAGAGCAAAGTTTGGGTTTATATCGAGGGCACTGGGGATCCATTGAAGGCTGTTGAACTGATACCATCTGCTTTGTGTGTTTTTTTAAAATAAACTTTTGATTTGGAATAATTTTAGATTTACAGGAAAGTTACAAAGATAGTTCCTGCATACACATGGGACATTTGTCTAAACTAAGAAACCAACACTGGTACTTTACTTTCAGCTCCATACTTTACTTCATGAATGTCCTTTAACAGAATCTTCTTTTGCATTTAGTGTTTCGAAGTTTTAAAAGCTCCCTTTGGCTGCTGTGGAGGGTGAGTGGGAAGGGGCCCATCTGGCCCCCGGTTTAGGAGTAGTGAATGTTGGGCTGCTTACGGTCGGCCACTTAATACCCAGAAGTGTACTTACCGCTCCTGATAGTGAAACCTCACTTGCTTGGGATCACGGTTCAATAACAATAAAAAACTTGAGGCAGGAAAGTGCACAAAGCCCCAATAGCCGGTATAGTCTCTACCTGGAACAGAACCACTGAGTTTTGCAACCTGCCATGGTGCCCACCATCGATGCCTCATCCTCCTCGGAGAGCCACCTGTGGTGGGACTAAGGCTTGGTGGGGTGTGTGGGCAGGATGTGGAAGGCCTAAGAAGGCCTTTTGAAGCTCTTGCTCCATCTGACTTCCTGGGGAGAGAAAGTCGACACAATTACAGCTGGTAGTGAAATCAATATGTCAGAGTTTTAATGGGAGAGTGGGCAGAGTTGAGCTTTGGCCCGAGGAGGCAGCCAGCTGGAGTGGGCAGGGGGTGTCCTGCTCTCAGAAAGAGTTGAGACCAGAGGCTGTTGCTCATTCCATTTTAGAGAGGGATAAACTGAAGTTCTTAGAAGAACCAAAACTAGCAGCCAGGTGTTGTCTGGGCCTGAACATCTGCCTCCCCTGTGTTGCCACACACAGAGTAGGCATACAGATGACCACACTTTTTCCTTAGTTCTCCAGCACCCAGCATGGCAGTGTTGCTGTCAGTCCCTCTGCTTGGAAAGGAAGCCGCCGAATAGAGTTGTTCACACTTTAGTCAAAATTAGTTTTCTTTCTTTAGTAAACACTCACCCCAGAGCACAATCTCTGCTCTGGCGAAACTCAGGCATATGCTACCATGACACATGAAGGTGGTGACCAGTTCAGTGCCCTCACAGAGGAAGGGAGATTTTTTTTTTTGAGCCACGCTTTGAAGGCTGGCTAAAAACTAGCTACCTGGGCATGCGTGGCAAAGGGAACAGCATGGGATAAGACAAGGGGAAGTATGAATGGCTTAGAGGTGTGGAAAGGGCACTGGCTGCAGAGGAAACAACATTAGGAAGGTCCAGGAGCCCTGGCGGGAAAGTGTGGCCACATTGGAGGAACTGCAGAGATTGGTGTGGTCGGAGCAGAGAGTGGGGCCGAGGAAAGAAGTGAGACTGAGGGGTGCCCGGCAGGCAGGAGCCAGATCACAGAGGCCTTGAATGCCAGGCTTGATCTGAGGCTAGCTGGGACTGGGAGCTAGAGAAACGTTTTAGTCAGGGAGGGGTAGCTGGAGAGTTTTGTGCTTGGAAAGGTGGCTCTTGTGGATTACAGGGGACTGTGCGGTAGTCCAGGCCTCCTCCTGCTCTCAGGGGAATTTGTGTTTTTGAAAGACCTACGCTGAGTGAGACTTGAAGGCAGGCCAGTGCTAATGGAGGAATTTCAAGCAGTGTCATTCGGTCAGGGTAGTATTTTGGGCCTGTGGAGCTGCGACTGCCCCAGGAGACTAAGTTCGGCTGAGGCCACTTTCCAGGACCTGATGGCTGTCTGGTCCCCAAGCCTATGGTCCCCCTTCCCAGCCTTCAGCCCCCTCCCCCAACAGGGGAAGCGTTTCCCGCCTGCCAGCTTCCATTTTTTGAGCCATTTCAAAGCCTTGTGATTTCCCCTGGTGGTTGGGGAGTCAGCTTCCCCCTCAGAGCACAGATCATTCAGAGCAGACGACGGGTTACTTCTCCTTTAAAAAGAAAATTTTTTTTAATTTTATTTTTAGGATAAGAAAAAAAAGTTGGAGGAAAGGCTTTTAGAAAATTCCTCTGGCGTAGAATTAATGACTTGTGAACGTCAGGGCGTGCAGGCGAGAGATGGATTCTCCGCGTGCTTCCCCCCCATCCTCTCTGCCACCCTGGCCCACAAATCACCCGGAGCCGGGCGCCTGTCTGGCTTTTCCCAGGACCCCACACCCTGGCAGGCTGGGCACCCCGCCATTGCAGGGTCCAAGGCAGAGAATCCCCAAAGGTGTCATGGGGCCTCCCAGGTCTCCTGTCCTTCCTTCCCACGCCTCACAGAGCTCAGGGAGGAAAGTCATGTCCCCTGGGCAAGGTTTACGATTTTAACTTTAAAAGAACGTATTGTTTACTGATTCAAGTAATCCATATTCAGTGAAGAAAAATTACATAACCTCTAGGAAAAGCGTCCCTCATGGTGGGACTTGGGCCTGAGACATGAGGCTGTGTCCCCTGTCCACTCTTCTAAACTATGCTTGTCTCTGCATCCTTGTGGATTTGCCCAATTATCTTCTCAAAGACTTCCTGGCGGTCTGTTTTTTTATTTTTGTGCAAATTGCAGAAGGAATTTTTGACCAGTAAGGCCCAGAGAAAGGTGAGAAAGGTGGGGAGCAAGTCTAGCGAATGCTCAGGGACTGGTGTCACCAGACACGATTGTCCAGCTCCTATGAGGTGGGGCTGATGGGCCCCCAAGGTGGCACTGGCTGATGTAGATGGTGGGACTGTGCATTTGGACACACCTGGCCTTGCTTTGCCCACCTGTAATGTGGGGAGATGAGGAAATGTGTGCTTGGGGAAGGCCTCAACCTGAAGTCTGGTGAGCTGCTGGAAATTTGGGGGTGGTAGTGCTGGGGTCAGAGCAGGGGGCCTGGGAAGAGGGAACCCTGTGGTTGCTGTGGAGACATAGCTGAGGCAGGAGGGACGTCCCTAGGTTGTCTACAGATAAGTTGAAGCAGAGGATGGCCTCTGGTGGCTGGTGTGGGCTCCTCTGCTTTGCCTGACTATGAGCAGCTGTGAGGGGCAGCTCTAAGGGTGTGACGGTGTGCAGGCCTCACCCTGTCCCCATCTCCCTGGCCCCCTGCACACCTGACTTGATTCCCTTGCCAACCCTTCTTACCCCCCCCCCGCCCTCCCACATCTCCTCTTCCATGGTTCCCTGAAATGTCATCTTGGGATAGCTCCATGACTAAAGCCAAGATCAGAGGTCAGCCTGGGGGTGGGGACGGGACCCTGCTTGTGTTTGGGTCTTAGCCCAGAGCTGGGCCTATAAAGCAGGAGCAAGACTTTAAAGCTCTGATGCTGAGGACTGAGATAAATACAGTGCGGCCAGGGAGATGAAGAAGGTTCTAGAGCTGAGGTCTGATGTGCTATTTCTCTTCCAGCTGCAGCCGGAGCAGTTGGACTGTGGGGCTGCCCACCTACAGCACCCGCTGTCCATCCTACAGCCCCTGAAGGCCACTCCCGTGTTCCGAGCCCCGGGCCTCTCCTCCGTGGCCGTGGCCAGTGTCAGCAACTACACAGTGGTCTTCCTGGGCACAGTCAGTGGGCGGCTGCTCAAGGTAGGGCTTGGGGGGGAGTCTGAAGGGGGTGGGGGATGAGGGAGTGGGCTCAACCCAGGCCAGGCTACAGCCTCTACAGGCCCAGTAGTATCCTTTATTTTTTCCTATTTGCCTAGCACTTTACAGTGTACAAAGCATTTTCACATCTGTTTCTTCCTGTCTTGCTCATAACAATAATTGCCTCACCAGTTGCCGTGTTCTGGCCCTTCTCTCAGGGTCTCTGGAACTAGGGCTTTGAGGCAGGTGGGTCTGAGTTCAGGTCACAGGGCTCTGCCACTTGCAGGCTGTTTGACCTTGGGCAACACACTTTCTCTTTCGGGGCCTCAGTTTTCCCATCTGTGAAGGGCTGTATGCCCTGCCCCTTGAGACTACTGTGGGGCTTTCACTGGCGGGGAGGCCACAGCCTGAAAATGGAGGCTCTCATCCCATCTCCTCCTCTACCCCACCTGCCACCCTCTGAAGAACCCCCCCACCCCCAATCAAGGTGACTGGTTTCTGGAGGTATTATAATAATACCTGGCCCAGGATCCTTGGAGCTGGGAAGGATGAGAGGAATCCGGTTGCCACTATGGGGCAGAACGGACTTGGCGGGGCCTGTGTTGGGCTCCCAGGTGAGGGTCTGGACCTGCCCCCCAGCTACCTCCCACTCCCCGCCTGTTGGGAAAGTCCCGCTGCTTGGCACAGCTCCAGGGTGCACCAGGCCCTGGCCTAATTGACTCAGATCTGATAATCCAATTTTCTCAGCTGCCCAGGCAGACGCCAGGGGCCAGGGTGGGGGTCCGAGCCTAGCCCCCCTAGCCCCAGGACCCTTGCTGGACCATGAATGGCTGTGGGGGAAATGCCAGGCCTGGCGTCAGGGAGGAGGCAGGGGGGCATCCTCCTCAGCCTTCGAAGTCCCCACTCAAGGTCCTTAGACAGTGGGGATCATTTGGGAGTGAGGGGGGTTAGATACTTGGATTTGAATCCTGACTCCACCGCTCACAGCTGTGTGACCTGGAGGTGGTTGTTTCTCACCCTAAATGAGCCTCAGTTTCCTTGTCTGTCATGGGGAAAAGGAGCTAGACTGTCCAGGACCGTGGTCAGAGCCTACTGTGACAATGCCTGTGCATGTGGAAAGCCAGGAGTCTCCTCCACCCCCCATCTATGAAGCTGTAGTTATTGGACACCCACTGTCTACCCAGCCTCAAAGGCACATCATGGGCATCATCTCATTTAATTCTCATGCCCCTGCAAGGGAGGCAGAGCCATGATTCCTGTTTCACAGATTGGGACACTGAGGCTCTGGGAGGAAAAGCAGCACAGTCACACAGCGAGAGCTATGGTTGAATTCAGGTCCAGCTGGCTCAAAGTTCACACTGTCCCCAAACCCAACCCCTCTTTACCTGCCATCCCGCGCCGGGCAGACCCTGTCTCCCACCAACGCTTCTCCTGCTCAGGGTTGAGATCACAACACCCAGCCCAGGCCCTGGAGCACAGTAGGTACTCAATAAACATTTGAAAGGGGTAGAAATGAATTGACTGTCTTCTCCATGCATGAGGGTGGCTGAGGGTAGCAGACTAAACCTGGGCCAAGCTGCCTGGGACAGAATCTGCCAAGAGGCGACCTGGGACCAGGGATGTCTCAGGGGCTGGGACAGAGCCTGTGGGAGCCTGGAGAGAAAGGAATTTCAATTTGGTGTGTGGAGGACACATGGGAAGCCTTTTTGAAGGAGACTCATTGGGAGGACAGAGCTTGGCCTCATTTGCATATGAGTCGAAAGGGGAGGGGGAGAGATATTCCAGAAGGAAGAACCAGGCCAAAGGTCTGGAGGTGGAATTGTAAGTTGGGTTGAGTGGGTGGAGATGAGGCTGGCAGAATAAGTTGGAGTCAGATCATCAGGGCCTTGAATGGCAGCACAAGTTTATTACATAAGCAGGAGGAAGCCACTAAAGGTTTTGGAGCCCACAGAGAAGGGCTGGGAAGTAGGGGGCCCCCAGGGAAGCACTGACCACTGGTCCCAGCTCAGCCTGGTGAGGCCCCGACAAGACAGCATGTTGGGAATGTGTGAGGCCAGTCGAAAAAGCAGTTTGATGGGACTCTGAAGGGCATTGTTGGTTCTCAGGAGGACATGCAGAGGGGTTCTCAGAGCCAGAGAAGCTTCTAGGTACCAGCTGGTCCTGGCTGCCCTGCCTGGACATTGGACCCCACACCCCAGCCCTGTCTTGGACTCTGGGATCACACAGCCTGAGGCTTGTATTGTGACCATGAGGCATCTTCATTTTATGACTCTTGCCAAGTCTCAGCCTTCCTGGGCCTCAGTTTCCTCATTTATGAAATGGATGTGAGCGGGGAGGCATGAGAAATGTGGCCCCCTCAGCACTTTGCGTGCACCTTCTCATTTAGTGCTTGCTCCCACAGTCCTGCGGGGCAGGCACCGTCATTAGTCCCATTAACTCAGGAAACTGAGGCTCAGCGAGGGGAAGTGCCTTGACAACTTACTTGACCTTTTGTACAGCTTGCAAATGTCAAAGCCAGAATTCAAACCCAAGTCCCTGCTCTTAGGCATGAGGCCAAACAACCTCCCAGAGAATGTTTGTAAACTGTAAACTCTGTGTGTATTCACAGGGTGGGATGTGCCGGTGGGGGCACGGCAGAGGCAAAAGTGTAGAGGCTGGACCCACTGCCCTCACATGTCTGTGATTGTGCACCAGTCCTGGAAAGATGGGGAGGCTGAAGCCTGGGTCAGCCCCCCAACTCTCCCCGCGGGGCAGCTCCCCAGTGTTTGGCCTACCTCTGCCACAGGCACCCTCCCATCACCCTGACAGCCACCTCCCCCCCACCCTCCCACAGATCAACCTGAACGAGAGCATGCAGGTGGTCAGCAGGCGGGTGGTAACGGTGGCCTACGGGGAGCCTGTGCACCACGTCATGCAGTTTGACCCAGCAGACCCTGGTTACCTTTATCTGATGACGTCCCACCAGGTAAGGCCAGAGCCCCGGCCTGACAAGGTCCCAGGATGACCCGAGCTCTCTTGCTTGCCTGACCTTTGTACTTGCTGTTCCTTCCGCCAGGGGCGCTCTCTTTCCCCACCTCCTTTACCTGCTCACCCTTCACCTCTCAGTACAGCTGTCACCTCTGCAGGAAAGCCTTGTTTCTGTGTTCGCCCTTGATAGCACCAAGCCTCAGTTTCCCCAGCCTCTCATGGCTCTTGCTGGCCAGGCTGACTCCCTGGGGGAGGGACTGGCAGCCTCACTGAGCTGGGCGCCTGCCTCTGCCTCCAGATGGCTAGGGTGAAAGTCGCTGCGTGCTCGGCGCACACTACCTGCGAGGACTGCGTGGGCGCAGCTGACGCGTACTGCGGCTGGTGTGCCCTGGAGACACGGTGAGGCCCCCAGGCAGGGGCAAGGCCTGGGAGGTTTCGGCAGGTGGGGAGCCCACCTGGGTCCTGACCTGTGTCTTGCCACCCCAGGTGCACCCTGCAGCAGGACTGCACCAATTCTAGCCAGCAGCATTTCTGGACCAGTGCCAGTGAGGGCCCCGGCCGCTGTCCTACCATGACGGTCCTGCCTGCTGAGATCGATGTGCGCCAGCAGTACCCAGTGAGTTGGGGGCCAGGACCCAGCTTGGGGGAATATGGGGTGGGGAGCTGCTCTTCACCCAAGCCCTGAGAGGTGTTGACTCCTGCCCATAGTGTCTCAGGGACCTGGAGACAAATGATACAGTGAGAAGGGGCTTTCCTGAGCACTTACCAAGTGCCAGAACATGATGTTCACCTGTGTTAGGCCTCACGTAACTTTTTAAAGTGGACGCTCTTAACGTCCCCCTTTTATAGACGAGGAAACTGAGGCACAGAGAGGTAAAGTGACTTGCTCAAGGTCATTGAGCTAGGGTGTAGCAGAGATGGGATTTGAACTCAAGCTGGCAGGCTCCAGAGTCCCAGAAAGGAGGGGGCAAGTTGTAGGATGAGAGGAGAATGAGCCCCCCCCCACACACACACACCTGACCTTCCTGCCTTTTCCTGGCCCCAGAACAAGGGAGGGAGGGGGTGGAGGGGCCACCAAGTACCAGGCTGCTATTTCTCATTCTCAGAAACAGATGAATCTGCAGCGTGGGGGCAAGTGGTTCCCTCATCGCCTGTGCCCAGGAGGGCCTAGAGCTGCCTGCCGCAGCCCCCTCGCCACCCATAGCAGGCAGCATCAGTACAGGGGTGATTCTGGCAAGCTGCCAGGTCTGAGGGAGAGGCTGGGCGTCCTCATCCATCACTTGCGGGGAGATGATGGTTCTGATAGGTCAGATGGGGCCTGGGCCTCCTCTGCACCCCCTCGCCGTTATTACATATTACAGAGTCCTTCCACATGCCTAATTTCAACAAGCAGGGCGTAGGTTTATCCATCCATCCATTCATTCATTTAATACAGGGGTCAGCAAACTACGGCTCGCAAGCCACATGCGGCTCTTTGGGTATGTACATGTGGCTCTGAAGTAAAATTGAAAATGAGAAGAAAACTATCATAGTTTCATTTATAAAATTTTTAAAGGTTATTATCCACATAATGGTGATTATATAAAAATATATTTATGGTTCTCGAATAATTTTTAAATTATCGTGAGGGACAGGATTGGCTCTTCCAGGGGTCGGCAAACTTTTCAGACGGAATGTACCCAAAGAGCCGCATATGACTCGCAAGCCACAGTTTGCCGACCCCTGGTCTAGTATTTTATTGAGTACCTATTTTGTGCCAAGAGCAGTTCTAGATTTGGGGTACATTGGTGAACAAGACAGACAAACCCCTGGCCCTTGAGGGGTTGATATGCTCCAGGGGAGAGAGAGAATAAGCAAGACACAATGTCAAGATGGTGATAGGTACTATGGAGAAAAAGAAAGCAGAACAGAGAGAGGGGTGGGAATCGAGTGGGGGGCGTTTTGACATTTTAGACCAGGTCAGGGTGGGGGGCTCACTGCAAAGGTGACATTTGAGCAGAGATTGGAAGTACGTGAGACAAGTTGAGTATCTGGGCAGAGGGTACTGCCAGTGCAAAGGCCCTGGGTGAGAACAAGATTGGCAGATTTGAGAGCATATTAAGAGATGGGGTCAGAGAGGTCATGGGCCAGATCATGCAGAACCTCCTTGGCTACTGTAAGATCAGTTTCATTTTGCAGATGGGGAAACTGAGGCTCTGGCGGGGGTCACATGTAGTCTGGAGTCCTAGCCACCTGTTTTCCCAGGGTTGCTAGGCTGGGGGCAGGGCTGTGAGGGAAGGGCTGGCCCCCCGGCTAAGGGTCCCTTGCCTCTAGGGCATGATCCTGCAGATTTCCGGCAGCCTGCCCAGCCTCAGTGGCATGGAGATGGCCTGCGACTATGGGAACAACATCCGCACTGTGGCCCGGGTTCCAGGCCCTGCCTTTGGCCACCAGATCGCCTACTGCAACCTCCTGCCGAAGGACCTGTTCCCACCCTTCCCACCCCACCAAGGTAAGCTCTCCATTCAGTGGGCTGTGGGGACAGCCATCTGGGGGCCCTCAGATGCCCAACCCTGAAGGGGTGTACTGTTGGATCTCAGGTATGGGGGTCCTGACATCATAGCCTCTTATGTCAGTGGAGATCCCCTGCCCCTTTGTCCTTCTTTCCCTGGCTCCCCTGATTCATTCCAGACCATGTAACCGTGGAGATGTCTGTGAGAGTCAACAGGCGGAACATTGTCAAGGCCAATTTCACCATCTACGACTGCAGCCGCATTGGACAAGTGTACCCCCACACAGCGTGAGTGGGTTGGGAGACTTCTGGATGGTGGGAGGAGGTCTTCGCTCTTGGGGAGGCCTTTGGGAGAAAAATGATAGTGTCCTAGAAGCAGACAAGAGCCTCAGTTGTTCACTCACCAACTCATTTATTTAGGCAACAAACTCTTCATCACCCAAGTGCCTGGTCTCTGTGAGCACCTAGGCTGGTAGGGGAAGAGAGAAGTGCTTTGATAACACTTAATTTAGTATCCTAAAGGCCCCACTTGCCTGCTTCCTCCTTGCATACCTCTTGCAGTGTGGAGCTCACTACCTTACAAAGTGCCCAACCCCTCCTGTCAGCTCTGATGATGAGACTTCCTTCCCTTGTGCTAGGACCTGCCTCCTGGGTCACAGTAACTGGGGGCAGGGATGAAGTGAGAGGTAGGGAGCCGAGTATCTGAGGGGCCCCCTGTCTTCCAGTTGCACCAGCTGCCTGTCGGCACAGTGGTCCTGTTTTTGGTGCATCCAGCAGCACACCTGTGTCTCCAACCAGTCTCGGTGTGAGGCCTCACCAAATCCCACGGTAAGCCAGACCTGGGGAGTGCCCTCTGCTTCCACTGTTTCATTTCTTTTTTTTTTTTTTTTTCCATTTACTATGTTGAAAACCTTTCCATGTCATTAAATTTTCTTCTTTGGCACCAGATTTCACAGCTGTGCTAGGCTCGTCACATAATAACGCATTTCACTAATCCCCTGTTACTGGGCATAGTGATCGCTTCCCGTTTCATTTTTGTGTTCTAATATAGCCAGGGCACTGTGCACATCCTTGATTATTCGCTGGAGACCAATTCTTAGAAGTGGCATTTGGGGGTGAAAGCATGGCCAGTTTTATTTTACACCTTTAGCTCAGTTGTGCTTCAGAAAGCCTGAGTCAGGTTGTACTCCCACCTGCAGTAGGAGGGCTCTTTTCCACACATCATGCCAACACTGGCTAGGTTTCAGTTTTACCTTCAACATCTTCAGCAACCCTAGGGGTTCAGGAAGTATCAGACTTGGGCCTTGAATCCAAGCCCCTCTGTCTTGGAGCACATGTTCTTCCCACTTCCCAAAATCAGGAGCTGGGCTGAAAGGCCCTGCCTCAGTCCCCCCATTGTCACTGGGGACCCTGGGGCGGGGGATGCCAGGCTCTCCCTGGGTGGAGAGGGCATGCTAGTCTGAGGAACCACACGTTCCCAGGTCCTTTTGCTCATGCTTGTCCCTTGGGCTCCACAGGGTGCTTCTGCACTGGCTGGGGGCCAGGCCCTCCCTGGTGCTATGGGATGACTGGATTTAATCACTTACACCAGGGTGCAGTGAGGTGAGAGAGTGGGGAATAGGAAGAAAACTACAAAGAGAAACACCACATACCTTGCCGCTGGTTGTTTCTAGGGTGTGCTCACTTGCAAGGTGGCCTCTCGCCTTTGCCCAAAGAGCCTCAAAAACCAGCCCAGTCGTGTGTCAGGGAGGGCCAAACAGGATTCATAAGACTTTGGCTGGGGTAGTAATGCCCGGCCAGGTGGGATGGCTGGACCAGGGCAGGTGCCGGGGTCCTGCTGAGCTCCTGCCCTGTCAGACCTGGCTGCTGGACCCTCTATCTTGTATCAGGGCTGTGAGGGGCCAGGTGAGGTACTGAGTTCCCACCTCCAGCTCATCTCTCTAGGAAAGGGACGTTCCACCCATTTTCCAGATAGCACCACTAAAGTAGTCAATATGACCCAGGTGCCCTGGCTCCCAGCAGGAGGAGGTCACTGGGGCCCCATCCTGGACATGCATCCCCAGAAGCAGCCCCAGCCTCTTGGCACTGGGCTCAAGAGAACCTAGTCAGGAATCCTCAAAGCCTTGTCTGCCCATGGCAGGTACCATGTCTTGGTCTGCACCTGGAATCCTCTGGTCTCAGCCCCTCCTGCCTGAGCCTCAGAAGTGCTTTGAGGAAGGGGAATTTCAGCAGGATCAATGCTTAACTCAAAGCAGTGAGGCAATAAATGTGGGTTTCTGGCACTGGGGGAGAGAGGCCCAGTGGAGGCTCTGTGGCCAAACCATAGGGGAGGCCCCAAGCCTTTGCACTGGACGCTGGGATTTCCAGTCTGGGCCAACTAGGACTTATGCTCTTGCTTGGGGTCCACATGTCCTTCTAGTCCACAGCCCAGGGCTGTGATCCAGTAGGGACTCCATGCATGTCAGCAGGAAGTATTTGTACTGGCAGTCTGCCTCCTGCACTCTAACCTAGAAGGGTGGCCGGGCAAGGGGGACCCAGCCTCAACACAGTATGTTCACCATTTATTGAGTACCTGTTGTATGCCTGAGTCTGTACTGGGCACTGGGAAAAAACCTGGTTAGACATAGTTCTGCCCTCCCCCATTGTGAGCCAAGACCTGAGGTGTGACTTGTGGCTGGATGATGCTGGGAAGCTACCAAACCTTCCTGTGCCTGTTTCCCGACCTGTAAAACGGGGCCTATTTCAAAGCCTGTGGTGGGGATCTGGAATTAGACCTATGAGACACTGACTTCATACTTGGCACACAGTAGGTGCTCACTAAAAGTCTATGTAAGGCAGAGAGGACTTCTCTGGGGGAGGGGACCTTTGTGCCTGGTCCTGACCTGTGTAGGAGCTTAGCAGCCTGGAGGTATTTCTTGGGCTGTGCTCTCATAATCTGCTCTCTCCTAGGTCTGTGGCTCTGTGGGTCAAGAGTTGGGGTGGGGACACAGAGCGGGCCTGTCTTAGTAATCTAGAAGGAGAGGAGGCTGCTCCCTCCCTGGGCCTTTGAGAGGCTCAGAACTGATGCTTAATTTGCCATTTAATTGAGTGCCAATTAGCTGTAGCAGTGCCATGCCTCTGGTCAGCAGGCAGCGAGCAGGTCTGTACATCCCCCTGGACCCCTCAAAAGCTGGGAGGAAGTATGATCTTGGGTTTGGCCAGGGTGGTGTCCCTGGAAAGGCAGGAGCTAGGGCCTGAGTCTTATGTCACTTCCCTATTTCCTTGTAGGCCCCAGAGGAAGGAAGTGAGGGCATAGAGGATGCTCGGAGGGGGGTTCCAGCTTTTCTGAGGAGGGGGGTTGGAGTGAGGAAGGTGGCCACCTCCTCCACTTTCAGTTGTCCAAGGAATGCTGTAGCCTCTCTAAGGGTGGCTTCCCTGAGGAGGTATGACTTCAGGCCTTAGAAGCTAGGAGGGTTTGGCAGGTGGGAAGCGGGCTGTCTTGGTGGAGCCTGGCATGGACACCTCCATGAAAGTCAGCTTCATTAGGAGCTAGTGGGAGAGAGTGGTTTTGTAGGAATGTGGGGGCAATTTAGGGGGACTGTAGGGGTGTGGAAGGGTAGGGAGGGGGCAGGCCAGGTGGGCTCAGGGTCCCTGAGCCTGTCAGTGCTCCACTGGATTGGAACACCAGCTCTTGACCCTTGAACTTGGTAGAAAATGTGGGAGAGTCTGTGAGTTCCAACGTGGGGACAGGTGAGGCCCTCTGTGAACTGGCACATGCTGGGCTCACATTTGGGTTTGTCGTGGCTCCCGGCATTGCCGCCCTGATGTCTGTCCCCACTCCTGGTCTCCTGAGCCTGAAGGCCTTGCTCCAGCAAAGAGAGAAGCCACTCAGCCTCTTTTTGAGGCATTGATGGCTTGGCTTGGGATAGGACAGGGAGGCCTTCATCCTTTGGTTGCAAGTAGGGAAGCCCTCGTTCAAACTAGCCTCAGCCCTAAAAGACTTAATTGGCTCATGTGAGTGAAAAAATCTGAGGGTTGGTATCATCGTCAGGGGTTCTAACAATGTGGTCAGGGACCTCCCTACCCCATGGGTGGGCTCCATGCTCAGACAGGCCCTCCCTCCTTCCTAGTGGCAAGACAAGCCATTCTAGGCCACTGCCGATCCCCCGGTAACTAGAGCTTCTGCTAATTGGTTTTGCAGAAGTCCCATAGCTGGGTCTCACTGGCTGAACTGGGGTCACATACACTCCCTGAAGCAATTGCTGAGGCCAGGGTGTCTGGGGGCACCCACCCATCCCTGGGGCTAAGGAGTGAGGTCAGTCTTCCCAAACCACAGTCCTGGGGGTAGGAGAGGTTCCCCAAAGGCCAAACCAGACTTGGAGGCAGAGAATACCGGATGGAGCCTGGCAGCAGATGCACCAGCTGCCCCATGGAGGCTTAGCCAGCCCTGGGGGAGGCATCAGAAAAGGGCAAAGCTGTGCCACCACTCACAGCCTTGGTTCCACTCTGTAGAATGGGTACAAGCATCCAAGTGGCCATGGGTAATAAGGGTCAAGGGGAGTCATGGGGCCCTCAGAGATGGTTCCACATCATTCCTTGTGGGGGGCCTCTTGTGGGAGCTTCCCCTACCTTGACCCTCACCCCCAGCCCCTCCTGTTGGCTACCTACCCATGGTGAAAAGGAGCTATGGGGGACAGAGCCACTGGTTCTCCAGCCAGCTGCAAAGCAGAATTGGCAGCAGCCGTGAAACCTGATTGAAAACGTGGGCTCCATTTTCTGAAATTCCGTGAGGTTTACACACGAAGCAGTGCAGGACAGCAGCTCAGAGAGGGACAGCAACACAGGGGGATGGAAACCAGCTCCTACCTCCCAGCCCTGCAGTGTAGTCAGCTCTGGAGGCCTCGCCCAAGCCTGGCATGTCGCTTCAGCCAAGGCCCCTGTGCTCTGTACCAGCCACTGCTCCCAGGGAAACTCACCTGTCTGGGCAGTATTTGTGGCCTGATGGTCAGCAAATTGTCTGGACAGCTAGAGCCCTCTTGTGTTGCTCATTCCATCTTAGGCAAACTATTGGGTTGTCGGAAAAGTCATGCCGTATTTTTTTCTATGTTTTTCGTTGCAAAAATGCATCATAACTTTTCCGACAACCCAATACTTTGCCTTTCTGTGCCTCAATTTCCTAGTCTGTAAAGTGGGTGGAGTGATAGTACCTACCTCATAGGGTTGGTGGGAGGAAGCTTTGGTGAATTAATACAGGGCCAAGTGCTGAGAAGCACCCACATATAGTGAGTGCTGTGTGAGTAGCGGCTGCCACTGTCATTAGCATGATCATTAGTTATTGGCATTGACGTCCCTTTGAGGTCTGGTGTGATGCTGGGCCCTTGAGATTCTCCTCAAGGAGCTCCCTGCCTGACTGACAGTAAGGAGAAAAGACTCCAGGAAAGCCTCTAAATTTCATCCCTAGAGGCCTTTGGCCCTTGCTGGTGACCTCAGAGTAACAGACACATAGATCATCGTGTTTCCAAACCCTTCCCCGACCAGATTTGGGCAGCAGGAGAGCGGAGCAGAAACCTCCTAGGCTGGAGGGTGGCTGGCCCCTTGGTATGGCTGTGGCTGCTCCAGGGTCCCCAATGCTCCCCTCTCTCAGGGTCCCAGGAGGTCTGGCTCTTGGAGTGTGAGGAGGCAGGACATGGCCCACTGAGAACTTAGGGCAGGTTGGGGGCTCCAAACTTTCTATCTCAGGCTACCTGGTCCTTGCCCGCTTGTCTCTGCCCCTCACCCTGGCTTGAGAGTCAGACAGATGGGAGTTCAAAGACCAGCTCTGCCTTCTGACCTCAGGCAGCCCCCACCTCTCTGCACTTCAGGTTTTTGGCCCCCCCCCTCCCTTTTTTGAAATAGTTTATGCTCCACCAGCCTCAGTGGCTCCACCTTTGCCATGGGAGCGATGATGCCTGGGCCCTCCCTGGGACTCTGGGAACTGACCCCTCTACCCAGGGGCTGTGACTTGTGCCCAGGCAGTGGGAAGGGCTGTCCACTGGAGCCTGGTGGCACCAAGGGCCTCAGAGCCTGTTTCACACGGGCCATTTAGAAGTCAGGGGTTTCTTTTCTCTGAATCATTTTATATGTGTCATCTGGAAATGCATTCCAGAGCTGGATGGAGTCTCAGAGTGGGTGCAGCCCCCCATTTTATAGTTGAGAAAGGTGGGGCCCAGAGATGGGGAGTGGGGCCAGCCCTCCACCTCAGCCTCCTGGCCTCCTCTGAGCGGCATGCAATTGAGCCGCCACAGAGGAATCTGGTTCCATCACTGGGCAGGTTATTTCGCCTCTCTGTCGCTCAGTTTTCTCATCTGTAAAATGGAGCCAGTAGCCCCTCCTGCCCATGGGGTCACCACGAGCATCAAATAAGATGGTGTGTGGGAGGCGCTGACATGTTGCCCTCGGTGCCGGTGGTCCTTATGATTTTGTTACTAGTGTTTTCTCACGCCAGGGAGGCAAGATTGTATGGACAGGCTGGGGTGGCCATGAAGCTTATCTCTTCTAAAATGCCCTGGTCACCCCATCTCCTTGTGTTCTGACTGCAGAGCCCTCAGGACTGTCCTCAGATCCTGCCTTCACCCCTGGCACCTGTGCCCACAGGTGGCTCCCAGACCATCCCAGTGCGTCTGGCCAATGCTGCTTTCTTCCAGGTAAGTGGAGGCCAGGCCAGGGTGGGGAGGGGCTGGGAGAGTGCAGTCCCAGGTGGGGCTCCCTGCTCTGGGCCCACCACCCTTGCCTAGGTTTCCTTACTCTGAATTTCCAGGTTCCATTTGAGAAAGTCCCGCTCTGGTTGCATGGGGCTAGGGCAGGGGTCGGCAAACTGCGGCCCGCGAGCCACATGTGGCTCTTTGGGTACGTTCTGTCTCAAAAGTTTGCTGACCCCTGGAAGAGCCAATTCTGTCCCTCACAACAATTTAAAAATTATTCGAGAGCCATAAATATACTTTTACAAATAAGGACAATTTAAAGGAATATTGTAAATGAGACGATGATAGTTTTATTTTCGTTTTCAATGTTACTTCAGAGCCACATGTACATTCCCCAAAGAGCTGCATGTGGCGCACGAGCCGCAGTTTGCTGACCCCTGGCAGCTCTTCCGTCTCAAAAGCTTGCCGACCTCTGGGCTAGGGGAAAGGGAAGTGGGTGGTGAGGGCCAGGCCAAGGGGATAACAGGCCACCAGCAGCCTGAGGGAAGCCCTGGCCAGGACCCACTGGGTATCAGAGCTTCGTCCAGGATCTCCAGACTCCCCTACCCACTGAAACTCCCTTGGCAGAGCCGGGCCCCAGCCCATGGTAGACACGCCCCATGTTGTACCCCACCCTGCCCCCAGGCTGAACTGTGACCCTGGACACGTGTCCCCGGTTTTGGCTACCAGGTTTTCCCTGGAGAATGGCCAGAGAACCCATTGCCAACCCATGCTCCATTGTCCAGACAGGGAAAATGAAGCCCAGAAAGGGGAGGTTGATGCCTCTGGGTCACGCGATGTTGGACTAGACTTGCAGCTTAGCCCTGGACTCCCAATTGAGTGCTCTCCCCTGCAACCAGCCTTCCCTTCCCCCACTGCCCATCTGGGCTGGGGGAGGGGATGCCACCCCTTTCTGGGTCCCTCCTGGAGGAGTAGCCTGGGTGGGAAGTGTTGATGAGTCCTGGAAGCATGCCAGCCATCCCCTCCCCAGCTTCTAGGGACTCGCCATCTGTCACTTCCACAGGGAAGCTGGGGCCTGTTGTCACACGTGGGGGCCACGTGCCGGGCATCTGGGATGTGTCGGGCAGCCTTGTGGTTGGGCTGGAGATCTGGCGCGGGGCGGGGGGGTGCGGGGTGAGGACTACCCTTGGCCCTCAAGCTCCACCCTGCAGTGTTTAGGGCCTAGCCTCCCGGAGCCTCCAGGGATCTGGGCCCGGGTGCAGGGCAGCGCTGCTCCCCTGGGTACAGGAACCTGCCATGGGGAGGCCCAAGCCCTGGGTTTGGATCCTGGCTACTTCTTTTGGGGGGCACATGTCTATCCTCACTGGGCTTTAGTGATCCTGGTCCTCCTGTCCCCGGGCCTGCTTCTAGAATACTGAGGGCAGCCGGGGGCAGAGGCCCCTGCCTGAGCTCTGCAGCAGCCCTGTTTGCTGAGCCTACACCCCAGGGATCCCCAGGACAGGCTGGACCTGCCACTCCTAAGGTGACTGAGGCCTGAGCTCAGGAACTCAGAGGACAGACCTACATGCCAAGACAAATGAGCTTTGTGCACTGTCAACAGCCACTTCCCTGTGTTAGCTTCAGAGCAAAGGGGGAGAGGGGACAGGGTATGGGAGAGGTTGCTGATATGCTTTCTCCTTAAAGTGTCACATCTGCCAATGACAGGGACATAAACAGGAAGTCCTGCCACGAGGCTGGCCTAACACTCATGAAACCCGAGTTTGTTCACTCAGCAAATATTTACTGATATTACTCCCCGGTAGCTCTGTGCTGGATCAAGGGCAAGACAAGACTGGGGAATTGGGCCATGTTTATTCACTCAAGAAACATTGATTGAGCACCTCCTGCATACTGATAACAGCCAGCATATATTAGGCACCCACAGTTTGTAACTTACTAAAGATACACAATCTCCGGTTTTTTCAGCAACCCTGCAGAGTAGGGAAGCCTATTTCATTGCAGTGTAGAATACCAGGGCTCAGAGAGAAGGGCCACATGCACAGGGTTGCACAGCTAGGAAGGAGCAGAGATGGGATTTGAATTCGGGCCTGTGTGAGGTAGAACCTGAGCTCTTTCAACTGCCATCTGCTGCCCTTGGAGGTGTCAGAGGGGCTAAGACCCAGCCCCAACCCTCACCAGTGGGTGAGGGGACAGGTGGAAACAGAGCCTAGGCAGCAGGATAAGGGTAGTTCTTGACATACAGGGTGGGAGGCAGGTGTTAGGAGCTTAATTGAGCCCCCAGCACGCACCCAAATATTTATTGCTAAATGAGTGAATGGATGAATGATCAAATGAGGAGTGCCTGATCTAAGAGGGATCTGGGAAGGCTCTGAATGTGGGATATTTGAGCAGGATTTTGAAGGTTGTGTGGAGTTTTGCTGGCTGATAAAAGGATTGACAAGCCTCTCAGGTGAAGAACAGACTTGGTCGAAGGTCTGAGGGCAGAACAGTCTGCCATGCCCAAGAGTGTCCTGGTCTGGCTGGAGCAAGGGTCGGCAAACTGTGGCTCGTGAGCCACATGTGGCTCTGAAGTAAAATTGAAAATGAAAATAAAACTATCATAGTTTCATTTATAACATTTTTAAAAAGGATATTATTCACATAATGGTGATTTCATTTGTTTTATGTCTCTCGAATACTTTTTCCATTGTTGTGAAGTACAGGATTGGCTCTTCCGTCTCAGAAGTTTGCCAACCCCTGGGCTGGGGTATGGGCCTTGAGGAGCAGAGGTGGAGGGTGTTAAGGTGCATAGAATGGATGGAGTCTCACTGGGATGAGCTTTGAATGTCGGTTATGCCAAAGGGTTAGCACTTTATGAGCTGAGTAAAAGGCCCTAGTTTAGGCCATTAAGGGATGTTGGAGAGGCTTTTAGTGGCGTGGAGAGCACAAAGCCAAAGTTCTAGGCGTTTATGTACTCCTTACCTCCCTCAAACATTGGACACGGAGGCAAGGAAGGACATTCCAGAGGAGGTACAGCCCAGGAAAAGGCCTGATAGTAGGACGAAGCCCACTCTTCAGGGCAGCAGTCCATGATGTCCTGATGGAGTTACAGGGCAATGGGTACTGACCCGACTCTCCCCGCCCTACCCCACCCCTTTGTTTCCCACAGAATGCAGCTCTTGAATGTAGTTTTGGGCAGGAGGAGATCTTTGAAGCTGTGTGGGTGAATGAATCAGCTGTACGCTGCAACCAAGTGGTGGTGAGTGGTCTGGCTACAGCAGGGGGCAGGAGAAGGCCTGCACAAGTCCAGATGCTGCACTGCCTTCCTCCCATCTTACCCCCTTCCTCCTTTTGGTTCCTTCATTCCCAGTAGCCCTGTCCTCATCTATCTCCATGATATCCCCTGCCCAGCAGAGTCTCGGACACCATTCACACCCCTCATGCTTTTTCCTGTCCTTTTGCAGCTGCACACGACCCAGAAGAGCCAGGTGTTTCCACTCAGCCTACAACTAAAGGGGCGGTCAGCCCGATTCCTGGACAGCCCTGACCCCATGACAGGTTGGAGCCCCCATCGATCTCATATGGCCACAGGCAACTCAGCCACAATGGGTGGGGCTAAGTCTGGGGGTTGTCTCATTCCAGGGCTCACTGCACAGTCACTGATATCGCACATCGCCATGCCGTAACACGCTGCACAGTCACTGATATCGCACATCGCCATGCCGTAACACGCACAGACTCTCAGATCCCAGCCCTGCCATTCAGTACCTGGTCACTCAGTACTTACTGAGCAGCTACTCTGGGCAAGGCATCATATTCTTGGGGCATCTCTGTGCCAGTGGCTATGCAACCTCGGGCACATACTTAGCCTTCCCTTTCTGAGCCTCATTGTCCCCATGAGAAATGAGGGCACAGGCCCTTTAGCAGAGGGCTTGGTGAGGATTTGCTGAGATGATGCGTACAAAGCCTTATAAGGGTGTCTGGGGCAGTTAGCACCCCCAAATGGTGGTGGTTGTCCTTATTGTTATCATATGTTTGAATCAGCTCTCCAAGGGCCTGTCCATTCATGGGGAGACTCTGACATCTCCCTACGTGACCACATGAAGGCCCTAGAACCAGCCTGCACACGGGGGTCCTGGAGAATGCTTCCTACATGCCTTCTTGGGTCACTCCAGGTGTCTGCAGCCCATAGAGCCCACATTGCTCAGAGATTCCTTAGCATCCCGGACCTTTGCTGTGGGGTAGACACCCACCCAGGCCTGGGTGTGAATCCCAGCTCTGCCACTCACTGGCTGTGTGACCTTGGGCACGTCACTTTACCTCTCTGAGCCTCATCTCTTATCAAATAGGGCTAAGAAACAGCTCCCATCTGATAGAATCCCAGTGAGAATGAATGATACTAATGAGACTGTAGCTGCACTGTGCTTAGCACAGACCCTGGGGGCGGAGAGGGGCGGAGGGTTGGAGAAAGTACTAAGAACCTCACAGGGTCCTGATCCTCGGAACCAGGACCTGCAACTGGGTGGGACACCACAGTGAGAGGCGGAGGGGAGAACAGTAATGGGGGTGCTGACCCATGTTGCCTCTGTATCTTTCCCAGTGGAGGTCTATAACTGCGCCATGGGCAGCCCCGACTGTTCCCAGTGCCTGGGCCGGGAGGACTTAGGCCACTTGTGTGTGTGGAGTGATGGCTGCCGCCTTCGGGGGCCCCTGCAGCCCCTTCCTGGCACCTGCCCTGCCCCTGAGATCCGGATGGTAAGCATACTCCCCCAGCCATGAAAGCCTGTTATACACACACGCCTGTACGAGCACCTGCACAGCCGCCCCATGTGGGCTCATGGCCCCGCAACACATGTGCTTATACACGCCCAGGCACATGCATGTAGTATTACCTACTGAACATTTGCTGGGTGCCAGGCCCCTGCTCAGTGCTGGAGACGTAGCAGTGAACAAAAGAAAGTGCCTTCCCTCATGGAGCTAATGTTTTAGTTGCGGGGGGGGAAGGGGGGCACAGGCAATAATGAGTAAGGAAATCATTTATGTATACAAGTTGGTAGTACTCTAGAGGGCAGGGGCATTGGGAGTTGGGTGGAGAAGATACTGGGCTGAGCGTGTCTAGTTTTATAGCGAGGGAAGGAAAACCTTGCTGATATGGTGACAATTGAGATTGCCAGTTAATCCCAAGCCTCAGTTTAAGAAAAAAAGTCTCAGGGAAGAATTTTGATTGGCTTTGCCTGGGTCAGGTGCCCTCCCAGGCCCAGTCAGCTCTGGCTGAAATGCAGGGTTGTGCGGTCAGATGTGACCACTGGGAGTGGACCTCAGTGTCCTCAGGAGACCCCTCCCCCACCACCAAGTAGCATTGACTCTGTCCATACACTCTGTGTCCCCAGACCTTACTGGGCTCAGTAACACACACATTCTAATTGGCAGCCCCAGTGACCCACCAAGCGACTGGTAGTCCAGCGCTGTCCCCTAAGTGTTGGGTCCACAACGGCCCTGCCTTCCCCTGGGAGCCTGTGACAGTGGCGAAGAAGCCTGCCAGCATCCCAGCCTCAGAGCCCCATTTGCCCCTCTCTCTGGTCGCCTGGCAGATTGAGCCCCTGAGTGGCCCCTTGGACGGCGGGACCCTGCTGACCATCCGCGGCAGGAACCTGGGCCGGCGGCTCAGCGACGTGGCCCACGGCGTGTGGATTGGCAGCGTGGCCTGTGAGCCACTGGCCGACAGATATACCGTGTCAGAGGAGTAAGGAGTGGGCAATCCCTGGGGCTGTGTGAGTGACCCTTAGGCCCTACCCCACCTGACAGTGCCAACCACATCTCTGGCCTCCCTTCTCCCCTTGGCCATCCCAGCTTCCTCAGCAGGCACCCTTCTGCTCCCCAGAAGTAGCTCACTCCTAGGTCTCCTGGACATTGCTCAAGCCATTCCCGCCTTTCTGCTCAGGACACTACTCCTTATCCTTCAAGTGCCCGCTCCTTTGGGAAAGCCTCCTGTGTTCGCGTTGACCAGCCCAACTTCCACAGAAGCCTTACTCTGGTGGAAAAAATGTAGTTGAGAAAGTATAGGGGCTGCTGATGGGGTGCAAAGACCTGGGCCTGCAGCTGTGGGGCCCAAAGGAGCGCTAGGAAACAGGAGCAGAGAGGGACTAAATTGGATTTCCTTTCAGGATCCCATAAGTCAGGCATCCAGCCCAGAAAATGCCCTCATGGTCAGAGAATTTTTAAGTGTCCTAAGAGACCATCTTGTCTAACCCCTTGTCTTATAGTTGCAGAATTGTGGAAAAGTTGTAGGGTAGGGGGTGGTCCCCGGGAAGAGCCAGGGCAACGCTTGGGGGACTCAGTGGCTATTTTTCAATTGATAGGGAACCGAGGGGGTAATGCCCTTGGTGTGTCCCAGCTGAATGCCAACCTCAGCTGTGAGTGGGAGGAGTGGGTGGCTGAGTGCAAGATTCGGGAGCTCACACACCCTAGGGTACAGTAGGGGGCATTGTTCAAAGGAGAAATGGGGCAGTGCCGGCCTGGCTGCCCAGGTTCTGCTGGCTGCTCCCCTGACCAAAGATCCCTTCCCCAGGATTGTGTGCGCCACAGGGCCAGCCCCAGGGGCATTCTCAGACGTGGTGACGGTGAATGCCTCCAAGGAGGGCAGGTCACGGGAGCGCTTCTCCTATGTGGTAAGGGAGGCCTCAGCCCACCATCCTGCCCGCCCCACCAAGCACACACCCAGGGGCTGGCCCAAGGCCTGACCCGCTGCCTTCCACCCCACAGCTGCCCCTGGTCCACTCCCTGGAGCCTGCCATGGGCCCCAAGGCAGGGGGCACCAGGATCACCATCCACGGGAGCGACCTCCACGTGGGCTCTGAGCTCCAGGTGCTGCTGAACGACACGGAGCCCTGCACAGAGCTCGTGTAAGCCCCTCCACCCCGGCCGCCCTCCTCCAGCCCATAGAAACCAGGGGGCTGGAGGGGTGGGGGTAATATCCAAGCATTACCCCTTGGCCAAGCCCCTTCCCCTCTTCGAGCCTCAGTATTCTCAATTGGTTAGAACAGTAGCAGTGAGTCCTGGGAAGTACTCTGTGCCCAGCATGTAGTAGGTGCTCCATAAGTGACCACAGCAGGGAAAATGGTAATGATTGTACATAGTCTGAAACCCTTAGCTCTTGGTGAAGTAGCTCTGTCTATATTATGCACTTACTATATACCAAGCCCCATTGATGGGCATCTCTGGGGACACCAGGATGAGCCCAACACAGTCTCGGCCCTCAGGGGAAAGCAGATACTCCCACCGGAAATAGAAATATCCACTGGGGTTGGGATTGGGAGAAACGTCTGGGCTTTCAGGGCCTTAGGGCAGCGTCCTTACCAGGGGCAGCAGTGGGGAGAGGAGCTCTGGGAAGGCTTCTTAGAAGAGGTAGGACTGGGAAATTGGGAAGAATAGGCAGAACCAGAGAGAAGGGAAGGCGTTCCAGCCGGGGAGGACAGCCCCAGCAAAGCGTGGCAGTGAAATACAAAAACAACAGACTTACGTACCAAGGGGCAGAAGACCAGGCTGGGGCCAACTGAGAAGGCCTTAACCCAAGGCCAAGTGCACAGGCCTGTGCTCTTGGGTGATAGGGCAGGGGGTGTTGGTCAGGGTGTGTGGTGGGGGGGCTGCTGCTGCTGATGCCTGCTGCCCTCCCACAGGCGCACAGACACCAGCATCGCCTGCACGGTGCCCGGGGGCGCACTGCCAGCCCCTGTGCCCGTGTGTGTGCGTTTCGAGCACCGGGGCTGCGTGCGTGGCAACCTCACCTTCTGGTACATGCGGAACCCGGTCATCACAGCCATCAGCCCCCGCCGCAGCCCTGTCAGGTGAGACCCAGCCCCCAGCCCCCAGTGGGTCTCACCCTCTGGGGCTGCAGGTGGGCTAATGGGGCTTGCTGTCCCCACAGCGGTGGCAGGACCATCACGGTGGCCGGTGAGCGTTTCCACATGGTGCAGAATGTGTCCATGGCGGTGCACCACATTGGCCGGCAGCCCACAGTGAGGAGGGCAGGGGACTGAGGTGGGCGGGGGAGGCGGGGGTGGCCAGCAGCCCGACTGACCACACCTCACTCTGCTGCGTCTCCCCATCTCTGTCTCTCCTTATCTCTTTGCTTCCCTGTTTGTCTCTGTCTCCTGTCTGTCTCCCCATCTCTTCTTATTTTTCTGTCTCTCCCTGTCTCCATCTCTCCCTCTCTGTCTCTCTCTGTCTCCTTAACCCTCAATCTCTCCCCGTTTCTCCATGTCCGTCTATTCGTCCCCCATCCCCTGGCCTGTGGCGCTCTCCCACCAGCTCTGCAAGGTTCTCAACTCCACCCTTATCACCTGCCCATCACCGGGGGCCCTGAGCAATGCATCGGCACCGGTGGACTTCTTCATCAATGGGCGGGCCTATGCCGATGACGTGGCCGTGGCTGAGGAGTTGCTGGACCCCGAGGAGGCACAGCGGGGCAGCAGGTTCCGCCTGGACTACCTCCCCGACCCACAGTTCTCCACGGCCAAGAGGGAGAAGTGGATCAAGCACCACCCTGGGGAGCCCCTCACCCTAGTCATCCATGTGAGTGCCGGCAGGTGCCAGGTCGGGGGAGTGGGCGGGCCAGGCTCAGCCATGGGCCTCAGTGAGCACCCACCTCCTCCCCCACAGAAGGAGCAGGACAGCCTGGGGCTCGAGAGCCATGAGTACCAGGTCAAGATAGGCCAAGTGGCCTGCGACATCCAGATCATCTCAGAGAGAGTCATCCACTGCTCCGTCAACGAGTCTCTGGGCACAGCTGAGGGGCAGCTGCCCATCACAGTGAGTGGACGGGACACTGGAGGCAGACGTGGACCTGGCCCCCAGCCCCATGTTCCTGAGCATCTGCCCCTCACCCCAGCACATTGGAGCAGAACATGCTCATATTCAGTAGCTTAGGCAAGCAGGGCAAAGCAGAGCTTTACATCCTCACTTGACAGATGAGGAAACTGAGGGCCGAGAACTTAGTTACCTGCTCAAGGTCAGTGAGCGGCCCCAGCTAGGCCTGACGGGGCTGGACCCTGAGAGGCCATAAGAAGTCGCCCCTGTTCCACGAGGTGCCCCACCCCAAGTCTGGGCTGCGGGTCACCACACAGAGTCACAGAGGGGAGGGAAGCAGGAGTGGAGAGAGAGCCCAAAATGCAGGAACCTGCTTGCAAGCCACCCAAGACGGGGAGCTCATTTCCTCACAGGCAGCCCTTGCCACCCCAGGAGAGCTTGACTGGGAAAGCTCCCTTTCACCCACACCCCAGTCCCAATTCTGCCCTCTGAGTCCTCAGACATCACCTGCTTCCCTGGTCCCAGAACAACCAAGAGATGCCTGGAGACAGCAGCCAGGCCCCGTGAACTGCCTGCCGCTGGCTCTTCTGCTGCTCCTCCCAGGCTATAATAATCATTATAGTACTCAGCGTCCCCCTTGTGCCAGGCCCGGGACTAAGGGCATGGCAAAGCATCAGCTCATTTAGCCCTCACAGCATCCCCAGGAGGTGCATGTGGTTATCTCTGTGTTATAGATGTGGCATCTGAGGCTCAGAGAAGTTAGGTGACCTGCCCCAGGCCACACAGCTAAATGAGGAGAAGAGCCAAGGCATAGTCCAGGGAAGTTATAACGCCCTCCCCCCACCTTTGTGCAGATCCAGGTAGGGAACTTCAACCAGACCATTGCTACGCTACAGCTGGGTGGCAGTGAGACCGCCATCATTGTGTCCATCGTCATCTGCAGCGTTCTGCTGCTGCTTTCCGTAGTCGGTAAGGAGCCCCACTCTTGTGACAAGAGAGGACCTGCCTCTGAAGATGGGCATAATGGGCTGGGGGCACAGCTTGAACAGTCGTTGGGGTGGAAACAGGTCCCACACCCAGAAGTGGGGTGAGAGGTGTGCCTGGCTATATCACAAATGGGTGGAAGACGATGGATGTTGTGAGGATGTGCTGGGCCCAGACTGGCTCAAGTGCCAGGCAGAGGATTTTGGAACCTTGCTTTCCAGTCGATAGAGAGGGTTGTTCAGGGAAGTTAACCTAGGCTATACCCCTATTAAAATAATGATTATAAAGGGAATATATTCAATGTAGCAGAGAAATTGAAACCCTCATACACCCTTGGTGGGTTGGAAAATGGTGCAGCCACTTTGGAAAATACTTTGGCAGTTCCTTAAAATGTTAAAGACTTACCATGTGACCCAGCAATTCCACTCCTGGGTATCTCTCTATTCAAGAGACATGCACACACGTTCACACAAAAACTTGTGCGTGAAAATGCGTAGCAGCACTGGTCATAACAGCCAAAAAGTAGAATAATCCAGTGACCACCAACTGATGAATAAACACAAGGCGGTATATGCATACAATGGAATATTATTCAGCCATAAAAAGGAATGAAGTGCTGACTCATGCTACTTCATAGATGAACCTTAACAGCATGATGCTAAATGAAAGAAGCCAGTCACAAAATACCACATATTCTAGGATTCCGTTTACATGAAATGTCCACAATAGGTAAATCCATAGAGACAGAAAGTGGATTATTGGTTTCCAGAGACTGGGGAAGAGCGGGGAGGGAGTCACTGCTAGTGATTATGAGTCTTGAGGCAATAACAATGTCCTAAAAGTAGATGGTGGCAGATGCATAACCCTGTGAATACACTGAAAGCCATTGAATTGTATACTTTAAATGGATGGATTATATGGCATGTGCATTATATATCTCAACAAAGCTGTTTTTAAAAAACAAATATTCAATGGAGAAATTTTTAGGGAAAACTGGATGAAGCTAAAAGGAAAAAAATACCCATCATGAACACCCTATGCATGTTGGTATATTTCCTGCCAGCCTTTTTTCTTAAAATTTTATATATATGTGTAGTATATACAAATGTATATTATATATAAAATATTTCAATATTATAGTCCCTCCCCCACCCCAGAAAGGGATTATAATATACTGCTTTATAATCTGCTTTTAAACATCTCTTAATTCACAGGTAGCATCTGGTTATTGTAGAAAGAATTGAAAATGCTAAAAAACAGAACAGAAATCACCCATAATTCTCCCACCTAGGGAGCGCCACTAAAAATAGTTTACCACTACTTTGCACTCGCTCTCGCTCTCACTCTTTTTTTTGTTAGAACGGGACATTGAGCTTTATTTTACTGGGTTTTCCCCAAGCCCTTTGCCCCATAGGCGTTTGTCAGCCCACTGAGGAGGTAGAGCGGAGGCCCCAGGCAGGACCTCTCCCTCCAGGTCCAGGCTCTGTACATAGCAGGTACCCAAAAATGCTGTCCAAAGGGCTTTCAAGGCCTGACCCCCGGCCCTCCACTGCTGCCCGTAGCCCTGTTCGTCTTCTGCACCAAGAGCCGCCGTGCTGAGCGCTACTGGCAGAAGACGCTGCTGCAGATGGAGGAGATGGAATCTCAGATCCGAGAGGAAATCCGTAAAGGTAGTGGGTGGGGACCATGCAGGACTGTGGGCCTCGGCTTTCCCGGCTGGGGAATGGATTTGAGATCCACTCACTGCCACCTACCTGTCGCCAGGCTTTGCTGAGCTGCAGACGGACATGACAGATCTGACCAAGGAGCTGAACCGCAGCCAGGGCATCCCTTTCCTGGAGTATAAGCACTTTGTGACCCGCACCTTCTTCCCTAAGGTCAGCCTGTGCCCTCACCAGCCACCGCAGGGGCTCCTGGGCCTCTCTCTAGGCTGTGCAACTCAAGACGGCACTGACGCATCTGGGAAAACTTGGCTAGTGCAGTGTGGGCTCCTTAAGCAGTGCAAAACCTGGTCGCCTACTCACAGGGCCTGTCGGGAGGGGGCCCACTTTCTCCCCCCACTTTCCTTCTCTACTCACTTGATGTTTAACTGTCCGTACAGAATCCAGCTGCCAGCCTCACTCCTCCTGGGGTGCTGAGCCTGCCTCTCCCTCACGGAGGGGGCAGTAGAGGCGGCCCAGGTGCTCCCAGGCCCCATGTGCCCTGCCTGCGTCTCATCCCTGGGTCCCTTCCTAGCCAGGCTTCCTTGGTCTACATGTCCCCGCCTCCTTCCCATGCCTCTTTCTGTTCCAAGGGCTGCTGCCCTGTCCCCATCGTCCCTGGCCTATCCAGAGCATTTGTGCCCGTGGCCAGTACCCTCCTCTTGCCCTGTCCACACCGTTCTCCATACAGCAGCCAAACAAGCCCATGTCGTGGTTCCTGCCAGCATCTCTGCCTCGGTTTCCCTTATTGCACACTGAGCTGCTTTTGCTTCCTTGTAAGCCTTGTGCCCTCTTGCATTACCACACCTTGGCTCTGCTGGTTCCCCTCCTCCTTTTCCTCCAGGAAGTCCCCTGGGACACCCCTCCCTACTGCCCTGGAATCCTGCAGCTCCCTAGGCATGGCCCACTGCCTCCTCTTCCTTTATAAGATGTCCCTTTGCCTTCGTTGAGCGGCCCTTGCACGCCAGTCAAGGGAGTCTGCAGCCCCACTGAGGTGCTGGGGGGTCTGCCTCCACAGTGCTCCTCCCTCTACGAAGAGCGTTACATACTGCCCTCCCAGACCCTCAACTCACAGGGCAGCTCCCCGGTGCAGGAGACCCACCCGCTACTGGGAGAGTGGAAGGTGAGTACCCCCAGCTCCCCGTGCACATGCACACTGGGCTGCCTCAGGGCAACCCCGCCCCTTTCTGGCCCCACTTTCCAGCTCATCTGATCCATTGATCCCAATCACTGGGGGCTGGGAGGCACCTGCCGTGGGATGGTAGTGAACCCTCCATCCCAGGAGGCATTGAAGCAGCCCTTCAGGGAGTTATAAATGCTGACCCCTGGGCCAGGTAGAGAAGGGAGAGGATTGGGCCTCCCTGGATATCCCACTCTGCCTGCTGCTTAGAGACTAGAAGGTGAGAGAGCCCCACACATGGGGACACTGGGTTAACTCCCTTGCCCTTCTCTGTGCCCACTTTTCAACTCACCTGAGCCATTGATCCCAATGACAGGGAATTAGGAAGCATCCACTATTAAAAGGTAGTGAGCTCCCCATCCCTAGAGTCATTCAAGGAGCCGTTCATGATGTATAAGTGCCAACTCCTAAGACCAGGTAGAGGCACTGGAGCCCTGAACCCCTGTGAACACCACATCACTAATTGCTTCCACAGATCCCTGAGAGCTGCCGGCCCAACATGGAAGAGGGGATCAGCCTGTTTTCCTCGCTGCTGAACAACAAGCACTTCCTCATTGTCTTTGTTCACGCACTGGAGCAGCAGAAGGACTTCGCAGTACGCGACAGGTCAGGTTGCCAGGCTCTGGGAGCGGGGCAGGGGCCCGGCGGAGACTATACCACCGGTCCTGGGTCAGCCAGGCCAGACCCGAGGCTGGGGTAGTTTACAAATCACCATGTTCTCTGGGCAGCTGGCCAGCCCCCAGCATCAGGCCCTGGGGGTCCTGAAACCCCCACATTTCCTCCTCTTCCTGGGCCTGGATTCCTCCTGCACAGGCACACCAATGATTAGGTGGACACAGAGCCCCCACTTTGTGGTCCCCAGGTCCCAGGGCCGTGAGAGACGGCTGGAGCTAACGCCCTGTGACCACCCACAGGTGCAGCCTGGCCTCCCTGCTGACCATCGCGCTCCATAGCAAGCTCGAATACTACACGAGCATCATGAAGGAGCTGCTGGTGGACCTCATCGACGCCTCGGCTGCCAAGAACCCCAAGCTCATGCTGCGGCGCACGGAGTCCGTGGTCGAAAAGATGCTCACCAACTGGATGTCCATCTGCATGTACAGCTGCCTGCGGGTGAGGCGGGTGCAGCAGTGCCACCCACACTGCAGGGGCCACCGCCTCCGAGCCTTCCCGTAATGGATTGGACTTGGTTTCATCTTCCCACCAGCATTTCCAGGGGGGTTATCACGTCCTTTGTGCAGACATGGAGAGAGGGACTCAGAGGAGGGTGGGTACAGGCCTAGAGGACCCATTATACAGACGGGGAGCTAAGGCTCAGAGGCGGCTGGCTGTCTGCGAGGGCTCAGAGCCAGCTCAGGGAGGAACAGGCCACGTCAGGGCCTTGTTCTGGAAGATTTCTCAGCCATCAAACCCTCCCTGGTGTGCCTTTGGGCTGCTGCTCTGGGCTTGGGAGGCATCAGACCTGGGCCTGGCCCTTGAGGCTCTCCCAGCATTAGGGGAGATAGATGTGGAAACAAATTAAAACACAGTGGAGCTCAACCACCGAGGCCTCAGACCCGGCTGGAAGGTCCAAGGTGGCTTCCTGGAGTAGGTGACTCCAAACGGAGGCCCAAGGGCTTAGTGGAACGAGCCAGGTAAGAAGTGGGGTGGGGAGGGTGTTCTGAAGGCAGCATGGCCAGCGGAAGGGAATGTTTATAAAAGCAACTGAAGCAAGTCCAGCGACTTTCTGATGAGAGATGAGGCTACAAAGGCCAGTGGGGCTACCCAGTCAGGGTCCTCTGCATTCTGCCAAAGGGATCCCCATTAGGGCTTCTCTGCAGAACAGGAGTTGCTCAGCCCCTGGGCCTGTCCCACTGTCCAGCTGCCCTGCAGTGGTAGAGGCCAGGGAGTCATCTGGGGATCCTGTGAGAAAGGCACAGGCCTGGGTGGAGCCCAGAACCAGGGCCTCAGATGTCCTGGGTTTGAGTCCCATCTTTGACACAAACCAGCTGTGTGACCCTGAACAAGGCATTGTCCTCTCTGGGCCTTGGTTTCCATCTGCCAGGTGGGGCCTCTGTCCCTGGGCTTGGGGCTCATGAGGGCCAGGTAGCCTAGAGGAACCCTGTGGACCCTCTGCGGGGAAGTGGGGTGGAATAGGGGAGGCCGGTCCTGGGGAGGGATCTCCAGTATTGGTCTTCCTTCTGGGTCATCAGGAAAGACCTGGCTGCAACAGGGACCACAGGGGCTACCGTGGACCTAGCTCCCTTGGCCTCTTTGTGTGGCCTTAGCCAGGCCTTCCTCTCTGAGCCTCTGTTTCCTCCAAAAATAGGGGCATCACTGGCCTCCCCACCCCCCGCCCTCCCCCAGAACTGGAGAACTAGATCAGGAATAAGAGTTGGCACACTGCCTTCATAATCTTTGCCAAATTTGCCTAACACTATTATATGCTTAATTTTCCCCCTTAAATCAGCCTTCTGTGTTTACCCAAATATCCACTACCAAAGGACACCTGGGTCACTTGCTATAAAATGACCATGAAAATCAGCTCATGGCTGTGGATGGCAGCAGAGCCCCCTTCTGGCTATGTGCGCTTTGTGAAAGGGAAATTGGCCAGGGCAGGGGTACCTGAGGCCCCAGTCAAGTCCAAGACCCTCCACACTCACCAGTCCGTGATCTGGATTATTTGAGGCCATGCCTGTGTTCTGCTTCTGCTTGAACTCACCTTGGGAGGCTTAGCAGAAAGAGCCATAGTCTTGGGAGTCAGCTGATCCAGGATTCCAGTCCAGCCCTGCCACTTCCCTGCTCGGTGACCCTAGGCTGGTGGCGTGCCCTTTCTGAGCCTCGGCAGTATGTGGAAGGGTTGCTGGGAAGATGAGATGAATCTGCCTGGCACAACTGGTAGTGTTCGACCTTAGAGTCCATGGAGACACCAGGGAGTTGGGGGGACGGGGGATGGTACCCGATCCAAAAGGAGGATATTAGACAGCCATGGAGGTATTGGTAGAAAGGGGAAGTGAAAGTGGCCCAGGTGGGGGCTGCAGCGTGGCCACAGGCTTGGGGGCTGAAATATGGAGGCTGAGCATGGAGGTGGTAGGGGCTGGGATGGGGGGGCTGGGCCTGAGCCCCTGATAGCCCGTGTCCACCCCAGGAGACAGTGGGGGAGCCATTCTTCCTGCTCCTGTGCGCCATCAAGCAGCAGATCAACAAGGGCTCCATTGACGCCATCACGGGCAAGGCCCGCTACACACTTAACGAGGAGTGGCTGTTGCGGGAGAACATTGAGGCCAAGCCCCGGGTGAGCTGGGTGGGGCAGGGCAGCAAGGTGGGACCATCTCCCAGGCTGGCTGGGAGGGTCGCCCCGTGTGCCTGGAGGCTCCAACCTTGCCCCAGCCTCCCCAAGCAGGTTGTCACCCCACCCGGGCCCAGGGTAGCGATGGTGGGGACTTGCTGACCCTTTCCCCCCTCTCGCGCAGAACCTGAACGTGTCCTTCCAGGGCTGTGGCATGGACTCGCTGAGTGTGCGAGCCATGGACACTGACACGCTGACACAGGTCAAGGAGAAGATCCTGGAGGCCTTCTGCAAGAATGTGCCCTACTCCCAGTGGCCTCGCGCCGAGGACGTCGACCTCGGTGGGCAGGGGTGGGCTGGAACAACTTGGCATTGAGCTGCTTTGGTGGGAACCAGCCCCTACCTTGGTGATACACTTGTCTCATTCAGCAAATGTGCATTAATTTTGGCACTGGGAACACAGAGATGGTCAGATACGGAGCCCCTCTTCTAGTGGGGAGACAGGTCCTGCAGTGTAAGCAAGCTTCGGGCAACAGCAAAAAGTGTTCAGGAAAGGCTTTTCCAAGGAGGGGATGTTGGAGTGGGTCTCTAAGGATGCATGGAGTCCTGGTTTGGTCAAGAAGCTAGGGCCATTCACTTGATGATCTCCAGCCTTTCCTAAGCACTTGGTCTGTGCCAGGCCTTGTTATAAGCACCAGCCTATGATGGTGAACAGGCAGGCACAGCGACTGTCCATTTAGAGCAGGGAACTTCAGGTGGCTCTCTAGGGCTGGCATGCAGGAGACAGAGTGAGCTATGAGATGAGGCCGGGCAGGCACTCAATCACCCAGATCCTGGAGGGGCAGAGTAGGCACTTGGGCTTTACCTGGAGGACAGTGGGGAGCCTTGGAAGGTGTGTGACCCTTTCACAGGTGGCACCTTTTCTTTAATCAGCAATAGTAACAGAGCCCCAAGGATGAGGACATTTCCGGAATTCCTGCTCTGTGCTCACGACCATGACACCCTGTTCTCCAGTTTTCTCCCTCTCCTTTTACAGATGGGGAAATAGAGGCTCAGAGAGAGGCATGGCATGCCCCAGGTTCCACAGAGAGAGCAAGCAGCCTGTCCCTGTGTGCCAGGCTGGTCTGCCCCTCGGGCTGGCTGCCTTCCCCTCGCCCTGACACCCTGCTCCCTGTCCCCAGAGTGGTTCGCCTCGAGCACGCAGAGCTACATCCTCCGGGACCTGGACGACACCTCGGTGATAGAGGATGGCCGCAAGAAGCTCAACACTCTGGCCCACTACAAGGTGGGGTCCCCAGCCCCACTGAACCCCCGTTCCCAGCCCTTCTAACCTGACCCTGACCTCAGCCTCTCCCCTCCTATCAGATCCCTGAAGGTGCCTCCCTGGCCATGAGCCTCACAGACAAGAAGGACAACACACTGGGCCGAGGTAGTGCCATGGGGAAGGTGTCTAGGGCCCCTTCTGAGCAATCCTGATGGGGAAACTGAGGCTTCAAGTGGCCTCGTTGGTGGGAGCAGGCGCCAGGCCCGGCCCCTCTGCCCCAGTACTGCCTGGGCAGAGCCTTTGGGCAGGCCCTGTGGCCAGGCCTCATGCTGATTTCCTTTGGGCAGTCAGAGAGGCCCCAGGAGGGCGGGATGTGGTTCCAGTAGGTTTGGGCAGCTGCCAGGCCTGAGGGGAAGGCTGGCATGCCCATCTAGGATTTTGGGCTGTGTCCCTGCCTCAAGTCCCACGATCCACACCCTCAGATGCCCCAGGCCCAGCTGCTTAACTGCCAGGCCTGGAGTCCTAGGCTCCTCTGGGTTTCAGGGTCCCCTCCTGAGGTCAGGAGCAGGATCTTGGGTCTCTCCCAGCAGCTTGTGAGGTCTGGGTTGGCAGAGGCTCTGGGCTGGAGGGTGGAGTGAATGAGGGCAGCCACCCCTGGGGCCTCTCCCATCTCCATGTGTGACTGTCTCTGTTTCTCCATCTCTCTGTTTCTCTTAAAACCTTGCATGTCTTGCTCTCAATGCCTCTACCTTTATCTTTGTCTCATTTTCTGTGTATCTCTCTGGATCTCTCTCTCATATCTCTGCATTTTTCTCTTTGCCTCTCTCTCTGCCTTATTTTCTCCATGTGTCTCTTTGGAACTCTCTATTTCTATTGGTTTCTCTCTCTCTTCCCACCTCCTCCCCTGTCTTGTTTATTTATTGTGTGTGTGTTTTCCTCTCTCAGTGAAAGACTTGGACACCGAGAAGTATTTCCATTTGGTGAGTGCCCGGCCTCCAGCCCTGAGGGCTCCCGCCCATCGCTGGGTGTGGACTTGGCTCCCTACCACCCTGGGCCTCTGGGGAGTGCTCCCAGGCGCTGGGGAAGACTAGGGGTTGGGGAGTGGGGATGGCACCCAGAATCAGCAGGGAGCCTGGGACACACACAGTGTATGCAGACCCAGTGCGTGTGGGAAAAGGACAGGACCTCCCCCAGAATGGCCGGGGATGGTGCCTGGTGCTGGCACTGACCACCACCCTGGTCTCCCAGGTGCTGCCCACGGACGAACTGGCAGAGCCCAAGAAGTCCCACCGGCAGAGCCACCGCAAAAAGGTGCTACCAGAGATCTACCTGACTCGCCTGCTGTCCACCAAGGTAGGCCGGGTCTCATCTCCTCATCTTGGGAGGGTCAACTGTGTGTACTCACCTTGGAGGGGGTGGGAGTTCTTCCCCTGTGGCGCTAGATGGGCTCCCAAGGCAAGAGGCTGAGGGCATAGGGTCCTGCCCAAGGAGGGTTTCGCTCCCAACCATGAAAGGTGCTCGACAGACAATATTAGCCTGTGTAACAGAGAGGGCAGCAGAAGCCCTAGAGGGGTCAGTGATACCCCTAAGGTCTCACAGCTCAGGTGGCGGTTGGCACCCTAAAGACCACACCCTGGCCCCACCAGTTCTCCCCTCTATGCCCTAGTCCTTTCAATACCCTGTAAGATAGGTTTCACAAACCCGTTTCACAGATGGGAAAACAGGCTCAGAGAGGTGACTAGCCTGATGCCACATGACTTCCACATTCACCAGCCCGAGCACTGCGGGCTCCTTGGAGCTGCCAGAAGTGCCTACTTACCCCCTATATGTGGTCTGGACTGACAGCAGCCACCCTGTTCCCCTGCAGGGCACGCTGCAGAAATTTCTGGATGACCTGTTCAAGGCCATTCTGAGTATCCGTGAGGACAAGCCCCCGCTGGCTGTCAAGTACTTCTTCGACTTTCTGGAGGAACAGGCCGAGAAGAGGGGGATCTCGGATCCTGACACCCTTCACATCTGGAAGACCAACAGGTGGGTGGTGCATAGGTGGGGAGGGCTATGCAGCTTCCCTGTGTCATTAGGGGCAGCCACAGTGTGGGGGTTCAGCGCCCAGCCTCTCAGTCCACCTGCCTGGGTTCAGTCCCTACTCTGCGGTGTGATGTTGGATAAGTGACTTAACCTCTCTATGCTGTAAGTTTCCCCCAGCTGTAAAACCAGGGCAATAAAAATAATCCAAATTATAAGAATTAACTAGAAGCCATCCCTGCTGTCTGGGGTGGCAGAGCGGCTAGAAGCCACTGTCAGCTTCATGTTACAAATGAGAAAACTGAGGCTCCTAGAGAACTGCCTGCCCAAGATCATGCAGCCCTTGCAATGGCGGGCCAGGCTCAAAGCCGTGTGATCTAATTCCGATATCCAGTTTGTAGCCTTCCTTTGAGGCATGTCTTAGCTTTTGGGGGGTCACAGATTCCAACAAGAAGTTGCTGAAAACCTAAGCCTGACCCTCAGAAACAATGCCACGGGCCCAGAAGTTCCTGTGCAGTTACAGGGGCTTCTCAGAGCTCTGGGGGTCCATAAGCTCTGGGCTGCTGAGTCACTGGAAGGCCCCTTAGTGGGGTTGTTACCAACCCTCTGGCCTCCTGAGGCCAAGGCCAAGGATCCAGACCCCACCCTCCTTCAGCCCTTGCCTACTCAAGTTGTCCAGCTAATGGCAGACTTCCTGCTGCCGTGCAAGGCTGAGGGAGGATCTGCGGACTGCCCCCGGGCGGGGGCGGGGGCTCCTAATGAGAACCAGGACCTGGCTTGAGGCTTTTGCAGGAGGCTCCTCGAGGGGTGGGGGCGGGCAGTGAGGATGGACTCAGGTCCCCACGCCCCAGCCAGTCCTGCAACTCCTGCCTCAGCCTCCTGCTCTGCTCCACGCAGGAAACCTTGCTCCTCGCTGCTCTGCCACCCTGGTCGGCAGAGATGGTCATTAGCCCCGTTTGTGGATGAGCAAACAGAGGCTTCCAGAGGTTCCATCTCATGACAAGGTTCCACTGGCCTTGAGGGGTAAAGCCAGCCTGTCCTCTGGCCCTGGCTGCCCCACCGCCAGGGTGGGCTCACTTCCTCTGTTTCTTCCATCTCATAGCCTTCCTCTTCGGTTTTGGGTAAATATCCTGAAAAACCCCCAGTTTGTCTTTGACATCGACAAGACGGACCATATCGACGCCTGCCTCTCGGTCATTGCACAGGCCTTCATTGATGCCTGTTCCATCTCTGACCTTCAGCTGGGCAAGGTTAGCTGCTCTTAGGGGCGGGCTGCCAATGGTGGAACTGCAGGAGGTCAGGATGGGGGGACGTGGGATGAATTGGGACATTCTGACAAGGAGAGGCTCACACACTGGCACCTACAGTCAGAAACTCTACATTGCTACAGACCACCTGCCTCAGGAGTGCCCAGCACCAGCTCTGGATGTTTAGGTCATAGAGCCAGGCCTGGGAAGCCAGGGTGAATGGGGAAAACCCGCTTGGTCAGGCAGAATATTGTCTGAGAATCATCCAGGCTCCAGGCAGCATTCCTGATGGTCAGGAGCCATTTGACTGGGCGCTGAGTGAAGGGGTGGGCAGAGGGGTGACCAAGACTTCTGAGATAGTCACAAGAGGAAGCTCCCCGAAGCATCTTTCTGCAGGGAGAGGATCCAGCAGGCTTCCGAGGGTGGAGAGGAGAGAGCGCTGGTTGCTGTGAGCACTAAGGAGATGGTGTAATGAGACCTGGCAGGACGGGGTGGTGGTTGTATGGCCCTGCATTTAGCCCATGACTCTGAGACAGGCCACGAGAGGTAGACAATGCCCTCCCTTCTCCACACTATCTCGGAAGGCAGGATGCCTGTGACAGACAAAGAACTGGGAGTGTACTTGGCACATTTCACTTTTGGGCGTTGGAAACATGTGGTGGGAAACATTCCACTGAGCCAGCAATCAGGCTTCCAGAAATCTTAGCCACCAAGACCCGTAACCCTAAGCAAGGATGTAAACAAAACAGCCTGCGTGTGACAAAGAGCTGGCACAAAGCCCTTGCTCTTTTCCCCCTAAAAAAAGCAGGTCCCCTTTCAGGTCATCACCCTGACAGTCCCCGAGAAAACGACAGGGGTTCAATGTAAAAGGGCAGCAGGAGGAGGGGGGGGGGTGCGGAGCCCCTGGTCAGTGATGGGGCCATCAGTGTGGCAGCAGGGATCAGGGCTTCGTCAGAAAAAGGCGAATCTGTCCGGTCTCTTATCCCCTCACTCCTCTCTACCCAGGATTCACCAACCAACAAGCTCCTCTATGCCAAGGAGATCCCTGAATACCGGAAAATCGTGCAGCGCTACTATAAGCAGATCCATGACATGACGCCACTCAGCGAGCAGGAGATGAACGCACACCTGGCCGAGGAGTCGCGGGTAAGGCCGGGCTGTGGGGAGTCCAGGACTTGACTGGGAGGGACTAGGAGAGGCATCAGGTCTGGGCCCAAGTCTGACAGTTGGATTAACCACCCTCCCAACGCCTCCCTTCTCTTTCCTTGCAGAAATACCAGAACGAGTTCAACACCAATGTGGCCATGGCAGAGATTTATAAATATGCCAAGAGGTATCGCCCACAGGTGGGTACCCCCAGTGTGAAGCACCCCCCGTTACAGCCCTGCTCACCTCCACTCTGCTGAGGAAAACCCAGGAAGAGGTTCCCGCTTCCGTATTCACATCCCAGGATGTTTTCACTTTAGGGGCAGGTTGCCAGTGGTAGAAATTCAGGCAGGGTATTCTCCCCCAAGATCGTGGTCGGGGAGGCCCCAGGGCTGTGATCCAACTGCCTCCTGCTTCTCCCTCAGATTATGACAGCCCTGGAGGCAAACCCCACAGCCCGGAGGACCCAGCTGCAGCACAAGTTTGAGCAGGTGGTGGCTCTGATGGAGGACAATATCTACGAGTGCTACAGCGAGGCCTGAGCCTGAGGGACATGGTGCTGGGGAGGAACAGGGCGCCCGGCCCTCGACTTCGTTTGGTCTCCAGTGCCTGTAACTCTGGCTGGGTGATGACTAAGCAAAGTCAGCTTTGGAAGAGGCGGGAACGAGGGGCCTCTCTGAGCCAGGCGGAGGAGCCCTGGCCCCTTGGCACTCTGTCCCTCCCACCTGCCCCTAGACCCAGGCTCTGGGACAGAGACTTGAATGGCACAGCCAGTCTCTGGTAAGGCTCCCACTGTCCACCAGCGCCGCCTGGACCGTGCCCCCACTCGCTGTCACAGTCAGCTGCTAAGAGCCTGGCCCGACTCCGCCCAACAAATGAAGAAAGAGGCCACCTGGCTGCAGCCGGAAACACTACCTCATCCATTCCGACGGAGGGGAGGCCTCCTTGAACCAGCCCTCGATTGGGTCCTGCTTCAACCACCAAAACATTGTCTCCATTTCCCCTCAGCTGGAGAGGACCCTGGGCACACAACAGTTTCAAGCAGTGTCAGATTTTTGTTGCTCAAGCAGCTAGTGGTGGAGTGGGCAGCGCCCACTGCCCATGGGGAGGTTCCATGGGCTTTGGCCAGAGCCAGGGAGGGCACAGGACGAGGAAGGACAAGGGGACAGGTGCTGGGCCATCCTGGTCTTGAGGTGGGAAGAGGGGCTAAGTTGCACCAAGGCTGTAGCTGGGCTACTTGATCTTGCTGGAAGTGTTCCTAACGATAGCACCACTTTTTGTTGTTTTTTTAAGAAAGCTTTTATATATTAAACGTATCACACGCCAACTGTGAATAGCTGCCGCTTGTGCAGAGGACCTGGGAAGGGGAACCGAGGGGCTCCCAATGCAACACTGGAAACGACTGCTCCAGAGGACAGTCCTGGCAGAGACACCCCCCCCACACACCTCAACTCCCTGAGAAAATCGCCCATTTTGTTCCCGTCACAAGTGCCCCTCAGCTGACCTGGCCCCCTGCAGCAGACCTAACCAGCGCAGGGCCTGGCTCAGAGCCTCAGGGGCTGGGCTGGAAGCGGGTGGCCGGGATGCTCTGGAACCTTCTTTATAATAAAAGCCCGATGGGAAAACCTGCTGTGGGCTCCAGCCTTTATCCTGAGATGGACAAGGAGGAAAGGAAGTGCCGTCACAGGAGGGAGGGAGAGCATAGCTTAGAAGCTGCCTTAGCCTTCTGAGAAGGCCGTCAGTGATAGGAGGTACAGGGGGACAACGCGGCTGCCTGCTTGCCATGAGCCTGGCCTACACCTGACCTTCTCGGGGCTCTGAGGGCACCCATGCGACCTCCAGGAAGAAGTCATAGCTCCTCCCCCACTTACCTTTTATTTAACAAGCCTGGGTGGAACATAATATTGTCCCCGTTTTACAGATACAGAAACTTAGCACCATGAAGAATTTCTGCAGGTCACACAGCCAGGGAATGGCAGAGTGGGAGCATAAACCACGTTGTCTGGGCCTTCGTTGCTGTTTCCTGCTTCCTCCAGGCCAGAGTCTCCACAGCAGCCCCTAAAAATGTGTGGGGAGGTCAAAGGTCACCACCCTGGAAAAAGCTTACATTTACACTCACCCTGAATTTTTTTATCTCAAAAATTGTGTGTCATTAACCCCATTTTTCAGATGAAGAAACAGGCAGTTTCCCCAAGGTCAGTATAACCCTGGACTGTTCCTAGTAAGGCAGGCTGTTCCTCACCACAGCCCATGAGGATGGTTAACCTAAATTGAGGTCAGCAAATACCCAGAGAGCCCCCGCCCACCAGCTGGGGGTAAAGATTATCCCCAACCCTCCAGAAAAGGTCATTAGTAAGCACAGCCACCTCCAAATTAGAAGCAACTCAGGTTAGTTTTTTCCCTTTATGAAGGAAAAATAAGCACACACATTTATCAAGGCTAAGAACTAGGACAGAAAAATTCATACAATTTAAACAAAATCCCACAAATGCCAGTTTTAGAATTGATGAGAACAGAAAAGTGAGAAAAGTAAACAATATTTAACTTTAAAAATAGCCTTTTGCTGTAGTGGCTTCTGGGTGGAGAAATTCTTTATCTTCAAATTTTCTATTCTGAGCACTGGTTCCTTCTTATTAAGCAGCAGATTTTCTAATTTAAGTTATTGACACATTTGATAGGGATT
>NW_017731446.1:1071477-1074813 GCF_001890085.2 Hipposideros armiger | reverse complement strand
AATACATGTTTCCTGCAGAAATGTCAGGAAGTACAAAAAGCATAAAGAAAATAGAAGCTACCCTAACCCACCTATGATTAGCATCTCAGAGAACGCTATTCCAAATCCTGTGCTTCCCTGGGTTGGGGCTGAGGAGTCAGTATCAGGATCAGGGTGTATATACCATTTTGTAACCTGCCTTTTCTGCCATGTAACAATATGTCAGTAACATCTTTCTATGTCATTAAATATTCCACAGCCTGTTTTAATGCCTGATTAACATGCACTTCCTTCTTGAAGTTTAGAAACGCATTTGCAAATGGAGGAAATCTCTAGTTTCTGGGTTCATTTCTCAGCACAGAAGTGGCTAACTTCTGTGAACCACCCATAGTCTGTCTGAGACCCTGAAGACTTGCCTTGCAGTTACGGTGTTTCTTCATTCTGTGAGGGTCACAGGAAGTGGGTGCCTTTGGCGTAGTGTCCTCACACAGCAGAGGAGACTTGCCTGAGTCTCATGGGTGCCAAATGCTGTCCAGCCTCTGCCACACCAGGGGTCATGGACTGCCCCCATCTCCTGGAGGTGAGATGCTCAGTGATGCCATCCCAGACCCAGCCCAGGTACCTCCCACAGCCCCTGGCCAAGTCCTGAAAGGAGCAGACACCTAACCGGACACCGCCTCCCACCTGGGGAAGCACCAGCCCAAACCCCTGCTGTCCGCTCACAGTGCCCCTTGGAGCCCTACTGGCAGCCACGTTACAGACACTCCAAGGAAGCTGTCGGCACAGCTAAACAAAGCCTCAGGTGGGATTCGGGGAGAAGAGAGTGGGGTAGAGGGAGCAGGGGAGAAATGGAACAGTCGGATGCCCCATGCCAGGCTGCCTCAGTTTCCCTTTGTGTCCCATCTGCTTCCTTCTTAAGTCCCGTCCAGTTTATCTCTGACTTCCTTCAAATTCACCCTGTCCTCTGCCCCTTGTCTGGTTTAACCATCACCCCTCATCTGGACTATCTCTTGGCAGCTTCCTGACCAAGCTGAGTCTTCACCCCGGGAAATGGTTGCCATGCAGTCACCAATCTGTGAAGACCTCAAACTGTGGATTCATCATTGACCCCATTCTACATCCAGCCCTTCAGCAAATTTCATCTACCCTGCTTCAGCAGCTACCCAGACTCCACCACTTCTAACCCCTTCCCCATAGCTACCCTCCCCCATTGAGGAGGACCATTGCAGGGGCCTCCTTGCTGGCCGCCTGCTGCTGCCCTGCAGTCACTTTGCTGGTCCCTGTCATCTGATGGCGCCTTATCACAATTAAAACAAAACCCAGGGCTGGCTAGTGGCTCATAGGTTAAGAGTTGCCGTGGGAGCGCAAGCTCCGGGCTGCAGGACCCCAGTTCGGACCCCACTTGAAGGCCAGTGATACTGCCCTCTACAGCTAAGACGGTGAACAACAGCTCGACCTGGAGCTGGGCTGCCGTGCGTCACCAGCGATGGTGTAGGCTGCAGCAAGCTACCGTGAGTGGCTGGCAGCCAGCATGAGCGGCCGGTGGCGTGAGCTGCCGTGAGCGGCCGTCCAAAGGCCGGCAACCGACTGTCTCAGCCAGGAAGAGCACAATGATCACAATACCAACATGGGCCAGTGAAGAAACATCCTCCACAACTAGACTGAAGAACAAAAGGACAGCAATTTGTCTGTTCCCCTTTCCCAATTCCCCAACGCTGTTCCCTCCCCCAATTCCCCCAATAAAATCTTTGGGGGGAAAAAAACAAAAACAAAACTCAAAGTTCTTATCCTGGCTCATAGGGCCCTTCAGGATCTAGCCCTTGTTTACCCTGCAGCCCTTGTTATGGTTTAAGCCAATACTCAGTGGCTTAAAACAACAGCAATTAGAGCCAGCCGAGTGGCTCAGTTGGTTAAGAGCTCACTCAAGAGTGCGACAGCAGTTCGATTCCCAGCCCGAGCTGAACTGCCGCCGAGCTGCCAACAGGTGGCAGGATGGCTCAGCTAAAACAAAACAAGACAAAAACAACAGCAATTATTTATGTTGCTCATGCACCTGTGAGTGGGGCAGAGCTTGGTAGGGAAGGCTTGTCCCTGTCCCACATGGTGTCAGCTGGGGTAGCTCATCTAGAGCTAGAAGATCCAAGTCCAAGATGGTGGACTCCTATGGTTGGCAATTTGGTGCTGGCTGGCCAGGGAGCACAGCAGGGACTGAAAACTGGGGTGCCTTGGTTCCTTTCCACCAGCAGTTTAGGCCTCCCCACCATATGGTAGCTGAATTATAAGAGCAAGTATCAAAAAAAAAAACCCACTCATTCAAGGAGGTCCAATATGGCAACACCATAAGGGGACGCTGAACTCACCCCCATGAGCAAACTCTAATATGCATGTATATAGAGAACAGTTACACCTTCAAGACAACTGAATGAACAGCATCTAAACAACAAACAAGAGAAGGCTGGGAAGCTGTGTGAGCCCTCCAGGGTGCCTTTGGCACCTGCTCAGCTCCTACTGACCTGCCAAAACCACCGGCACACTGGGCACATACAGCTTATGCAGATGCTGCTTCTACATAAGGCCGCTTTTTCAAGACTAGGAGAGATTGCTATTTTGTCTAATTCATATAAACAACCATAGAAAGTCAAACAAAATGAAAAGACAGAATAATATCTCTTAAATGAAGGAATAAGAAAAATCTCCGGTTTGGCGGGGGACCCCTAAGGGAATGGAGATAAATAATTTGCCTGATAAAGAACTCAAAGAAATAGTCAAAGATGTTCACCTAACTTGAAAGCAGAGTAGAGGAATTAGGGAAAACTTCAACAAAGAATTAGAAAGTATAATAAAGAACCAAGCAGACCTGAAGACTATAATAATTTAAATGAAAACTACATTAGAAGGAATCAATATCAGATTAGCTAATACAGAACAACAGAGCAGTGACCTGGAAGACAGACTAATGGAAATCAACCAATAAGACAGGCAGAAAGAGAAAATCAACCAATCAGAACAGCAGAAAAAGAAGACTTTTTTAAAATGAGGATAGTTTAAAGGACCTCTGGGATAACATCAAATGCTCAAACATTCTCATTGTAGGGATCCCAGAAAGAGAAGAGAGAAAGGAACACAAACTTTATTTGAGGAAATAATGGCTGATAACTTTCCCAACCTGGGAAAAGAAACAGACATCCTGATCAAAGAAGCACAGAGAGTTCCAAGACGAACCCAAAGAGACCACCAAGACATACTGTAATTAAAATGGCAAAAGAGGGGCCGGCTAAGTGGCGCGTTGGTTAAGAACTGGCTTGGGATGCCAGAGGGCCTCGGTTCGGATCCCACATATGAGGGCCAGTGACACTG
>NW_017731446.1:1057352-1071012 GCF_001890085.2 Hipposideros armiger | reverse complement strand
AAGATGCTGAACAACAGCTCAACCTGGAGCTGGGCTGCCGTGAGTCACCTGCGACGGCGTAGCCTGCAGCCTCTGCTGCAGTGGGTTGCCATGGGCTATCATGTGTAGCCAGCAGCTGGCATGAGCAGCCAGCAGCCAGCAGCCGCAGTGAGTGGCCGTCCAGAAGCAGGTGACTCATCTGCCTTTCCTCGGGAAGAGCACAATGATGATACCAACATGGGCCAGTGAAGCAATGTCCTCCACAACTAGACTGAAGAACAAAAGGATAGCAACTTGTCTGTTCCCCTTCCCCCAATTCTCCAGTGCTGTTCCCATCCCCCAATAAAAATCTTAAAAAAAAAATGGCAAAAGAGACAATCTTGAAGGAAGCAAGGAGAAAATAACACATATAAAGAAAACCCTATAAGGCTATTAGCTGAATTCTCAGCAGCAACTTTACAGGCCGGAAGGGAGTGGCAGGACTTTTTTTTTTTTTTAATATTTTATTGGGGGAGGCTGGCCGAGTGGCTCAGTTGGTTAAGAGCTCGCTCAAGAGTGCAAGCTCTGAGCAACAATGGTTCGAGTCCTGGCCTGAGCTGAGCTGCCAACAGGTGCCAGGATGGCTCAGCTAAAAAAAAATAAAATAAAAAAAAAGATTGAATTGGGGGAGGGGTACAGTGTTGGGGAATTGGGGAAGGGGACCAACCAAGTTATTGTTCTTCAATCTTCGTTGTGGAGGGTGCCAGTCTCCATCTGGCTGCCCATCGGCAGCTCATGGCCTCTAAACTCAAGGTGCTGTGTTTAATCTTAGTTGCAGGTGGGCATAGCCACCATCCCATGTGGGAGTCGAACCAGCAGCCTTGTTTTTAAGAGTGCACACTCTATCCACTGAGCCATCCAGGCAGCAGTTCAGCTTAAGGTGCAAAGTTTAGTCTTAGTTGCGAGTGGGCATAGCCCACCATCGAACAGACAATTTTGTTGTTACACCAGCTGAACCATCCTGCCACCTGTTGGCAGCTCAGCGACAGCTCAGCTCAGGTGCAGCATCACTGGCCCATGTGGGAATCGAACTGGCAGCCCTGTTGCTCAGAGCTCGTGCTCTTAAGCCAGCTCTTAACCAACTGAGCCACTTGGCCAGCCCAGGACATCTTTGAAGTGCTAAAAGAAAGAAACCTACAACCTAGAATAATTTGCCTATCAAGGTTATCATTCAGAATTGAAGGAGAGAGAAAGAATTTCTCAGACAAGCAAAAACTAAAGGAATTATCACCACTAAACCAACTTTACAAGAAATGTGAAAGGGTCTTCTTTAGGCAGAAAAGAAAGGCCATAACCAGAAATAAAATAATATGAGAAAGGAAAAATATCTCATAGGAAAAGCCAAATATTTAATAAATACTGCAAATCAGACATTTAAAAAGCTATTACGAAGGTCAAAGGAAAACAGTTTCAAGCTCAAAGTACAATAAGTAGGAGATTCACAACACAAAAAATCTAAAACATGACATCAATAACAAAGTATGGAGAGAGGGGAGTAAAAATGTATTCCTTATAGAATATATTTGAATTTAAATGCCTATCAGCTTAAAATAGACTGCTATAGATATAGAATGATATACATAAACCTCATGGTAACCACAAACCAAAAACCTACAAAAGATGTACAAAGAATAAAGAGAAAGGAACCCAAACAAAACACTAAAGAAAACCAGCAAACCACAAGGGAATAGAGGAGAAGAAAGGAACACAGGAGAACTGTAAAAACAACCAAAAAAACAATTAACAAAATGACAATAAGTACATACTTATCAATAGTTACTTTAAGTATAAATGGATTAAATTCTCCAATAAAAAGACACAGCATGGTTGACTGGATAAAAAAACATGACCCATCTATATGCTGCTTACAAGAGACTCACTTTAAATCGAAAAACACAGAGAAACCAAAAGTAAAGGGATGGAAAAAGATATTGCATGCAAATAAAAATGAAAAGAAAGCTGGGGTAATAATACTCGTATCAGACAAAATAGACTTTAAAACAAAAACAAACAAACAAACAAACAAAAAAGACAAAGAAAGACATTGCATAATCATAAAGGGATCAATCCAAGAAGAGGATATAACAATCATAAATATCTACACAGCCAATATAGGAACAGCAAAATCTATAAAACAATATTTTAATGAACATAAAGGGAGAAATCCATGGTAATATAATAATACAGGGGATTTTAATACCCACTCACATCAATGGATAAATCATCCAGGCAGAAAATTAACAAGGAAATAATGGTCTTAAATGTCACATTAGACCAGACCCACTTAAAAGACATTTATGGACCATTTCATCCAAAAACTGCAGGATACATATTTTTTCAAATGCACATGGAACATTCTCCAGGATAGATAACATATTAGTCCACAAAACAAGTTTCAATAAATTCAAGAAGACTGAAATCATATCAAGCATCTTTTCTGACCACTATGGCATGAAATTAGAAATCTACTACAGGAAAGAACAAACAAACAAACTGGGAAAAACATGTGGAGACTAAATAACATGCTACTAAATAACCAATAGATCAAAGAAGAAATCAAACAAGAAATCAAAAGCTATCTTGAAACAAATGAAAATGAAAACACAACTTTTCAAAATTTATGGGATGCAGCAAAAGCAATTCTAAGAGGGAAGTTCTTAGAAGAAGCTATACAGTCCTACCTCAAGAACCAAGGAAAATCCTAAATTCATAATCTAACTTTACACCTAAAAGAACTGGAAAAAGAAAACAACAAAAAACCCAAAGTAAACAGGAGAAAAAAATTGTTAAGATCAGAATAGAAATAAACAGAATAGAAATTAAGAAAATAGAAAAAAATCAATAAAATTTAGAGCTGGCTTTTTGATAAGATAAAATTGACATATGTTTAGTCAAACTCATCAAGAAGAAAAGATAGAGAACCCAATTAAATAAAATCATAGATGAAAGAGAAGTTACAACCAACACCACAGAAATACAAAGAATCATTAAAGAATATTACAATTATATGCCAACAAATTCAACAATCTACAAGAAATGGATAAATTTCTAGAGGTATACAACCTTCCAAGACTAAACTGGAAGAAATACAAAATCTAAACAGACTGATTACTAGCAATAAAATTGAAGCAGTAAAACAAAACAAAACTTCCAACAAATGAAAGTCTAGGACTAGGTGGTTTCACAGGGAAATTCTAACCCTTAAGACAATACCTATCCTTCTTAAACTATCCAAAAAATTGAAGAGAAAGGAATACTTACAAACTCATTCTATAAAGCCAGCATTACCCTGATACCAAAACCAGACAGAAACATTACAGAAAAAGAAAATTACAGACCAATATCCTTGATAAACATATATGCAAAAGTTCTCAACAAAATATTAGTAAACCAGATTCAACAACATACTGAAAGGATTATACACCACAGCCAAGTAGGATTCATCTTAAATGTGCAGGGATAGTTCAACATCAGTAAATCAATCAATGTGATATACATTAAGAAAATAAAGGATAAAAACCATATCATCTCAGATGCAGAAAAAGTACTGGACAAAATTCAACATCCTTTTATGATAAAAACTCTCAGCAAAGTGGCTGTAGAATGAACATATCTCAATGTAATAAAAGCTACATTTGACAAACCCTTAGCTAATATCATACTCAATGGTGAAAAACCTGAAAGCTTTTGCTCTAAGAAAAGGAACAAGGGGGCCCACTATTACCTTTTCCTATTAACACAGCATTGGAAGTCCTATCCACAGCAATCAGACAAGAAAAAGAAATGAAAGGCATTCAAAACAGAAAGGAAGAAGTAAAACGCTCATTATTTGCAGATGACATGATACTATATATAGAAAACCCTAAAGACTCTTCCCAAAAAACTGTTAGAACTAATAAATTAATTCAGTAAAGGTGCAGGATCCAGAATCAATAAACAGAATCTGTTGTGTTTCTATACAGCAACAATGAATGATCAGAAGGAGAAATTAATAAAACAATCCAATTTATAGTTGTATCAAAAAGCATAAAATACCTAGTAATAAACTTAAGCAAAGTGAAAGACCTGTACTGTGAAAACTATAAGGCATTGAGAAAGCAATCGAAAAAGATACAAATAAATGGAAGGATATACTTTGCTCATGGATTGGAAGGATTAATATTGTTAAACTGTCCTTACTACCTAAAGCAAAATATACAGGTTCAATGCAACCGCTATTAAACTACCACTGGCATTATTCTCAGAATTAGAACTAACCCTAAAATTTATATAGAACCACAAAAAAACCCAAATAGCTAAAGAAATCTTGAGAAAGAACAAAGTGGTAGGTATCACGCTCCCTGATATCAGACTATAGTACAAAGCTACAATAATCAAAACAACATGGTACTGGCATAAAAACAGACATATAAATCAATAGACTAGAGAGCCCCGAAATAAATCCTCGCTTATATGGTCAGTTAATCTATGACAAAGGAGGCAAGGACATAAAATGGAGTAAAGAGTCTTCAATATTTGGTGTTGAGAAAACTGGACAGATACATGCAAAAAATGAAATTTAACCATTTTCTTTATATACAAACAAACTCAAAATGGATTAAAGATTTAAATGTAAGCCCAGGAACTATAAAACTCCTAGAAGAAAACATAGGTGGTAAACTCTTTGACTTCAGCCTTACCAATATCTTCTTGAACATGTCTCCTTGAGCAAGGGCAGCAACAGAAAAAAACAAAACAAATGGGACTACATTAAACTAAAAAGATTTTGTACAGAAAAGGAAACCATCAACAAAGTGAAAAGACAACCTACTGAATGGGAGAAGATATTTGCAAATGATACATCCAATAAGGAGTTAATATCCAAAATCTATAAAAAGCTCATACAACTTAACACCAAAAAACAATCCAATTAAAAAAATGGGCAGAGGACCTGAATAGACATTTCACCAGAGGCCAACAGACATATGAAAAGATGCTCAACATCACTAATCATCAGGAAAATGCAAATTAAAACCATGAGATATCACCTCACACCTGTCAGAATGGTTATCATCAATAAATCAATAAACAAGTGTTGGTGAGGATGTGGAGAAAAGGGAACCCTTGTGCACTGTTGGTGGGATTGAAAATTGGTGCAGCCACTATGGGAAACAGTATGGAGGTTCCTCAAAAAATTAAAAATAGAGCTGCCATATATATGATCCAATAATTCCTCTTTCAGGTATTTATCTGAAGAAAACAAAAACCTTAATTCAAAAAGATACATGCACCCCTATGTTCATTGCAGCATTATTTACAGTAGCCAAGGTACGGAAGCAGCCTAGTTGTTCCTCCATAGACGAATGGGTAAAAAAAGACCTGGTACACATAAACAAGGGAATATCACTCAGCAATAAAAAAGGATGGGATTTTGCCATTGTGACAACATGGGTGGGCCTAGAGGATATTATGATAAGTGAAATGAGTCAGAGAAAGACAAATACTGTATGATTCCACTTATATGTGAATCTAAAACAAAACAAATGAAAAAGCGAAACAGAAACAGACCCACAGACATAGAGAATAAGCTGATGGTTGCTAAAGGGGGAGGGGGTTGGGAGATGGGAATTAAAAACATATACATACACACATGAAGTAGAGGCTGCTGATCTCATGAGGTCTAAGCCTAGATACTATCATGTATTTCCAGTGTATTCTGTTGGTCAAGCAATCGCAGAGGCCAGATTCAAAGTGGACAGACTCCATTCCTCCATGGGAAGAGTGTCACAGACATTTTTTTAAAGCGCCCCAGGCTTCACATCCCCTTACTGTCCTCCCTCATTGGGCTGTAACCACAGGGGCCTCCCCGCAGCTCCTTGAGCCTGCCAAGCATGTTCTCACTTCAGGACCTCCGAATTTTCTCTTCCTTCTGCTGATTAGAGAGGGGCCACAGTCATGCTCAGGAACTATTGGGTTGTCAGAAAAGTCATGACACATTTTTGCAACGGAAAACATAGAAAAAAATACATCATGACTTTTCCGACAACCCAATAGTTGTTGAATGGTCTCTGACTCCCCTCAGTTCCTCTCATCTCTCTTCTCCTCAGTCAAAGGGCTCTTTCTAAGCACACATCGGTCTCCCCTGCCTATAACCCTCCCTGGCTCCCCACTGCCCCTAAGAGAAAGTCTCCCTTTCCTGGTCTGCCCCATCCCCCATGGCCCGGTGATTCATGGCACCCTCCCTCCATGCGTCTCTCAAAGCCACAAATGCCCCTTTTTCCACCACTCCACATGCTGGGTCGTCTGCCTGCAATGCCCTCCCCTCATCTGTCTGGCAACTCTTGCTCATCCTTTAAGACCAAAAGCTGCCTCCTCCAGGGAGCAATCCCTGATCTCAGGCGGGGTGAAACGCCTGGGTGGATCCTTACACCAGCCCTTTACACTGGACAGTCTACCTTCCCCCAGGGTCGGGTTCCTTTCTGGGCCCGGGCCCCGATGGCCAAACCCTTGGACCTCAGGCTCTTCCCACACCAATTTATGAGAGGAAAAAAAATCTTTATTGATAAATAGGTTACAGTGAAATAAATAGAGTGATGGTGTTTTGGGAGAATAAAAACTCCAACGGGATCTTAGTCCCTCTCCGCCCCACCTCTAGCTCTTGGCTTCTGCCTTCTTACTGGCCCCTTTGGAGGACGAGGCCTTGGTGGGCTTGCCAGGCCTTCTCGGGCCCTTGAGGACCTCTGTTTTCCTGGTCAGTGGTACAGGCACCGTCTTGGATCCACCACCTTTAGGAGGAGCAGCAGCCTTGGCTTTTGGCCCTTCCCCCGCCCCCTGGGCAGCAGCCTCTTTAGGGACCTTGTTCTCCATCTTCTTTTTGGCTTGGGAAGCAGCACCACTCTTGCTCTATAAGAAAGCAAACCAAGGAGCGAGGCGATGGCGCTGGGCAGGGTGGCGCACACAGCTTGGAGTCCATTGAGCAAATGGCTGAAATCCCAGCTCTGGGTGTCTTTGGGACAAGGCACCTCACCTCTCTAAGCCTCAGTCTCTTGTCTGTAAGATGGGGATGGTGATCCTCAGGGTGCTGGCGGGCCAGCGAGGATGAGAAACTGAATAGTGCTCTCTAATAAATGACCCCCTTCCCCGGCTGGGTGGGGGACTCTTGAACTCTGGCCCGTGCAGGGTGGAGACCCAGACCAGGGAAGTCAAGCAGGCACCTACCTTGGTGACTGTGGGTTTTGAACTCTGACTCCCAGCTTTGGTTCTCCTGTGGGCCTTGGCATCTGTTGGAAGGTGGGGAGGGCGTGTGGGAAGGATCCCTTTCAGGAGGAGCTGCTGGTGAGCAGGAAGGTTCTGGGGCTCCAGCACCCTCAGCCTGCTTGGTCCCCAATCCTCACTCTGACATATATAGGCTATGTGACCTGGGACAAGTTGTTTAGCTTCTGAGCCTGGGTGCCCTAGTCTGCAAACTGGGGGGGGGGGGGGGGGGGAACAGTATCTCCATCACAGGATGGTTGGAGAACCAACTGGATCATGAATGACTATTGCTTTCTCCAAGCCAAGGGCCAGGATAGACCCCCTTCTCTGTGCCCACCCACAACAAAGGCCCCTAACAGGTTTATCAGCCTCTAGTCTTTACTGCATCTTCTACAGGGCAGCTGGGTACATTTAAAAAAATGTCTCAGACCCTAGCTGCTTGCTGTTCAGAGTCCTTCCAGGCTCCTCACTGTCCTCCAGATCAAGTCCAGACTCCAGGCTGCCCTTCGCAGCTGCTGCTTCCCCCTCCCACACTGCACACACAGAACTATCTGCACTTCCTCCAAAGCTCCACCTTCTTCATGCCTCCAGACCTTTGCACAGGCTGCTCTCCTTCCTGGGACACCTCCTCCAGGATGCCTTCCCTGACCCCTCTAAGAGATGAGTCAGTCTCCTCCGCCCCACCCCCCCACCAGCTACCATGAGCTCTGTCTCTCCAGGACAAGTCTAATGCTCAGGGCACATTGACCAGATAAGGAAATCTACCTCCCCCAGAGCCAGCCCCTCCATCCCCCCTCACATCCAGGGGCTGCCATGCCCTCCTCTCACCTCCCACACACCTACCTGGGCTGCTCCTTCTGCCTTTGACCTTTGACTTCCCCTGGGGCCCACTGGCACCAAGAGGGGCATTTGTGGCCTTGTCTGGCTGTTGGGGGGCCTTCCTGGCTTTGCCCACTCTTGCCTCTCCGTTCTTGGTCTGGCCATCTTTTTGGGGGGCCTCCTCCTTGACCTCACCAGGCCTCCTGGGCACAGTCACAGTGGCTGTCTTCCTGGGCTGGATTTTTTTTTTGTGCTTGGGAACTAACTGGCGGAGAAGAGAATAGGGTTGGATTGAGAGCCGAAGTTCTGGGTATTTCAAGCCCCTGCATCCTACATAAGACTCAGAGAAGAGGGCCCCATTCAAAAAAAAAAAAAGGAAGAGGAAGGAGGTGGGAGATACATGACCCCCTCCCGAATGCCTGTCTCCAGAAGTGCAGTCAATCCTTTCCCTGCACTCCCAGGGAGAGCAGTTGCCATTTAGAAGCTGGGGAACCTGAGTCCCCCAGACTCCCCCAAGATGCTCTTCCTGCTCTCTGAAGGCACAGGCACGCTCCCCCCACCCCTGCATTTCGAAGCCTCTAAGTCAGGCTTCTGGGAGCAAAGGGGCACACTGTGAGCCCTGCCCTTGCCTCCTGGGAGGCTGAGCTATGAACCCACTTTTGGCACCCTCCCCACCCACTTTCTCAGGGACTATGGCTCTGACGCCTCCCCCCTCTCTCCAACAAAGCCTGCCCCGCCTCACATCTACCCCTCTCTAGCATCCCTGCTTCACCTTTTATGACTACAGCTGGAGCATGGGCTTCAAGGTCAGATAGCTCAGGGTTTACAGCTTCTAACAGCCCTCCCCATCTATGTAACTTGGCCAAGTCTTCTCTGTCCCCACCAGCCTCAGTCTTCCTATCTTTACAACGGGGCCTTCAAGGAAGACGTGAGCACCAGGGGGATGTGAAGGCCCCTGGGGAACAGGTGGTCCCTGCTCTTCTAGAGACCACCCCTGCTGATATTACTCTGCTGCTCCCGAGCCTTCATGGCTCCCCAATTCCCACCCAGCCCGGAAATCCCCCTCACTCCCAGCATGCCTGAATCCACAGTGCCCTAACTCTGTGCTACCCTAGGGCCCTGTCCCTGGCTCCCATCCCCTCAGTCCACTTTCCTGACTGGCTCCCAGGCCCTGCAGCCTAATCCAGCCACACACCCTCCAGCACCCCTCCCTTGCTCTCCTTCATGCCACCCTGTGCACCAGGCCTTGCCATGGCTTGGCTCCAAGATTTGACCCATGGCCAGTTCTGTGAGGGCGGGACTTCCTGTGCTCAGCCACCAGTTACCACATGGTACGTTGAGAATGTTCCACAGTGTTCCATGACAACTATCAAAGCCACTGCTACTTGCTGGGGGCACAGCAGTCACAAGACAAACCCCACGTCTGAATCCCTGAGATTTCCCTGGTGGCAGCTGGCAGCCACAATGCTGGGGTTCAGTTTTGTGCCAAATCTGCCCCCAGTACTGGGTGACCCTGGACTGGGACCCTCTCCTTTGAAAGAGGAGGATGTGGTAGCTCAGGGGAATTGCCAGCCCTGGTTCAGAGCCAGAGAGCACAGGGAGAAACCCCAACTGTGTGACCTTCCAGAGCCCAAGTCTGGACTGCCTCATCTGTGGGTAGGAGTGGTAGGAAGGGGCTGACTGCAGAAGGGAACACAGCTGAGGTGGTCCCTGGTCACTGAACACACCCAACAAGGATGAAGGTGGAGATGGCAGGGTGACCAGAGCCGTGTGGGGACTCAGACGGGGCACACACACCAGGCTTCCTGGAGAAGAGCGTCTCAGAGAAGACACAGGTAGAACAAGAAGAGAAGATGGGGAGAAAGGCCTTCCAGCAGGAGAATAGCACACTGAAGCCAGGAAGAGAGAGAGAGAACTGAAGCTCTAACCCTGGGGCAGAGTCCTTCCATCTGCTCTCCCCCACTCCCCACCAGGCTCACTTTGAAGCTGCCAGTGGCTCCCTTGGCCTTGGAGTTGGTAGGCCTGACGAGGAGGCCGCGTTGCATGCCAGTGTCCAGGGCCCGCTTCAACAGATACTTGAGCCGGATGGCATCCACCGTAGGGTACTTTTGCAGGATGTAAACCTTGATGGCCATCACCGAGGTGCCCCGGCGCTGCTCTCCTGCCTGCAGCGCCTCCAACACCATGCGTAGCATGGTTGGGTGGCGGGGTGGTGCTCGGATGACACCTCTATGACTTGGGCCTGTGGACAGACAGCAGGACATCACCCAGAGCCCAATCATCCTCAGGCCCAACTGACAGCAAACATGCCGAGCAAAGCATGCACCAGGCACTGGCCAGGCCCCACCGCAAAGGGCCTGGGGGAATCAAATACACCCCCCAGCTGGTGCCTCTGACCACTGGTCCATGAGCAGTCCAAGAGTAGGGCACGCTGCTTGGCTGGCCACTGTCTCCCAGGGCCTGGTGTGGAAAATTTAAAGAATTTTAAATATTCTTTTAAAAAGCAACCCTAAATCAGGTCAGTTGTCTCGATCTAACTACCAGTTTACAGGGAATCCAGGGGCTCTGTGAAAGGGCCACGGGGATGAAGTCAGCAAAACCCAGACTGCAAGGACCTCTCCAGGACACACAACCCTTGTTTCTTCTATAAACAAATGAGGAAAAGAAAAAGTGGGAGGGGTCCCCAGAAATAAAAGGTTTTGGAGAGACCTTTCAACCAAAGGCACAGTGGGGTCCTTGCTCAGACTTGGAACATGAATTAAATGAGCCAGCTGGAAAAAAAGGCCACTAGATCATTGTAAACAGTGGAACTATTTGATCAAATTAATGATGACATTAATCATTTCAGATATGCTAATAGTATTGCAATTATTTTGTAAGATGTTCTTTTTTTTTTTTTTTTTTGTAGAGGGCAGTGTCACTGGCCCTCATATGTGGGATCCGAACCGGGGGCCTCTGGCATCCCAAGCCAGCTCTTAACCATCGCGCCACTCGGCCAGCCCAGATGTTCTTATTTTTTAAAGGTCAACACTGGACTATTTACAGATGAGATGATAGCTCTGGCACTTGCTTTGGAATACCCTGGTACATGAGATAAGAGTAGCCACAAGCTGATGACTGTTGAAGTTAGACGATGGGTGCCCAGGGCAGGGGCGGAGTGGCATCGCTGTCTACTTTTGTATCCATTTGAAAGTTTTCATAACATTACGAAAGAAATCCACTCCTAAGTATAAACCCAAGAGAAATGAAAATATATGTCCACACAAACATTTGTACACAAATGTTCATAGCAGCATAATAGCCAAAAATTAGAAATAACCCAAATGTCCATAAACTAATAAATGGATAAAGTGTAGTGTATCCAGAAAAGGGACTCTCATCCAGTCAAAAGAAGGGATAAAGTGCTTCCTTGAAAACACTACACTAAGTGAAAGAAGCCAGTCACAAAAAAATTACATATTGTATGATTTCATTTATACGACCTGTCCCAAATGGGCAAATCACAGAGACAGAAAGTAGATTAGTGGTTGCCAGGAACTGGGGGGCGCGGGGGGTGGAGATGGGGAGTGGCTGCTAGTGAGCACACATTCTCTTTTCGAGGTGATGAAAATATTCTAAAATTGACTGTGGAAATGGGTACACAACTGTGACTATACTAAAAGCCACTGTATACTTTAAATGGGTGAATTGTATGGTATGTAAATTATTGACATATCTCAGTAAGCTGTTATTAAGAAAAAGTTACAAAAGAGAATAGGATCAAGGGGTGAGCAGGGAGAAATCGTGAGAAGTTGTCAGTCACCATAAGGTGCATAAAAATGGTTTAAATATGAAACCTGATTTAAAGGTGGTGATTAGAAATGCTGATTTCTGATCACCTTGCAAAAATTAAAGACAAGAGAAATCAGTTGACTAAAATATATTTTAAAAACGCATTTTAAAGTAGGAAAAAAAACACCCCAAAACGCTAGATCTTGAGCAAAATTATAAAGAGACTTAATACAATTGGACCTCTGCTGCTTCCAGGCCAGGCGGAGCCCAGGTGCCTAGGAATATTCATTTTGGGGCCAAAGCCTGTGAATCGGTGGAGTCCACCCGTTAGTTACCCCGAGGGCCTGAGGAGTTTTGCCCTCCCTTCTGGGCTTTAGTCTTCTCATCTGTACAGTGGGGATGGAGGACTCTAAGGAGGCCTGAGTCCTCCCAGCCACAGCGTTAGAGAGTTTCCAGAGGGGTCTTCGGGCCTGGCCAGGGGTGACAGCTTTAACCACTCCTGTGCTCCCCCAAACTGTGCTCTGTCCCAGGGAGCCACCCCCAAGTCTCCTCTCCCCCCGCCCAGACCCTCCAGGTGGATTCAGTGCCTCGTTTGGCAGTTGCTCAGTGCCTGCAGTTTTCCCCATGTGCCGACCACAACTCATACCTCCCCCACACCTGCCCGCCATCTTCTCCCTCCCAGGAAGGCACCTCCCCCCATCCCTGCCCGACACCCAAGCAAGAACCCAGGGGACACCCTGGACCTCCCCTCCTCTTCACCACCACACCCCCTTCACCCCTTCCTTTAGGCTTCTCCCCCTTCAGTCTGGCCCCTCCTCTCCACCCCCAGGGTCCCAGACTCCTAGCTGCTGCCTCTTTTCCTTTCCAATCCATTCTCCTCACTGCATCTCATGTCCCTCACCTCCCTGTTGCCTTCAGTATAAAAGTGGGCACACCTGACCAAGGCCTTGGAGGCCCAGTTTGATTGGCCCTTGGCCCCCTCTCACCGCTGTTCTCCCCAACTCTTCCCCCTAGCCAGAAAGAAGGCTTGTAACTCCCCAAATGCTCCATGAGCACTCCCACCTCTGGGCCTCTCTGCCCATGCTGTCCCCTCTGGGCGGTCTTTCTCCTCCGTGGTCACCCAGGCAGCTTTCACTCAACGTTCAAGGCTCAAACAGCACTGTGATTTAACACCTGTCCTGACTTCCCAAGCCAGAGTGAGCAGCTCTTCCCTGTGCCTCTGAGGCACCTGGAACCCGCACCCTCCTCCTCCCAAGGAGCCATTGCAAATACTCAGACCCTTTACCTGCCCACCCCCACCTTTCCCCAGGGTGAGGCTAATCCCTCCTTCAGGGGTCAGCTGCTCTAGGAAGTCTTCCCTGACTTCGCAGAGTGGGTTAGGGGAATTCTCTGGGCCCCTACAGCCCTCCTGGTTCCCACCATTAAAGCACAGGCCACATCATCAAATGCCATCCATTAATGAGGCAGGCTTGCCCACCAGACTGCGAGTTCCTGTAGGGAATGAACAGGGTCTGTTTGCCTCAGTGGATCCCATATCCAGAAAAACCCCAAGGCATTGTTTGTTGACTGAAAATTGGGATGCAGCCCTAAATTCAAAGCCCAGCCTTAAATTCAAACCCCAACCCTGTAGCAAACACTCGGCATTCTGGAACCTCCAACTAGCTGCCCTGCGGCAGCAGCTGGGCGGCCAGCCCTCCCCCAGCAGGAAATGGGTTCCAGCTGGGGAGGCCAGCTCTGCCTCTTCCCGGAGCTGCCCCAGCCTCAGCCTCAGGCCTTACCTGGCCCCTGCCACCTCTGGTATCAGCTCTTAGGCCAAATG
>NW_017731446.1:1048560-1054477 GCF_001890085.2 Hipposideros armiger | reverse complement strand
GATTGGCTCTTCAAGGGGTCAGCAAACTTTTGAGATGGAAAGTACCCATGCGAGCCGCATGTGGCTCGCAAGCCGCAGTTTGCCGACCTCTGGTCTGGATCAGCAGAATCGCCTGGCTGACCCACAAAATTGTGAGCAGCAATACACACTGTGTTGCTTTAAGCCATAAGATTATTAGTGCTATTTGTCATGCAGCATAAGCTAACTGATACGCTTTGCCTAGAAGGCCGTTCTTTAACCTCCACCTACCTTCTCAGGACTTTTTCTCACTCATCCTTTTGGTCTCAGTGTAGACGTCACTTCCTCGGAAAAGACCTCCCTGACTCCCTAGGACAGCAGTTCTCAACCTTCCTAATGCCGCGACCCCTTAATACGGTTCCTCATGTTGTGGTGACCCCAACCATAAAATTATTTTCGTTGCTACTCTGTAACTGTAATTTTGCTACTGTTATGAATCGTAATATAAATATCTTTTTGTTTTCCGATGGTCTTAGGAGACCCCTGTGAAAGGGTCGTTTGACCCCCAAAGGGGTTGCGACCCACAGGTTGAGAACCGCTGCCCTAGGAGGTTATGGGCCCCTCCTCTGATTGCCAGCAGCCCCCGGACTTGCTGTCTGGAAGCCTCCAGCACCCCAAGTTACAACTCTGTGTTACTGTCCCTTACACTAGCCCTTGAGCTCTGGTGGGGGTCCAGGGGGATGAGGGTGAGCAAGGCTGTGTCTATCCTGCTCCTGGTGGAATCCCTGGTGTCCAGCACAGCACCTGGCACCAAGTAGGTGCTCAGCACCCATTTCTGTGGAAGCCGCAGTGTCAGAGCCCAGCCTGGCTGAGTGCAGGGAGGCCTGAAAACCATCTGTGGGAGCCATGCTAGAGCAGGAGATGAGATGAAGCAAAGAGGCACATGGAAGCTGGAGCAAACAGGGGCAGCAGTTTTGATCACATGGTGCGGCATTTCCAAGAATTGAGAAATAGAAAAAGACTCAGCAATACAAACATTCCCACAAGCTTCATCTGAAATCCTGCTCCTGGGCTGTGCCAGGATAGAGGTTTGCATGTGGAGGGAAAACATTCTAAAATGTGCTGTGTGATCTAAAAATTCTCCCAGAGAATTGCCTTTTTACAGGGAAACGATAATTGTGAGGATCAGCCTCCTGGAGAGAGGACAGGCAGCTTGGTGTACTTATGTGACTCTTTTATTGAGGCTTGTATGGAATTTAAGTTCTGCCGGAAACTTTTTTTACCATCTTGGAACATTGAACGGGGGCCTCCTGCATGAGAACTTTCTACTAGTTCTGAAGGTTACAGTTCTCAGCTTTCTGAAGCAGTGATAGGGTGTCTATTTTTATTCACTCTAGCCCCTGTAGCATCAGGATATTTGTGACTTTAGGTCAACACATGCACAGAGGACATGGTAGAAAGAGTAATAGCTGCCATGTTCAACATCCATGTATATATTTTTACATTCACTATTTTATTTACCGATGAAGAAGTTAAAGTTCAGAGAGGACTGTGCTAGCTCTTGCTGAGTCCAGACATCGGGCTACAACCTGGAAGCCTTTTGTTGTTAGTTAAGAAACCAGCTATCACTCCAAAATAATAGTGGCTTAAACAAGAAACCCAGAGACCGTTCACTCATGAAACTCTTTAAGAATAAGTTGTGCAGGGCTGGTAAGGAAGCATGGGGGGTTCCAGGCTCCTTATTTCTTGATGCCCACAGATTCTATCTCATGATCCAAAAGAGCTGCTGCAGCTCTGGTGACACCTGCAAGACCAACCATGGGAAGCTTCTTCCTTGTGTCCCCGGCTGGGGAGAGAGGCCTGGTCTAGTCGGAAATCACTGACTAAGAATCTATCCTCTCTGGGCCGCTATTGGTTCTGCCCACCCTGCCTTCCACCCTCCTCCTTCTGGTAACAACACCCCTGGGTTCCCTTTGGGCTCCTTTCTGTCTCCACTCTCAGACCATTTGGTTTATGTAGGGCTAATCTTGGGCAGCAGGGGCAATCAGGTGACCCAGGCCTGGCCAATCAGAGGATGAATCCCCATCCAAGCCTGGTGATAGGCTTAGGAGCAATCAGGTGACCCAAGTCTAGCCAATGAGAGCCCTACTTGGGACCTTTGCTGGAACAGGAAAGAGAAGCCCACTTTCTGCAGGGCTTGCTGAGCCTGGAACAGCTGGCAGACATTTCTGCCACCTCTTGGAAACAGTTGGCCTGTGCATGAAGCCAACACAGAGGAAAATATAGCTACAAGGAGAGACATAGATGTCTGATATAACATCTGAGCACCTGCATCCAGCTGTGCCTGAAGCTCTGGGCTTTTTGTTTACGGAAGCCAATACTTTTTCCCTTTTGTTTCAGCCCTATTGAGTTAGATTCCCTGTCACTTGCAGCCAAAGGAACCCTAACTGATATCACCCAGGGAGACAGAGTAAAGAAGAACAGCTTTAGAGATACCAGTTATTACCTGCCCAGCCCCACCATGGCACTAAGGATCTTCCATCTCAGGCTCCTGCCAGCCTTTTCCAACTTGGAAGGTGAGGGTAACTCTCGGGAGGTATATCTCCATCCTGTTCTCCTTGCAGATGGGGTACCCAGCAAGGCCACCTCTGAACTGAGGCCCCAGTAATGCCAAAAATCTCCCACTGTCTGCTGTGTGCCAGGAAGCGGGCTGGCCACATCGTCTGCAATCTCATCTAACCTCCTCAAGGTCCGTTTTAAGATTCTCTTTTGCAGAGAAGGAGACTCAGAGAGGCGACCAAAATTGCTTGCAATTTCATAGGTCGCCTGGGTCTCTGTGACTCCAGAGTTGGGGCTTCTCCCAAACCCAGGATGTCTCCCTTCATCATGCACCCCCAGGAGACTCTGCTGGTTGCCCAATCCAGGCATCCAGGGTCAGGGACCAGGTGGACGCTGCCCAGTTTTCATCCATTCTGCAGATAAACAGCTTGAGAGTGACACAAATCACCACAATTAACACAAAGTATAGGAGCTGAGCTTTTAATGCCCCAATTTGCCTTAGTCTCCAGGCAGAACAGGGGAGAGCTAGAATTTCCGGCTTTGGTTATGTGAAGAAGGAGGGGGCAGTTACTGAGGCAGCTCAACTCCCCAGAGGTCTAGCCAGCTTCACAGCAAATACTCTCCAGAATGGAGAATGGGCTGGAGCTGTTGAAGAGGGGCTCACCCAGCAAGGGAGCTAGAATCTGGGACCTCTGAACATCTCCTGGGAGGGTGGGCCCAGCCGAATTGTCCACTCTTTTTTTCTAAGCTCTTTGAGACAAGGGTGACATTGGAGACTCAGCTCTTTATTAAATGTGGGCAGGTGAGCATGGCTTCAAGAAGCTCCAGAGATGCTGTGGCCTGAGTGATAGGCAGCAGATCATGTGAATTCCAGAAGTGGAGAGAAAGGCCTGTCTCTTCACAGGCCCCGTTGGGAAGGGGAGCCACAGGGCCCAGGGCTCCAGGCCAGAAGTCAAAGCTCAGAGCCTTGGCCCCGGACTCCAGTCCCCAGATGTTTTTTCAGGTCTGATGACTGCATCCTGCATTTCCTCAGCTGTTCCTCCCTGTGGCCCAACCCCCAGGCCTGGTCTGGCCTTGATGCCTGGCTCATTTTAAAAAACCTGCTGAGGCTGGATACTTGGGGCCTTGTCCAATCTAAAAATGGTCATTGTCAAGAGGAGATGATCATAGGAATTAATTAATTACATTAATTGATATTATTCATAACATTAACTACAAGCTGTACAGCTCCTTACCATCTCTCTCTTTCTCTCTCTCTCTCTCTCTCTCTCTCTCTCTCNGTCCCCTTGCTCACCTGGCTTTTCAGTCGCAGACCACCCAGATGTGGAGACTGTGGAGACTGAGGAGGCCAAGGAGGCCGAGGAGGTTGAGCTGTCACTGGAGGCCACGCTCCCGGGAGCCATTGCACAGGCAGAGACAGACACAAACGTGAGGCTGTGAGGCCTGCCGGCTGGTCTTATATACCAGTAACCTGGCCCCACAACGCCAATTAGCCCCTGATTGGGCTGGGAGGCTCTGAGCTACTGATTGGGGTGGGAGGCCTGGGATGGGGCCTGTAGCCCCGCCTTGTGTGCTGGCCCCTCAGCTCAGCCACCCACTCCTGTGTGACCTTGGATGAGTTGCTTAACTTCTCTGGGTCTCAGCCCCTGTGGTGAAATGATGGGGACTGGGACGCTTGGTCCCTCCTGCACCCTCTGCTCAACAGGGGCTAGAGATGCTGATGGAGAATTGGGCACACCTGGGTTGTGGATGCAGCCACCGAGGCCCTCCAATTCCACTGCCCCAGAATCCTCTCCTGTTCCCTGGCCACTGCCAGCCTCAGTTTCTCAAGAAGTAGCAGTTGGAGGCTGACCAGTAGTGTTTGTCTGGAGCACAGACCTTTAGGTCAACCTGTGACTGTCTTTTTGTTTTTTAAGGAAGAAACTTTTAAGGGACAAAAGAGCAATTTTAAAATAAAATAGATTAGAAAACATCTCCACAAATAAGAAGAATGTTCATTGGGAAAATAGACAAAAAGTATAAATGGGCAGTTCCCCCAAAAGGTTGATAAACACAGAAAAATATTCTCAACCTTATTGGCACTCAGAAAAATTCAAATTGAAACAACGATGAGATACTATTTTTCCGTCAACATGACAAAAATTGAAGACAAAATGTTTGCCTTCAATGTTTGCCTTCAAATGTTTGCTTTCAAAAAGGATGCAGGGAGCTGGATGCAGAGGCCCTAGCTGCCTCTGCCGGGTGCAGCCTATTTTGGTAAAGGTTTTTTCTTGAGCCCAGCAACTCCATTGCTCTGTCCTAGAAGTGCAATCATTGGAAAATAAACTACAATAGAACTAACTTAAAAGTAAATCATTTGGGGTCTGGCTAAATTACTCCCTTATTGTAGAATACTCTGCAGCCATTGATAATGACAAGGTGGATTGCAACAAGGATGAGGTTGTATTTCACACACAGTAGAATGACAAATATTGAAATGTCTATCAGTGCCCAGGACATGAAGCAATGCATACCTGCTAGGAGGGTCAGTTGGTAGCCCCTTTAGAAAACAATTCAGTAACATCTAATACAGCTAAAGATGTACCCATGCCACATCCCACACATGTTACCCTAGGAAGAATCTCACAGAAACTCTTATGCTGACATGCAAGGATGCCCACTGCAATCTTAGCAAAACAACCTAAATGCCCATCAGGAGGAGCGTGGACAAATAAATTGTGGTCTATTCACATGGTGGAACAGTAATAACAGTGAAAATGAAGGAGCCAGAATATACTTGAGGAATATGCCCCCCACTTCTGAGAAGACAGAACTCGTGTGTGTGTGTGTGTGTGTGTGTGTGTGTGTGTGTGTGTGTGTGTGGTGAAGGCACGGAAGGTCTGACAGGATCCACACTAAGGGAGCAGCAGGGGTTACCTCTGAGCAAGGCATAGGATTTGGAGGGGATGGGTTTAAAGCAGATTTGCATTTTTCTCTCTGTAGTCTCTTTGTTTTTGGAATTTTCCCAGGGGACCCTCCATCCAGAGGTCTGGATTGAGGGAGGCAGTGGCCATCAAAGTGTTTTAAAGTGCAATCAGGTATCATTCCTTTGCGCAGCACCCTATATGGTTTGCCACTGCCCAAGGGTGAAAGTTTGACCTCTTCAGTCTGGCTTTTGAAGGCTCCTTGCTCCTGAAAACCCACAGACCTTCCATATGGTTGCTCTTGGAATGGGCTGGGTGCTGAGATTGGGGCTTTACCCATTTTGTTTCCTCTGGGTGTGTGTTATAGTGATATAAAAAATGGTCCTAATTTTTTTTTTTTAAGATTTTATTGGGGAATTGGGGGGAGGGGAACAGCGTTGGGGAATCAGGGAAAGGGAACAGACAGGTAGACAAATTGCTGTTTTTGTTCTTCAGTC
>NW_017731446.1:1034117-1044030 GCF_001890085.2 Hipposideros armiger | reverse complement strand
CACACACACACACACACACACACACACCACACACACACCACACACACACATCTCATTTGATCTTCACAGCAGCCCTGTATGGCAGGGACAGGGATTTGGGATTCCAATTTTATGGGGAAGAAAGTGAAGCCCAGGGAGGAAAACAATTGCTCAAGGTCATTAGCCAAGGAGCTGCTGCTGCTAAGATGGTATATATATGCTCTCCCTGCCCGTTCATCCTTTTATTCATTTCTCCATTCATTCCTTCCTTCCTCCATCTAGCATTTATTAAGCACCTACTGTGTGCCCCACTCTGTGCTAGACACTTATCCCTAAGCTGGGACACTTTTCCAGACAACAAGAGTGCTTTTGTTCCTGAGAGATGAGTTGGGGGGCGGAGGGGTACAGATTCCACCAGCCCCTGGGAACCCAGGACTCCAGATAGGGCCATTCCCATTGGGTGGGAAGCCTCATTTTTCTCTCATTAATTCTTTTTTTTTTTTTTTTTTAACTCATGGAGACTTTGAGACCTGGTTCCGACAGGCAATGCTCCTGGTGGGGCAGCTGTCCCTGGGGTGGGTGTGGGGGATGGGAGACTCCTACAGTCTGCCACAGAGTCCTTGGCAGGGCTTAGGCTGGCGCCACCTGGCTGGTCTCCGTCTTGGAGGCAGTGGTGGAGGCCTCATCATCACCCAGTGGGCTCTTGCCACAGCAGAGGGTGGTGAGCATGCAGTTCCGGAACTGGAAGACAAGAGGCATGAGTCAGGGTCAGGGTCCACTCAAAGTGCATATATCAAATTGACATGGTTGGCGAGATTGGCCTCCAACCCCCTTCCGCTCTAGCCCTCAGCCTCCACTCCCATCTCAAACCTGGCTCTCTGGAGGGAACTTACTAAACCTACAAGACCCTACCCCAGACACGCCAGGGATCAAACCCAAGGGGACTCTGTCACTAATGACATTCCATAATTCCCTCTGTGTGCCCAGGGCTATCTGTAAATTATCTCATTTAACCCAAGAGTTTGGGATTTCACCCTTTCTATAAATGAAGAAACTGAAGACCAAACAAGGGAAACACAGCTGGAAAATAACAGAGCTGAGATTTGAACCCAATATGCCTGACTCCAGAGACCACATTTTCTGCACTGGATCATGGATTCTGAAGAGAAACCACTGGTCTATGTTAAAGGATGGCTTTATCCCTTTATCCCTCAGAACAAGACTTTTTAGCTCCTTTATATCTCCTTGATGGAGACTGGCACCATCCCATCCCCCAGGCTTGGGACTTTGACCACTTGACTTTTTTTTTTTTTTTTTTTTTTTGTGGAGGACAGTGTCACCAGCCCTCATATGTGGGATCCGAACCGGGGCCCTCTGGCGTCTCAAGCCAGTTCTTAACCATCACGCCACTCGGCTGGCCCTACCACTTGACTTTTAAAACAGACCTCCAGAACCATGTGGACCGATGCTGGGGCCCACCCTGAGCTGCTGAATCAGCAGGTCAGGGTGGACACCAGAAATGTTCACTTTTCCCCAAGGATTCTGATGCCCTGAGGGAGACCGGCACCCCTGTCCGATTTTTCAGATGGAAAGACTGAGCCCTAGTCAAGGATGTCGCGTGTCCTCTGTGGGTAGTGCCTGCGGCTTGGGGGACCTGGAGCTTCCCATCCCGCCACCTGGCACCTGCTTGTTCATCATGATATAGATGACAGGGTTGTAGATGGAGGAGGACTTGGCAAAGAATGCCGGCAGGGTCATGAAGATGGGGCCAAAGTTGGAGCCCTGATGGGTGAAGATGTAGAATGCAACGCTGGCGTAGGGCAGCCAACAGATCAGGAAAGCAATGACCATGATGATGACCATGCGGGTGACTTCCTTCTCAGCCTTCTGGGTGGTGGCTGACTCCTGCTGCTGGGCAGCTGCCTGCAGAGACACAAGGCTTGGTGTCCAGACTGTGGCAACTCTGGGACAGGGACTGGGCTCGACCCATTCAGTGTGCATCTTCCCAGCACCCAGCATGGGACCTTACCTCCTTGACTGTGAAGACCAGCTGCCCATAGCAGAAGAATATGACAATCATGGGGATGGAAAAGTGGACCACGAACATGTAGATGACGAAGGACTCATTGTTGACCTCTGGCTTGAGCGTGTAGTAGTCGATCCCGCATGAGCACTGCATGCCCTCCGGGATGTACCTGAGGATCAGTGGAGGATGGGACAGGAGGGGACATAACAGAGGCCCACAGGGGACTTAGAAACAGGCCCCAGCTGACCAGAGTGACCTGCCATGTGGCTGGTCTCATTCTGGGCCTCACTTTCCCTCTCTGTAAAATGGGGATAATAAAATGTCTACTTGGCTGTGTGACTGTGAGGATCAAATCAACTGAGAGAAAGGATTCAAATGCACCTTGGGAAAACAACGTTTTTTTCATTGTTTGTTTGGCGGCTGTGTTATAATGATACTGCCCAGATCCTTGCCCAGTCTCTCACCTGGTGGCACCTGCACACCACTGACCTGTGCAGTATTTCACCAGACCCACTGTTCCACAGCGGCCGGAGGCCAGGCCTCGGGCTATGCAGGACAGAGGTTGGTGGGAAGAAGGGAAAACCTCACAAACTCTGTATTTGAGGCAGTTTGTGCAAACCGAGGTCTTACTAACAACAAAGTAAGAGTATTTTCTAGCCCAAAGAAGGGCACACAGTGTAACTAAGAGATCTTTGCACAGTTTCTGGAAACAAGAGGCCCCTGGGGCATATGGTTAGAAAGTTTCAATGAGTTTAGAGGATGGTGATATTGGACCGACCTCAGAAAACATGGCGTGTCCACTGACTGGCTATGCCTACAAGGATATAACTGGACCAGAATGGAGAAGACAGGGAAAGAGGCCAGAGGGGAATGGGCTTGAATTCAGCAAAGGGACAAAAAAAATGACCCCAGGAATACTGAGGAGGAAAGGGAAAAGAGAATGGGAATGTCCTGGAAGCAGAAGGACACGCGGTCTCTGGGAACCCATAGAGTCACCAGTCGAGTTTCCCAAACCACTGTCCTCCATCTTTCCCCATCCCTCATCTCAACCCCATTTGAAGATGATGGCCTGCACACTGGATGGGACCTGGGTCTCAGGGTCTACAATGTCACCACCTATACTGAGCATCCCAGGTGCTAAGGCCCAAGGTCAGAGGGAGCTGCCCACGGGGCACTGGACCAAAGAGGATTGGAATCTGGCCCTGGCTTAGTTGAGGATTAGGGGCACAGCCAAGGTGAAGGGTCGGGTGTCTTGGATTCTCCTTGACATGGGGACTCAGAGATGGGACCAACCTTTATAACAACATTAGGGCCTGATTCTTTCTTCCCCTGCCCTAAACCCTGACCCCAGAAGAGTTTCCAACTCAGAGCCTGAAACCAGACAGCCCCACGTTTGAGTCCTGGCTGGGGGACCCTAAAAAGACCCCCCGAGACTCTTTTTTTCTGCTCAGGGCTGTTACCTGGACCAGCCGGCTAGTGGGGGCGCAGCACAGGCCAGTGCCATGACCCAGGTGAAGGCGAGGCCCATGATGGCGTGGTTCTCTCCGAAGCGGAAGTTGCTCATGGGCTTGCATACCACCACGTACCGCTCGATGGCCAGGACCACCAAGGACCACAGGGCAATTTCACCTGCAAGGCAGTCAGCTGTCGGTCAGCATGCCATCTGCCTGGACGCCACTGTCTGTCTAAGGAGGCCGTGCTCCTCCTATTTGGGAGAGGCCTACTGGGAAGGCAACCTGGGGCAGGCCTGGGGTGAGGCCTCGGGGTGGATAGGGCTTAGACGCTGAGAAAAGGAAGAAAGGGGGTGTGGGTATGCTGAGGCGGGTGGGGTAACTTCCAGGAAGTTTAGTTCAGTTAGAGCTTTGGGTTCATGAGGGACACAGAAATCAGGTGAGAGGTCATGATTGGACTAGGAGCCCTGCGGGGAGTTTTTACAGGGGATGGTGTCCTTCGTGGGGCAACGGGCACAGTCCCTGTTGAAAGTCATTGCAGAAACCTGGAGTTGGAAGTCTTTCCTTCCCTCTGGAGCAGTGGCCTCTCCCCTCTAGGGAGAAAAAATAACCTGGGTGTGTGTGGGGGGGCCCTCTCCTAGGAGCCGGGAAAATAGATGATGTTTGGCTCAGGGGGAGAAGGAGGAAATAATGATGGAATTCAGACATGTGTGCTGCACATCACTCCTGAAACTCAGGAAGGAGGGCGGTTATAGTATTTATCAACCAAACTGGGACATTTCTGAGCATGAAAGGGAACACTGCTAATTATTCCAGAGCAGTAGCTGTAAACTGGGACTGAGCCTGCAGAGAAGTGTCTGCCTATATGTGGCACCCCTGTCTTGCCCCTACCTTCTGGTCTGAGGCTGAATGGTCTGTGGTCACTGAAGGTAACACCCAGTCATAGCCAGATTCCCTGGGGATGGGGCTGAGGTAGCAACCTGGACACATGAGGTAGAGAGAAGAAAGGCAGCAGAGCAGGCCTTGCGGCTGGTGCTGGGCTCTCCCCGTCACCCTGGCTTTGTAATAACGACCTCGTGCGTCTCCTGCTTGCCTGAGAGGCTGTGTGTCCTGGGAGAAAGTTCCCAGGTCCGAGCTGGGAGACGGAGGCCCTGCCATATCCCTAAATGAGTCTTCCCCTCTCCATGCCTCTGTTTTCTCATCTGCTAAATAGGACCTGTTATTTCTGTAGCACTCCCATCAGGTTTCCAGTCAAAGAAATATTTGAAAGCATCTTCCAAAGCTATAAGGTCACCACACATCTAATGCCTCCCTATGGGAGGGGTTTCTTTAAAGGAGACGAGCTCCTCAGCACAAAAAGCATTCATGCGTGGCAGAGAGTATGGAGGTGAGCTGGAAGGGAGTCAGATAGATGCTGGGTGGGGAAGGACTGAGCCCATGGCCCAGCACAGGCAAAGTCCAGTGACTGGGGGACTGAGCCTCTGCGTCCTGCTCTGAGCTGGGAGCCCTGAGCACAGGGATCTCTCGTGTCTGACCCAGCACAGCTGCTCTGAGGGAACCTGAACACGGCCTGAGGGGCCACATAGATGAGGGCTCAAAACTCAGCTCTGACCTTGCCACAATGTGACCCCAGCAAGGCCCTTGACTTCTCTTGTCCTCACGTTCTTTGCTGTAAAGCAAGACAATGGCACCACTCCGAGTGAGATAAACAGTGCCCAATGCCTGCCCTCTCCAAATGGCAGCCTAGCTCATCATCACCAAAGTGTTTGTTAAGTGAAGGCTTTGGATGATGCCAATAACCACTCAAGTCCCCATGCCCAAGCCTGGGGCTGTCCTCAGATGCCTCCATCCCCCTGGCTGGTGCCCCCTGCCCACCCACACCCCAGCTCATACCGCCCAGGGTGGCAAAGAAGCCCTCCAGATTGCATCCTGTGGGCCCAAAGATGAAGTATCCATGCAGGGAGGTATAGAGGGTGGTGGTGAAGCCGCCAAAGACCATGAAGAGGTCGGCCACAGCCAGGTTGAGCAGGATGTAGTTGAGAGGCGTGCGTAGCTTCTTGTGCTGGACCGTGACGTAGAGCGTGAGGAAGTTGATGGGGAAGCCAAGCACGATCAGCAGAAACATGTAGGCGGCCAGCATGGAGAACTGCCACGGCTCGGCCAGGTAGTACTGCGGGTATTCGAAGGGGCTACGCACCACGCCCGTCTTGTTGGAGAAGGGCACGTAGAAGTTGGGGCCCTCCGTGCCATTCATGGTTGAGGTCCTTGAGGCTGCCCCGCGGGCGGCTCCAACCCAAGAATGCTGCTGGGGCCTGAGCTCGGCCACGCAGGGCTCTGGCTGGATGACTCTGGGCTCCGACCCACCCCCCCCAGGCCCTTATAAGTGACCTGCCCTCCCTAAGCTCCTGGCTGAATCAGCACCTGGAAGATTGGGGGTGTTATTAAGCATATTAATCCCCAGTGCTGCAACTGGGGCCTAATTGGCTTCCCAAGAGTGGCCAAGGTGACTCCAGGTGGAAGCCTGAGGTTGGGGAGGAAGGTGCTAGGGACCCTGGGAAAAGGCAAGGATGCCCGTCCCCCATCTTCTGTCCCCCAGGAATCTCTGCCCATCTCAGCCTGGTGGCCTTGGCTAGCATTCCCTGTGGTATAATATGAGCTGACCTCATCTTCCTCCCGACCGGACCATGAACTCCCCAAGAGCAGAGGGTCTGGTTATTCTTTCAGTCTCTCATCTCCTCACTCAACCCTTTACCTATTCCTTCTCCACCTAAGTCACCTCCTGGCTCAGCCAGTTGCTGGACACACACTAGCTCATCTCGCCAGGTTATGAGCTTCGTGAGGCAGGGGCCACATCCTGCCAGCTTTGGCACTCCCCATGCCAGACACATAGCCCAGCATAGCTCAGGAGCTCAATAAGTGTTAGTTGCATTGAATGGGAATTCACTAGCTCACTCGTTCATCAAACATTCATGTGCAAGCCACTGGGGTTACAAAGACTGAAAAAGGAGGAGCCTACAGGCTGAGAGGGGTTCTGAGGCGGGAAGAACAGATCCTGGCCCAGGGAGGGGAGGCTGCCTGCCAGGGAAGAGTCCAGGGGGGTGACGTTTGGGTCTTTGACGGAGGGGAGCACTTTGCCAGGTTGCCAAGTGGGGAGGATGGTGCAGAATGAAGACAAAGGCAGGGCGGAGGCCTGAGGCCCGTCTGGGGTGTGGCTGCACATGGGCTGGGGACAGCTCTGATGGGTCTTGATGCCGAGCTGAGGAACCTGGCTTTATCTGAAGGGCAGTGGGTAGTGGTTTGGGGAGATCGCAGGGACAGAAAGGTGGCTCAAATGTCCCCAAAGATGGATTGGAGGGAGTGAGGGTGGAGGAGGGGGACCAGGGAAGGGGGTGACCAAAGCAGGGAGGGGACAGAGGCTCTCAGGGATCCTGACGCAAGGTGTTGCATCCAGGAGGCGGACTATATGCCAAGCCCTGTGCTGGGCACCAGATCACTGCGTTGAGCAAGGCAGCTGTGGTCCCAGCCTCCTGGGGACTCCAGTGTGAAGGGGAGGCAGACCCTGGGAATAGGCCTGGTTGGACACTGGTGACACACAGGGCATGTCTGGGGATGTCTGGTCAGGCTGGGCTGGGACAGTGAGCCTTGGATGCTGTGTGACAAGTAATTCCATAAGTGTGGGTCCCAGGGCAGAGGGAAGAGCGTTGGGGGCAAATAAGAGGTCCAGCCCTGACAGGCTTCCCTCTTCCATAACAGGAGAGTGAAGACACCTCCCAAGAGTGAAGTAGGGTAGCTGGGAGTGTCTGGTGTGTGGGGTGCTTGATGACCACCATTCGGCTACAAGTGTGTATCAACACAAGTTGCTCTTGGGGACATGGTGGACAAGAAGGACCAAGTCCCTGCCCTGAGGAAGCATCATTCTGCGAGCGTAGAGAGGGCCCCACAAATAAGTAATGAAACAATAGGAAAAGTTCAGATCGTGACCCACTCCCAATATAATTATCTAGAGCAGCCCAAGAAGGCCTCTCTGAAATTGTGAAGTTTGAGCTGAGACCCCAGTGATGGGAGGAGCCAGCCCTGCTAAGATCTGGTGGGGGTGGGGTAGGGGTGGAGATATCCAGGCAGAGGGAATAGCAAGTGCAAAGGCCCTGAGGCTGGGAATCCAAGGCCAGCAGGGAAGTGTCCCTGTCTCTGAGACTTCCATCCCTTAAGCTCTCTGTTGACCAGTCTCTCTTCCAACATGGGGCTGTCTGCTCAGAAAAGTGCCCCCCTTCCCTCCAGGCCCCTTCCTGTCCCAGGTGGTATCTGGGTGTGCACACGGGAGGCTGCTAAAATGTGTGTTGCAGGAATGAGTGCAGTTGGTGGTGTGGCAGGGTGGGTGGGGTGGGACTCTTATAGTCTAAGGCGCTTGGCCCAGAGATTAAGCCCAGGGTTAATGAGGTCAAGGTGGAGGGTTTGATTTTGACACAGCCCAGCCCCTGGTAGCCAGATGGAGAGAGGATCCCTGGCTCCCCTGAGTCAAAACTGGTCCCCACACAGCCCCATCCTGGCTTAGCTGATCCTCGGCCCTCAACCTCATCGCCTTGCTTGTCGCCTCCTTTTGCTTTTTACAGCCTGGAAGCTTTTCATTCATGTTCCATTCATATGTTTTTGGCCCGTTACCCAGGCTGTAATGTGAGCCCGCAAAGGTGGGCTGGGGTGTGTCTTGCTCACCACAGGGCCCCCGGAGCCCAGCTTGGAGCCTGGCATGGAGCAGGAGCAGCGTAAATCGCTTTCCCTGAACTAGAAAGAGACGGGGTTTCTGTCTGTTTGGTTCCCTGATGTATCCCCAGGGCCTGGCACAGAGTAGGTGTTCAGTAAATAGTTGGGCAATGAGTGAATGGATCTAGGGTACCTCAGGAAGCACTAGATTACCTCTCTAGGCCTCAGATTCCTCCTCTGTAAGAGCGTTTAATAATGCCCCCCTCACAGGGTGAGGTGATGGGGCGTTAAAGGCCATTGCTGAGGTGATGCTGCTCTGTATTCCGTAAGGCATGACAAAGGATTTTTTTTTTTAACCAAAAATGCTCTTTGTTCAGAGCTACAGGCTCAGGGAGGGAGCCAGAAGGTCGTTGGAAGTCATCTACTCTCACCCTTCCTGCTGCATTTTGCATGTGGGGAGACTGAGGCCCCGAGTCTGCAGTGAGTTGCCCAGGTCATGTGACAAATCAGTGACAGCCCAAGCTATAACCTGCCTGGCCACACCTCCCTCCAGCACCAAAGACAGCTCTCAGGGAAGATCTGCCCGTCCTTCACACTGAGATATAAATGACAGGGGGAAAAAAAAGGGGTGTGTGTGTGTGTACTGGGTACTGAGAAAGGACCTGGGCTGAGTCACACAGGCCTGTGGCCCTGAGGGCAGGGGGTGGCACTGGGCCTGAGCATGTGGCTCTGCATCGCCATGAGAGCCCAAGAAGTCCCAGTTCCTCCCCTCTCTGGGCCTCAGTTCGCTGGGCCTAGGAAACCTCAGGGACCCACAGACCTTCAGACCTCACAATTTAGGTTTCTCGGTTCTCCCTTGCTGGGCATGGCCCTTTATACCTGCCCTGTGTGCAGGCTGAGGCTCTGCAGCCACCTGCTCCCTTCCCTGTGCCTCAGTTTCCTACTCTGGTGCCTGCTAGTGATCAGTGAGTCTTGCTAAAAGTGTGATCCTCTTCTGGTTCTCACTCAGGCCTCAGCTCATCGCTCATGTCCTTGGAGAGCCCCCATGCCCCCAACTCTACAAACCAGGGCCCCTGCCCCCACCACACTCATTTTCTACTCAATAGTTAATCACTATCAGCAACGGTCTTATTTGTCCCCTCAGTGACTGCCCATCTCTCTCTAGAAAGTAGAGCCGGCCCAGCCTTTTCTTTGCTGCACCTGAGCTCACTGTCCAGAGTAGGTGCCCAATAAATATATGTCAGATAAATGAACAACTCCTCCTGGCCCCTGTGGGGAGGTCTCACTTCCCTCAGGAGAGCTGGAATTGAACCCGGGCCATCTAACTCCTCAGTCAGAGCTCTCTCATCTCCGTGTCAGGTGGTCACAGAGAAGGACACAGAGCCTGCCAGTGGTCAAGCCGAGTGTGGGTGACTTTCTGAGCTGTTGCCACCTTGGCCTCTCTCTCGGCTAGGCTGAGAACAAGCTGTGAGGAGCTGTGAATGTTGGGGACCCAGGGTGGGATGGGGCTATGCTGGCTGTCTCTGAAGACAGACGTAGCCATCTCAGGGCTTCCCCAGCCCAGCCCCTCTGGGAGCCCAGGTGTAGGGCTCTGACTTGGCCAGGGAGGATTAGGGCTTAGCGGCAGTGCACAAATAGCCCTTAAGCCTCCGCATGGAGGTGCTGCTTGGTCAGCAGCTTCCTCCTCCTCCTCCTCTTCCTCTTCCTCTTCCTCCTCCTCCTCTCCTCCTCCTCCTCCCCCTCCTCCCCTCCTCCTCCT
>NW_017731446.1:1005710-1033983 GCF_001890085.2 Hipposideros armiger | reverse complement strand
CTCACTGGCTTAGCCCCACCTGGCTGCATCACCAGGCTGAGACCTTAGATTGAGCTGAGAATGTCAACAGGGAAGATGGAAAGCAGACAGACTGACTCTCCTCCCCTTGCTTCCTCTCCTCCTCCTGTCCCTCCTTCCTTCCTCCTCTCTTTCCTCCCTCCCTCCCTCCTTCCCTCCTACTCAATGTTTGCCAAGCACCTGTAGGCACCAGGCCCTGGGCTGGGTGCTGGGGACACTGAGATGAATTCTACACAGTCCCTGCCCTCAAGAAGCTCCTGGTTTCAGGGGGCAGCAGGGAAAACTAATAACCATGAGAGGTGGGCATTTGCTCCCAGCCCCAGTGCTGTGGGGGCCCAGAGGGAAACTGGGAGGCCCCCAGCTTCGGCAGGGGGGCTAACAGGGCCAAGGCCCAGGGAGGGAAGGGCCAGCTGGTATGGAGGCGCTGGAGGCCCTGGGATGGGGTGGCAGGGGAGGGAGGGAGGAACAGGAGTGGGTCTCTACCTGGCTGGCAGTGGGGGGCACTGACGGTTACAAGCAAGCCAGCAGCAGCATCAGGTACCCATTTTAGGAAGATACTCTGAAGTCTGGGCGGGGGAATATCATAGAGTACTGGGTAAGTGCCTCGCCCAGGGGGAGAGCCCTGCCCGGTGGTGGCCTCTTTGCTGGGGCTCCTACTGGCCCTGAGGGCAGGGCTGGCACAAGTGGAAGGTCACATGGTATCTTCAGTTGGCAGCAACCTTGGAGAAGGAGCATCTGCCCACCTGTTTGAGAGTCACAAGAGGCTCCTCCTGACTTTGGTAACTTCACTGAAGATAGGTGGGGACATTCAGGTGGCGGAGAGCCAGGCCCACCTAAGGTCTGAACCTCAGTGTCCGAGCTGGAGGGGCCCCTTTTGCACACACCAGGGAACAGCCTTGGAGAGAGGACTGGACACGGTCAAGAACCCACCCAGGTCGGGGCAGCACAACAGAACAGAGGCTTATGTGCACAGGCTGCACCTGGGTATGAGTTCTGTCTTGGCTCAATAAATATTTGTTGAATGAAAGAAAAGAGAGCATCACGAGCCTCAGTTTCATCATCTGAATAATGAGCATCCTCGGAGGCTGTTGAGGATTAAATAAGACAATGCATGGAAAGTGCTTAGCACAGGGTCTGGCACTCAGCAAGCACTTGACTTAATGGGAACTACGGTGACTGTTTCTCAAGACTTAGGCCCCTGGAGCTCAGCTTCTCCGCGGTGCAGAACCTGGCACGGCGCACCCTCATTTTTGTGTTGTTCAGCTAAGAGGACCACCCTCATTTTTGTGTTGTTCAGCTAAGAGGACGCCTTCTGGAGTCTAATCTGGGCCCCCTCCCCCTGCCTCTAGCCTGGACCATCTGATCTGTCACTGTGATTGACGCCTGCCTGTTGGGTGGCTGGGGCTGTTTTCTCTCTCTCCCCTCTTTTTCCAAGCCATATGCAAATGATTTCGGTTCAAGTAATGCGCTAATGGAAATCCTAACACATTAATAAATGTTTAGCAAGAGAGAGCATGCATGATCGTAAGTAATTAGACACTCAACGGAGGAGTTCTGTTGGCACAACTGTCTGGCTCCCTTTCTCCATCATCTCCAAAGAGAGCTGCAGATGGAGGCAGGGAGGTGGGGTGGGGCAGGGGTTCGGCTCTGTCGCTCCCCACTAGCTGGCCCCTGCAGCCAATCCCCTCGTCATCCCTCTGAGGACCTTTGTTGCGATCTGCCTACTTCACAGGTGCCCTGTAAGGTATCACTAATCACAAGGGTGGTTTTCTACACGTTCTCTGACAGCCCAGTTCCCTTCCTCCTGCTTCAAGACTTTGCATAAAGCATTTGCTTGCTCCTTCCTGAGCAGGTAGAGTGCAAGGTAAAGGGAGTGGGGCCTCAGGGATGGACAGATCAGGGGTTTCCCACCCAGAGCCAGGTAAGCTCCCTGGGCCCCAGCACCTCCACCCGCCCCGGGCTATATAATGGGAATCATCACCCTTCTTCACAGGGCAGGTGTGAGAACTGAGACAACATGTGAGACTCACTCTCCCTCCCCAGGTTCCTATCTGCTACCCACCCATGCCCTTGAACTCCAAATCGGACACTGTTGATGCTCAGGGGAGGGGACCCAAGTGGAACCTCAAATGGAACCCATTCGCTTCAGGAGCTGGAGGGAAGGAGAAAGCCTCAGGTTGGGTTGAGGTCTCTTTGGAGCTGGAGAAGGTGGTGGAGGAGGGCCCCGGGCCCAGGTGGGAAGTGGGGGGTGGACTCCAGAACCTCCGGGGAGGGGCTTTCCTTGCCATCTTCTTTGGAGCCAGGTATCTTGTTTCTTGTCAAGGAGGAGCCCCCATAAACCAAAATATATAAATAAATAGACCCCGTCCCCCTACTCACTCCCATATTGCCATTTCGATGAGATTAAATTTTAAGAGAATGCAAACGTAATGTTCCTCTCAGATCAAATTAGAAACAGGTGCACTTTTGCATAAGGAAATTAAGTAGCAGACAATAAGGAGATTTGCTAAAATGCAGACACTGATGAAAATAAGTAGCCCTTTTATTTGTAATTATTGAGGCAATCTGTTCCCAAAGTGTACATGTTAATGGTCTGACAGATCTGTGGACTCCAGCAGGCTGCCACGAACAACTCAAAGCCGTTCTGAAAGTAACAGATTTTTTTTTCTTAGAAAATATATGTACATTCTCTTCTCCATCTCCTGGTGCTATTTACAAGGTACGAAATGCCATAAATAGGAACTCTGTGGCGACACAAGTCCCTTCCCTAAAATATAAACTTCATCTGGACAGAAGACGCATTCTGACAGTTTAACTCTTTCTTCTCTTGCTGACTACCAGGTGGCCGGAGGGAGAGAGCGGTCCCCAGGGTGCAGTCATGGGCTGGGGTCATCGATGCGCCTCCGGCAGTAGGGGCAGCAGGTGTGCTGAAGCACCAGCAGCTCGTAGTCCTCCGAATGGAACATCTGAGGAAAGACGGCCGTGACTCTGGGCCGCAGCTCTGGGTGTGCACCAGCCCCGAGCCCAGCATGGACTGTGGCCCTTCCAAGGAGAGGTGGCTTGGCAGTGAGTCAGGGTTAGAACGCCAGATCCAGGACACCTTTGTCCAAGGACTGGTGGGAAGGGGAGAAGGGGCTGAGGCCCCTTGTTTTCTAAATGAAGTTCAAAGGCGAATCACACTTGTCCAGCCCTCCTGGATTAAGGTCAGGTACAGAGAGCCCAGGGTCAGGGGCAAGTCTGCTCCAGACAGCACATGGGATGCAAGCGAAGAGGAGGAAGGGCCTAAAGAAAGCTAAGTCTCCTCTCCCTGAACTGCCAAGGCCAAGGCTGTTCAGGGATCACTTGTGCTCCTCCCGGATGCCTGGCCTCCCCAAGGTGACATTCGGGAAACGGGAAAGAAGCAGAAAGAAGAAACCAGGAACCTTGCATGAGCTGCAGGCAGTGGGCAGGGTACCTGGAAGCAGGAGGGGCACATGGTGATGGAGGCATCGGGTAGGAGCGAGCGGAAGTACTGCCACTGCAGGGGCGGGGGCCAGCGCTTGATGAGGACGTCCCGACGGCTCATGGCGCGCAGCACCCGAACGGCCCACCACCACAGGCACGAACTCCGAGCCGCCTTGCTACAAGGCAGGTGGGCGGGTAAGAAGCAAAGAGCACCAGTGCCCTCACTCAGCCATGGTGACACGTTTATGTGGGTCACGATCGCAGAATTTGGGGGAGTGGCCAGGGAGGATCCCAGAGGCTTCCTCTGCCAGGTCATGTAGCCCCTGTTGGCCATCTCTGGTCACAGAAAGCCCCCCCCCCGGTGGTCCTGACAGGAAGCAAGTCCCTCCTCACACCAAGGAGCGAGTACAGAGGGACCTAAGACCGCCCTCCCAACGGGCTTCGCTGGCCTCAGCAGCCCGTCACTCGCAGAGGAGCCCTTACCTCAAAGCTCAGCTTTGCTGTGAATGGGTCATCTCCCATGGGGTCCACAGTCTCGTCCAGTCTCAGAGTCTGGGAATCTGGAGGGGTCTGGTCAAGGATAGAACCTGAGGCCGAGCAGGAAACAGGCCTCACCTGCCACCCAATGTGCTAAGACTCACAGGAGCTCCGTCCAGGCCTGTGTGTCTCCCTATGGCCCTGGGGAAGAGCGGCAGGGTCCGCAGGACAGGCCTCCAGATGGAGAAATGGAGGGACCACAGGCCAGGGAGCAGACAGCCCTGGTCACAGGGGGTGGGGCCAGGTCCGAGAGCACAGGTGGGGAAGGAGGGAAAAGGGCTCTGAGGGGCTCTCCGCTGCCCCACATGGACCCCTCCACGGACTCCGTGGCTCACGTAGGCCTGCCACGTGTGGGAATAGAAATGATGGGCCAGCAAATTGGCAATTCCTGGGAAACACTCAGCAGTTGCCAGGTGGTGCAGGCACTTGCGCTGGCCTCACAGGTTCATCGAGAAGGGGCTGAGGGCTCCTGCAGATCCTGAGGCCAGATTAGGCTGAAGGTGCCCAGGGAGCGGCCGCCTCTGCCAGACAGTGGTGGAAGAGCTGACGTGAGGGCAAGGCCGTGGGACTCCCATGAGGAAGGCCTCCCCACCCCCCACCCCCACAGGGGGCTGGAACTACTGGTACTGGGTCAGGTACAGGACGTGGCCCCACATGGCAGCAACAATCCAGCCTAAGCATCTGATGAGTGTGTGTGTGCAGAGGACAGGCGTGTGGACATGTTTTCTGTCTCCCTTCTTCAGCTCCCTGGTTTTCCTCTCCCTCTGCTCCTCAAACTGTGGTTTATGGGCCAGTGGCATCGGCATTACCCGGAAGCTTATCGAAATGCAGGTTCCCAGCCCACCCAGACCTGCCATGTGCTAACAAGGCCCCGGGTACAGAGGGTGCACACGAGCGTGCAGAAGCCCTCCTCCTGTGTTCAGCAGGACAATGAACCCGGTCCTGGCCACAGGGAGAAGCTGAGAAGCCTTTGGCCCAAGCTGTTCCAGCAAGGATGTGCCTGGGGGTTTTGGCTGACATGCTGGGAGGAGCGTTAACCCTTTCCAACGGGTTGCAAGACTGATGGGATGCAGGGTCTGCACAGCCAATGGGGATGGGTGGGGCTGCCCAGGAGTCATGCCACCCAGGGGACAGCAGAGCCAAAAGGACAAAAGACAGCCTCCCGCCCGTGCCAAGTGAGCACGTGGATCTGGCGAAGTGTCCATCTACGGCTCGGCTTCTTCACACCCTTCCATGGGCTCGGCCTCTCTAGTTGTGCTTTCTGTCTCTTGTACATAAAAGTGACCTGATTAGAAGAGCTGGGGCCACGAATACAGATGTCATATACCATGTTAGTTGCTCCTCGGTGCTGTGTGGCCAGAAGTATGGACAGCGCCTTTTAGGAGCCAGGGATGGGTGGGAGGCCCTCTGGGGAACAAAGCACAGGTAAAGGCCAAGGTGCTGTCTCCTCGTTCACATGCCACTTCTGGACCTGTGGGCAGGCGCCGTCCCATCCTGCATCGCTCTCTGGCCAGCTCTGCCCACGTCTAGCCCGTGCCCCTGCTACCATGTGGGCCTCTCCAATTGCTCAGCGACTGCCTGCCGTGCCCTTGTCCCACCCGGCCCAGCCATCCTCCAAGGCCCTTCTGCCTCTCCCCGCACCCCGTGCTCGGCTGGCACACAGAGGTCCGGCCTGGCGCCCAGGATACTGTCGCTTGTGATCTCTTGCCATTTGTCCTCATGCTTGTGTCTCGGTGCCTCCAGGTCGATGAGGGAGACAGCTTCGTCGTCAGTGATCCCCTCCTCCAGGTAGAACTCAACCAGGTGCAGCACCTCTGGAGGGCGCAGGGCATGGGGATGACAACCGGGGGCCGCTAGGGGCTGCTTGCTCTTGCCAGGCAGCATGCGAGGAGGTGGGAGGAGCAGAGCCCCTTCCCCACCCAGCAGCAGGCTTTTCCGAAAGCAAGCGGATGAGCAGACGCAGGGCCCTCTCTTGCCCGCGCCATGTCTGAGGAAAGCGGGGAATGGGATGGGGCTGTGTGCATGTGTATGTGTGGAGTGAGAACTGGGAGCCTTTAGCCCCTCCTTGGTCCCCCTAAGAGATGGATGGGCTCCTCTCCAAGGGAAGAGGCAAGGCCTCTGCCCAGCTACCGGGAAGGGGCTTCTGATCCTATGTCAGCATGGAAGGAGCTGGGACTTGAGGGCCCATCTCAGCCTCCCAGACCAAATGCCTGACAGTGGCCTCTATTCCTGGAGCAGAGCCCCACACCAGGCTCTGAGGAGTGGGTGCTTCAGCACCGTGGGTCCTGTCTCTGGGAACTCTGAATGACTCTCTGTGTGTCAGGCAGGGTGGGTGTCACACTGCCCCCATTTTATGACTCAGGACACATGTGGCCAAGAAGCAGGGAAGTGAGCCCAGCCATCCACTGGCGCCCCATCCGCATGTGCCGGACTCACCGTAGGAAGAGGCGGAGAAGACGAAGGGCTGGCGGCAGTTGATGCAAACGTTGCCCAGGTTGTTTAGCAACGGGTTGTTGGTGGAACAGCGGTAGCACAAGGGCACCAATTCCTACAGAAAACACAAGCACCACAGACTGGGCTTGGCCGCCCGGAGGAAAGGCCACCAGCTGGGTGGGGAGGGGGCACTGGGCCTGGGGCTCTGTGCTCTGTGAAGCAGAGTAAGGACCTACAGAGACACCGGGCGCCTGTCACTTGGGGCTCGCTGTCCCGAATGCCTCCTTCACAGGCAGGGCTCAGCAGCACTGCTCTGGCAGCAATGACAATAACCATGGCCACGTTTACTGGCCACTTACCATGCTCCAGGTACTGTGCTAAGCACGTCACCTGCGCTGGCTCATACATCCTCACAGCCACCTATGGGAAAGCTATTATGCACGTTCCCGTTGGATAGAGGAGGAAACCGAGGCTGAGGAGAATTGAGACATAGCTAAGAAAAGGTGGAGCTGGGATCTGAAGTCATGTGCGTCTGATGCCAAATCTCTGCTCTGAGCCTGAAGGAGGAAACTGTGAAAGGTAGTACCTGGTTGGGTCAGAGGAAAGAAGGCTGGGGCACAGACTGGGCTGCGGTACATGGGTGGGTTTACGGAACAGAACCGCGTTATTAAGTGGACAGCAATAACCTGGTTTCAGAAGGAAGGTGGGCTAGGGCAGGGGCTCCTAGGATGAGGTGAAGGCAGAGCCACCTGGGCATGGAGGTGTGGAGAGAGGCTAGGGGTGGAGCAGCGTGGGCTGGGCCACAGCAGGCACGGAGCCTTGGGAGGGCCAGGAAGCAGAGGAGGGCAGGGCTGTGGACTCAGGGGGACTGGGGGCTGTAGCTGGAGCATAAAAAGGGGCTGTGGGTGGTGCTGAGTAAAGAACAGAGGAGGCAGAGGGGGAGGGGGAGGATGTTGGCAAGCCAGGGCTTACGCAGGGGAGGGGGCACAGAGCCCTGAGAGCATAGCAGCCGTCTTTCAGGTCAGGCAAGGAAGCATCAGGAGACATCCAAAGAGGCTGGCAATAAGGAGGAGCCCCCAGTCCAAGGGGGCCGTGTCCTCACCTCGCTGTCATGGAAGGGCTTGGAGCGGATGGTCAGGCTGCCCAGCTCGATGGACTTCTGGAACCTGGCGGGGATCTGCAGTCCCTGCAGCTTGTCATACGCATGCCGGGCCAGTTTGTAGGCGCCCAGGGCCTTGCTTTGCTTGGCTAGAGTGAAGAGCGTGTTCCTGCCGAGGACAGGGTTAAGGACAGCAAAGGCCACACTGGGCCCGAGAGCTGGCAGCGCCTATCCTCGTGCTGAGCCCGTGCTGGAACACAGCTTGTGCTGGGGCCAGGAGGGCATGGGCAGGAGCCTGAGGAGTGCTTTGTTCATTTGTGGGATGTGAGTGTATTTCTCGGAAATCAAGGCTCAGGGATTTTTTTCAGAGGCAAAGACAGTGCAGTTTCCATTAATATTTTAACCTTGCTTAGCTTCTCTAGGCCTGCTGATGGCTCATCTTGTACCCTGACCAGGACAAAATGACTCTCCCCACCTAGCCCAGCCTGCCAGCCAGGGCCTAGAATGCCTGGCACCAAGTGCCCTTCTGCTCCAGCTCTGCCAGATAGCGAGCCTGGTCCCAGACTGCCGGGGAGCCGCCCGCAGCTCTAGCTCACGGAGCACTTCGCTCTGCTTGTGCTTCCGCAAGGGTCACAGCCATTTCTCAGTGGCGGCTCTCCTGCTGAGGCCTCCCTCTGAGCTCCTCAGTCTGAGGCTGACAAGCCTTTGTGTTCCATCTCAGGTCACCTCAAACGCTGGCTGTGCCCAGGCCCAGCCTGCCCCTCGTCCCCACCCGACCTGCAAATGCCCTTCCCCACTTCCCCTTGGCAAGCCCCCGCTCACCATTGAGGCCCAAGTCCCACGCCTCCACCCCGTTCTCCTTCCCCTGAGGACCCTGCTCCCCACATCCCCAGTATGGAGGTGAATTTCCTTGTCTGTGTCTCCACTCTGACTCCTCAAAGTCAAGGAGCCATTTCCGGGTCCCCAGTAGACAGCATAGGGTGAAGTTCAGGGCAGTGGTTCAATCAAACTCTGCTGACTTGAATGGAACTTGCGGGAAAGGTTGGGTGCAGGTGCTGAGGCCCCAGCAGGTGTGGCCTTGGACACTCCTTTGCAGGGGTCTCAGTCAGTGAAGGGATGGCTTGATTTGGGGGAGTTTCCTCTGAAATGTAAATGATGGGCCTGGGACCTTTTAGAGACACCACCAATTAGAACTTCTGAGCCCTCTCCTGGGAGGCCTTTTTCTTTACTGAAAATAAGGTCGGGTTGGGGCTGGGAAGGGGCTGAGAGAATACTGAGATTTTGAAGAGGACAGGGGATAATTATGACCTTCATGATTTGGAGGACCATAAAGATTCTAGTCATTTCCTGGTCGTTTCTGGCAGCATAGGCCCTCAGCCCCTTCTCAGCTTAGAGTCCCTCTGTGGCCTTCACCAGCCAGAGAAGGAAAGAGCCACTGCCTCTGCAGCCTAGCTGCCTAGGGCAGGCGTCATCTCCTCCCACATACCACATCACTTCACCGCCGTGCCTTTCCATGAGCTGGGTACTCTGCTGGAATATCTACTCTACCGTCTTCCTGGTTACCTCAGCCTGCAAGATGGATGTCACATCTTCAAGGCATCCTTCCCTGGCCACGGCCCCAGCCTGAAGTGCATTCCACCCTTGAACACAGCACACATCCCACTGAACCAGGCCCAGGTACTTGTCACCTCTCCCACTAGACAGCAGCTCTGTCACCTACTGCCTGGATAGGTACTTGGGGCACAGTGGGTACTCCAGCCACCTGGGCTGAACAAATGCTCCCCACCCACCTCTCCAGAGAAGATTCCAAGCCCAAAGGCCTGGCACTTCCTACATTTCAGTCATGCCCTCATTTGTGGGTTCCGGGAGGGCGTGGACAGTGTGCTGGCTGGACACCCAGTGCTGGGTCTAGCCCAGAGAGCCCTGAAAACCAATCTCGTCTTGGCACTAGCCCCTCGGCCTTCTTGGCTGAGCCTCTTCTACAGCAAACAGCAGCAGCGGGTAAGCTCTCTCTCTTCCCTGAGGGCTGCTGGAGAGAGGGAAGGCTCTGCCAGCAAAGTGCTCTGGAAAGAACTTCTCGGGGCCATTAGACAGGAGGGGTGGGACAGAGAGTGGGGGCAAGAGAAAGGATACACTTTAGAGATGCCCAAGGGGGTGTCCTTGGTCAGGCTGTGCAGCAGGAACCTGGAGATGTTGAAGAGGGTTTCGGGAAGATGGAAACTGAACGGCTCCTCCTGCGGTGAGAAAAGCAAACGGGGGTTGAATTCTTCAACTGAGCCGCTGCTGGGCCAGGCCGAAAGGCAGCCGCCAATAACTCCAAGACACTTCGGTAAATGAGCAGATCTGCTTAATGAGCACCTACTGTACAGCGAGCGGGTGCTTTATAGCCACTGTCTCATGTGGTCTTTAGCACAGTCCTGTGAGGGACCCATTTTTATCCTCACTACACTGATGAGCAAACCGAGGCCCAGACAGATGATCTGCCCAAGTCATGCGGCTGGAAAGGGGCAGAGCTGGGATTCAAACCCAGGTCTGATTCCAAAGCCCACGCATGGCTTTCTTCTGAGTGGCACTGCTTCGGGGATTGGTCATGATTCCACTTCCCTGAGCTCAGGTTGTCTCCAATTAGCTCTAAAAGAGAAGACCTCTGTGCCACTTGGGACACGACCACTCTATAAACCTGTCTTTAAAGAGAGGCAGTTAACCCTTTATAGCATGAAATCACACGCCTCTTCTCTGCTCTCGAACAGCGGCCTGCCCGTTCGATGCCCACCAAACACACACATGCAGTGGAGCCCCGCAGCGCTCATCCCTGTGCCCAACACCTGGCAGAGGCCCTAACAGCCGAGACGCTCAACACTTGTTAGTCGAATGAATGGAACAGGTCTTCTGTGCCCAGAGGCTGCCAGGAGCTCAGCACAGCAGACCACAGGGAATTTTCTATCTGAAAGGGTCCATAAAAGGTTAAGAAGACTATTTTGAAGTAATCTGGCACAATGCGTGCAAACTGAAACTGCTTTAGACGACAGTGCTTAAATCAGGCCAGCTACGCCTCCCTCTCAAGCACTTAAATGGTAATAAACTGACATTTTCTGAAAGGTCTTGCTAGACCAATCCTCGTCACCTAGCCACCAGGGCTTGGCCCTAATTGGTCTAAATTCACTAGGACTCACTTTACACTACACCTCAGTTCAGAGCCCAGCATTTTCTCTTTAGTTCTCACTTAAATGTCTAGAGCCTCTGTTAGTTCCAAGAACCCAAGAAAACCTGAAGCTGTATCCTTTTCTGGGTGACAGCCAGGGAGAAGCCTGCCTCTGGTTACACTGTGCTAGGTGTGGAGGCTAAGAAACGTCCCACAAAGAACAGGGTGGGGGAGGAGGCCCCTCGGGATGAGTACCTGTCCTCTGGGAAGGAGGCCATTGTCTCAGGAAAGCTCAGCTGCTTCCCTCTCCAGTCTGCTCTGACTCAGAGCTGCTCTGCTGGGCCCTGAGGCCAAACCCTAAAATACCACCCACCTTTGCACATGCTGTGACCTCTGCCAGGAATGTCCTTCCTTCTCTTCACTTGCCCCATTCTTACGGCTCTCCTTCCTCTTGGCTTAGGGGGTCACCTCCTCCAGGAAGTCTTCTTAGGCCTCTAAGCTTTCCCCTTGAGGGAACTGTACTGCAACTGCTTATGATTAGACTATGAGCTTCTCAGGGGCAGGGACAATGTCTTGTTCACCACTGTGTCCCATCACACGGCAGGCATTTGTTGAATTAAGGAATGGCCCAAAGAAGCAGCCTTAGCTGCCATGAACGGCCAGGGCTCCCAGCTGGTGTGAAGCTGTCACAAGCTCAACAGCTGCACGGAGGTCCTGGAGCAGAGCTCAGGTGTTACAGAGAGGAGGCCCCCCCCCCACCCCCAGCCCACATCCCCAGGTGCAGAGGAGGAAGAAGATGAGGAGAGGAACAGCTGGGTTCCAATGTGGCTCAGGCAAGTTGAGATTGAGCTTGGGCCCTGACTTTCAAGCTTAAGTTGTTTGGGGTCTTTTTTGGGGTGGCTTATTTCCAGGTGAGCTGAGGGGCCCCGAAAGGACTGTAAGGAAAGATGAGGTCCCTTGAGACCACTGACCCCAGTGTGGGTTAGAGATGTGACGCAGGATTATGGATAGCTCAGGCACAGCCTATCAGAGGAGTCTTTCTTGCCAGACTTTCCCCAGAGGCAAATAATGTGCTGAGAGTTCAGCACAAACCGGAGGGGGGCGGGGGCAAAGAGGTGCCCAGGTGGAAGGCCGGTCCTTAGAAATGGTCAAAGAACTATGAATTGCTCAACCTGGGAGAGCAGGCCAATGAGAAACTTTTGAAGCCTCTGTGCAGGGCAGTAGGAGAAGCTGACATTCACCTAGGGTCACTCTGTGCCAGGTACTCTTTCAAGTGCTTTCCTAATATTAGTTCATTTAATCCTCACAACAACCCCATAAGTTAGGTTCTATTATTACCCCCCCCCCCATTTTATAAAGAAGGAAGCAGAAGCACAGAGGAAAGCAAGCGGCTTGCCCAAGGTCACACAGTGGGGCTGGGCGTAAGGCCAGTGGTCTGCTTCTCAGTCAGAGTGGAGGGGCAGGGAGAGACTAAGGGCACTAGCTGTGGAGCCAGGCTGTCTGGGTTCATGTCCTGGGATGCCTCTGTCCAGCATCTCAGTTTCATCTCTAAAATGGGGGTGATAGTACTTCACAGTGCAGCTGAAAGGCTTTGATTTAGTTGATACGATGAAGCCCTCAGCACATTGCCTGGTATGTAGTAAGTGCTCAGTACAGGTTGGTTACTGATATTATCCTCCAGGCTGATCAGCACAGGATAAGCTCACGTTGTAGGAGCTTAATCAACATTTGTTGAGTGACTGAGGATATGCAAAATGAGCAAGCTGATGACAACCTGTTACCTGTCCCCCATTGTCAGGAGGTAGATTTAAAATGGTTTAATCAAAAGAATCAAGGAATGACTAAAAATAACCATTTAGGTCTTTGGAGATCAAGCCAACCCTCCTATTTTACAGAGAAGGAAACTGAGGGCCACAGAGAGGGAGTAAATTGCTCAACATCACACAGCAAGCCAGTGAGTGGCAGGGCCAGGGAGGGCCTCAGGCCTCTGGTTAGAGCTGGACCTTCACCCATCTAGAAGAGAGAGCCCCACAGAATGCTCACCCCTGATCATTTTAGAGGCAGCCATTTGTCTGGCTAACCCGGAGTCAGCCTGAGTCACCCACACCTGAAGCAAGCAACGAGAAAGGCCCACCCACTCTGGCTTGCTAATTCAGAAGCTCACAGCTTGCTACATGTCAAACAAGTAGCTAATCAAAGAAAATCAAATTTCCAGACTTTGTCTCGCAGGAGGAGAGCAGGATTTCTCGGAAGGTCACCCTGCCTGGTGGGTTTACTTTCCACCCAGAGGTCTGCTGCTGTTTAAGACATGCCCAGTGCCCCTAGCTCAGCAGACAGCTCCCTCACCAGGCACCCATCTCCTGGCCACCTTACCGTGTACCGCTGGATGGCATGGTAGCCGTGGTACAGCTCCGCCAAGTGCTGGAAGTGGTGGAACTTGCTAAGCATCGCATCCTTCTGGGCAGGATCTGTGGTGCGCAGTGAGAGGGCAGGAGGGCAGGAGGGAGAAGACACGTCAAACAGTGTCTAGAAGGACAGGCTAGGGAATGGCACTGTTGCCGGTGTCAGTTCTCTCTCTACACCAGACCTACGCTAGGGAGGGCGGCAAAGGGGTGAAGTGAATGGCAAAGGTGCTGTGCTTAGGAGCACGGGCCATCCCGAGACAAGTCAAGTCTCAGCTTGTCAGAACACATGGTCAGGAAAAGTCTGAGGATGCTTCCTGCAGGTTCTCCCAGATCCCACACTACACACTACAAGGTCATTCCTCTGGGAGAGCACCAGCTGGAGCAAGAAGGTGAACACTGGCAGCCAGGCATACCAGAGAGGCCTGGCGGGGAGGGTGGGCAGGCGTCAACTTTATTCATGCTCACCGTAAGCCTCTTTCTGCTGTGCCGTGGCTCATCAAAAGTGCAGACCACTGGCCAAAACAGAAACATGTCACCCTACACCTGGACTTGACATTTAGCAAACTATAACCATGGCTTCTGTGAGGCTCGCAGCAGACTTAGAAAGGAAGCCGGGCAAGGTTACCCCCCATGCTACAGACAGGCGTGGAGGTTAGGAAGGAACTGTGACTTGTTACAAGTCACCTCGCTGCCTCCAATTCCAGTGTTTTCCCATCCTGCATGTTGGCCTTGGTCCAGTAAAGACATCTCCCTGTCTCCACCACCACTTCTAGAATTCCCTTAGAGCATCGTGGGAAGTCTCATGAAAGAAAGCAACTTCGAAACCATTTTTCTGCCTGGGATGAGTGAGAATCTGGAGTGTGTTATTGTAAAGTGATCTCTTTTTCATCTTTTCATTAAATTTTTTTTTTTAAATGCAGAGCTCACTCAGGTCCAGTTATGGGCTCCCAGGTAGCAGGGGAGAGATATGTTCTGAATTAACAACACAGGGCAGGCCTTCCAATCTGCAGCCCCAGGAGGGCTCTCATCTCATCCCTAAGCTTACGGGCAAACTGGAAAAAGATGACACACCAGATTACGCCGCTTCAAGGCAGGGTTATGGACAATACACCCAATAAACAAGCCCAGGGCTTTAATTAAAACGTCCCAGCTTTCTCGATGTTTATCTTGGTGCCAGAGTAGCCCCGGCTGGTGTTTGCTTACCTTGAGCTATATCGAGGCACTGCATGGACAGCATCCAGTAATAATAGGCAGCATCATTAAACCTGCTCTCGACCACGGCGTTGTGTGTGAGCTGCTCCAGCACCCTGACTGCTTCCCCCTGCCGCCCAGCCTTGTGGAACGCTGGAGGGGCACAAAAGCACAGGCAGTTGGGGGAGTTGGAGGGAATTCTATGTGGCTCGCAAGGGGCTGCTTTCCGGAGAAATAGGACACTTGTCAGAGCATCTGTGGCACTTCGTTGCTGGGATGCGCCTCTCAGGCCGAAGGCTATAAATAACTGAGGCTACATCCTGAAAAAACTACAGTGAGATATGCTCCTTTTTGGCTGGAAAAAGGCAACCCACTTTGGAAAGGCATGGCAGCAAGAAAAACCTGAGGTGCAAATCGCAGGGCAAAGTCTGAGGGCGAAACAGTGAGGTTTTGCCCCCACACCATTCCAGGGCAAAGCCTTGTGATTCCTGAGGTGACATAACAGAACCTGACATTTTCTTTTTTTTTAAAGAAATTTTATTGGGGAACAGTGTTTTTCCAAGACCCATCAGCTCCAAGTCAAGTAGTTGTCCTTCAATCTAGATGTGGAGGGTGCAGCTCCGTGGCCCATGAGGGAATCAAACCAGCAACCTTGGTGTTATGAGCACTGTGCTCTAACCACCTGAGCTAACGGGCCGCCTCAGGACCTGAATTTTTTAAGTTGTGCTCTGCAAGGTGGAGGTAAAGTGGCATGCTCAAGGTCACAGAACTGAGCCCAACTCAAATCCTCAGTCGGTCAACTGAGTTATTTTGATGGCAATCTTGAAAAAATTTTTGGCTTGGCTCTAGCAACCATACATTTGTGAAAACAAGCAAAAAAAAAAATCTCAATCATTTCTACACCCATTTAAGAGAAATTTCCTGTACCTACTATGTGTCAGACCCTTGGAATGTTGGGGCTGCCAGGCAAGCTCTTCTAGCTGTGACATTTGCCCACATGTGAGCACTCAGCTCAGATCCAAATCTTCAGCTTTAGAAAAGGAAAAGGTCTGGCCTTTGTTGCATTCTCATCTCCAATCTCTTGTCTGAGTACCAAGTTACTATGGCGATAGATTCTTGGAAGGGCAGACACAGACAGATGGATAGGTTGATATGTTTTGCCCAAACATGCAGATACTTCAACAACTGGGTGCTCTGGAAACGCTGAAGCAGTAGTGAGCACGCTGTCCTTCAAAGGGGGCTCTGAGCTGAGGAACTCCGACAGGGAGACATTTGTTCCAAAACATGTCCAGAGTGGCAACTGCTGCCATACAGACATGTAAATGAGATGCTACAGAATATGACACACCCAACTCCAACTGGAAGAATTCCTAAAGGGGCAGCAACACCTAAGCGGAAGAATCAGGTTCCCTAGCCAGTCAGATCCTGGTCCATTTCGGGCTCTGTCACTGTCTGGCTTTGCGGCTTTGCAGGGCACAGTTAGCCTCCGTGTCACCGCAGGGCTGCTGCAGAGATTTAAGATTAACTACATGTAGTGAAGGGCCCAGCCAGTGCCTGACACAGAGAAGGCAGTCACGTTTTTAAATTATTATTACCATTAAAGCTCTATACACCCTTTCACTCCTATTTCACTCCTATGCCAACCAAACGTGGTGTGCGGCCCCCTTTACCAGGGGAAATGCCAAGGAGCAGAGGACACCCCAGTTATCTGAGCCAGAAAGAGAATCCAAGTTTCTATTCATGGTGGAGGAAAGTGGCAGGTGAGACAGTGCTAGACACTGTAGGAGTCCTCTCACTTTGTCCTCACCCCGCCTTGGCTCAAATTCCCTCTCTGCCACTTCCTTGCTGTGGGGCTTCAGGCAAAATCCCTTTCCCTCTTCCAATGTCAGTTTTCTCATCTACAAAATGGTACCTACATCTTAGGGCTGTTGTGAGGGTTAAATGGAAGGATATTTGTGTGCACAGCGCTTTGCTCGGAGAGGAGATAGGACCTGCCTAAGGTGAGTGATGCATCCAGGTGTGTCTGACTCCAAAGCCTACGTTCTTTCCACTGCCTCCCCAGTCTCTCACTACTAAACACATCACATCCCCAGATAAAGTCATCCTTCCTAGGGTCTACACTGGGAGGGGCTCAGCAGCCGTCCTGCAATGTGTGTCTGGGCAGGGCTTGCTCCTACCCCTTCTGCCTGGTGCCAGTCTGTGTGGCCTACCTTTCTGGGCTTCCTCAAAACGATCGTTCTCTGCCAGCCACTGAGCGTAGGGAACGTAGATGTCATCCTTAAACTCGGGATGCTTCTCGCCCAGAGCAAAGGCCTGGAGGAAGGAGCAAATGCATTCATAATAAAGCAGCCCCCGCAGCCCCCATGAAAACATGGCACTTGGCTGAATCCATTAGGGATGTCATATTTTGCCAGCCTGACAACTCAGAGGGGGAGAGTGCCTCCCCTCCACCACCCCCAGAAACGCAAAAACAAATCAGCTCTTTGAAAACAAAAGGCAATTAACAGCAATATGCAAGCAACTGGATTCACTAACAACACAGGCTGTTTCTGGACCATAGAAGCGGCACAGAATCGGAAACATTTTATTTTGAGGGTTTGCGTGGGCTCCTGCGGCGCTGCACACAGATTTCTTTTAATTGCAGGCGACACCTAAGGAAACAGAACTGACATTATCATCATCCTGTGTATTAGCTGTCAAAGATGACGGTGGGTTGGTGGCGCTGTATGGGACCCAGCGACTGCTTATCTAAGCCCCAGAACCACCTGTCAGGCCAGGAGAATCGGAAATGAATCACGGCGGACAGTATGTGGCAACGAGAGAAAGCTTGCCTGATATACAGCCTGGATTGAGTGGTTTCAAGATGTTCTAATTTATGCTGCTTGAGAAAGCTCCTGATAAATTTATCTTGAGAAGCCATTATTGCCTCTGTCTCTAACCCCACCTTTTCTCATCAGTGACCTTGTCACCTCACCAAATGGAGCAGCTCAAAGGTCAGACAGGAGTCAGATATGTCATACCCAGAAAAGTCCTCGCTTTGGCTCTGTAAACTAGACCGTGGTGGGCAGGTGAGGTGGGGTAAGGACTTAGGGCTCAGCCTCTAATCCTCTTGGGGCTGAATTTCAATCCAGGGCACAGATAGCCAGTGTGTTATCTGTGAGTTCAAGCCACAGAAGGGGCAACAAATAGCTGCTTCTGCAGCCTCACCTCAGCCATCTTTCCTGCTGGCCTGGCTAATTCTTCTTACCTGTTCCTCAGGCCAGAGGAGGCTAGATCTGGGGGTGGGCGGGGGTGGGGGGTGGCAGGTAGGCAAGAAGGAGGAGTAGGAGCCTGACCCCTGAAATGGCTCTGGCAGCCTGTACCTGGCATTTTCTGACAAAACGCCACCCAGCAGACTTTAAATGTCACACAGGTGTGTCTCCACGTCAGAGATGCATCAGCCTATGGTGCTAGCCAGAGGCAGCTCAGACCAACAGCAAGTACTGGATGCCTTCACATTAATTCTCACATCCCCGGTCTCTATCACAGCACTGGCACAGAGCCAGCAGTCCATAGAGCTTTTCTGAAATGAATGAATGAACGAACGAACAAAGGGAAAGCTGGTACCAGAGGCCCTCCAGGATACTCTAGCTCAGAGAATTCAAGGTTAAGTCTCCTGACCTGCCAGGGCTATGTTCATTCCCACAATGAGGGCATCTGCCCTCCATCCAAACCCCAAAAAGCCCCCTGTGGCCCAGGGCATGCTCTACCCTCACCTCATCCCAGCGCTGGGTCTCCACGTGCAGCTGAATCAAGGACTTCAGGTCACCAATCTTCAGGTAGGTCTCAGCCGCATAGCCAGGGTTATCCAACTTCTTAAAATAGTGAGCGCACAACAGCAGCGGCTCCCGCTCGGCCTTGTCCAGCTTACGGGCAATGTCGATTAACCTGGAGAAGCAAGCGCACAGGGAGGAGATGGCCTCCTGGAAGGAGCCTGATGGAAGAAAGCAGCGTGGGCTCCTGGGGCTTCTCGAGGGCAGGCTCTGTATCGATTCACGCCGATGTCCCCAGTGCTCAATATGGTGCCACAGCCCCTGGAGCTCGAGGGGGGTTATTAAATGAGTGAATACACACTCTGGAAACTGCCCAGTGACTGGGAGAGGTTGCCTTCTAAAGGACACTGTCCCCCCCCCCNGGAGCTCGAGGGGGGTTATTAAATGAGTGAATACACACTCTGGAAACTGCCCAGTGACTGGGAGAGGTTGCCTTCTAAAGGACACTGTCCCCCCCGCCACCACCACCACCTCACGTGCCTTCCACAGGAGTTACTAATCTATCCAGCAGGATCTGGGGAGAGAATTGAACATCTGCTGATCACCTGCTGCACCAAGCACAGCACCATGAGCATTCACATGAGCGGGCTCATTGAATCTCCACCACCATGTTTTATTCCCATTTTACAACTGAGAAGACTCCAGGCTAACTTGGAAGGTAAAGCAACCCACCTGACTCTGCAGCCAGGAAGTGGCAGAGTGCTCTTCCCACCATGGTTTGGGGGATTCTCATGAGAAAGAAGAGGCAGAGGCATGACAATTCTTCAGTGAGGCGGCCTCTAGAGGAAGGGGCACGTGTGGGGCCTGATCTGGGCTCTGCAAGAAAGGCCTGCAGGAAATCCTGACTGGGCCTCCCCTCCTGGCCAAGGTGCTAACCACGGGTGGGGGGCCACAGAGACCGCTGGCTCACCACTTCTCCCCAGGGGTGACCGGCTCTCCCACTCCTTGTGGGGACATGGGGGCTGAATGGAACATGCTTGTTCCCTCTGGTCAGGGCAGGGTTTGGAGTAAAACCAGCTCTCCCAGGAGAGAGGGGTCCTACCCAGCTTGCTTTTTGTGAGAAAGGAAGGGGAAGCAGCTGTAACCGATCCCTGTCTCAGAGACAGGCAAGCTCAGGGAGGCTTGTCAATCCGTACTTAGAATAATAATGGCATCTAAAAATAACGCTTCTCAGCAGAGAAACGACACGTTTTTAGGGAAAGGTGGCACAGGCAACCCCTTAGAGCCCCCTCAGCCCCACCCATCAAACCAAATGTCCCTGGAGAAGAGACATTTTTACAGCCTGGAAAAGGGCAAAACATGCTGAATGTCTCTTTCCTGAAATAGTTAAGTCTCTCCTCAAGGTAACCTGATACATGTCAGTTGCAAAAGAAAGAGACATGAAAAACTAGAGGAGAGAGCGGGACTTAAGCCTGCCTGGTTCTCCTATACCACTCCTTTTGTGAAAAGAATAAACCGGGGGGCAAAATCTGTGCCTCTTTCTTAAAGAAACTTTATTCTTGGACACACACGCCAACCATATGGTGGGCTCACGGGAGTGACTTAGTCATTAGCCAGCCCCTCTCGCTACCCAAGTCCTGTCTGGGCCACCACTAGCTGTGGACCACAGGACAACCAACAGCCTTTAGGACTCAGACTGAGCTGACCTCAGGAGCTGCTCCCTCACCTGCTCTCTAACAGCTGTGGCAGCTTACGCACATATATGCACATGTGCGTGCGCTCTCTCACACACACACTCACACACACACACACACACACGTGCGCACACACATACATGTGTATGAGCATGAAGCCCACTTTCCCTGACCTCCCGCTGGAGGTTCGCTGTCTAAGAGTCCCAACACTGAATCCATCCTCTGTCCGGCAGCCCCACCCAAGCCTGCTCTGCTTCTGTCCCTGCCTTAGCGAGTGGCATTACTGCCACCAGGCCCAGAACTCAGGACCAGCCTGCAACCCGTTCGCCTGGCCCCACCGGGACGACCCCGTTCCGTTGGGTCCCGTCAGTTCTGCCTCCTCCATGTCTCACTCATTCCCTTAGCCACCATATTTCTCCCCGGTCTGCGGCACTGCCACACATCCGGTCTCCCTTCCTCTCGTTTTCACCTCCGTTCTACACCCACAGCCTAAGTGGGCTTCCGACAGCACAGCCCTGACCAGGGATCCTCGCTACCTACTGACAAACCTAAATGCCTGCTTGGCACCCGAGGCCCTCCCGGTGCGACCTGCTCAGACCCCCTGCCCGCAGCCAGCTGTCCTTCAACCTCCCCCGCCTACAGCTTTTACTCCAGCCACAGCCAGTTCAGCTTCTGCTGCTCTTCTGGCCTGCATGTCCTGCCCCTTCCTACCATCTCTGCCTCTTAAAACGCATCAAGGCCTTTCATGTGAAGACTACCTTCTAGAAGACATCTATGGTTCCTCCCGTGAGAATTTACATCCCCTTTCCTGCTGTGCCAGAAATTTTTCTTGCTCTTTTCCAGTTCCTCCCATTATAGGTGTTATGGGCATTGACGTCGGCCAGATGGGATTGAAGCTCAGCTTCACGACTTCCCAGCTATTTTGCTTTGTGTGACCACTTGGTCCTTGAGCCTTGGTTTCCTCATGTGGAAGATGGATACGGAAACACCCATGCTTAGGGCGTGTGTGTGTGTGGGGGGGACCAAACGCCTGCAAGGTACCGCAGTGCCTGGCTCATAGGGAGGGCTCAGGGAATGGCAGCGCCAACGCCTGGGTGTCTCTCCCTCCTCACTGCCTGCCACCCTTTCCCCCAGGAATTCGTTAAGCTCCTCAAAGGCAGCAAATGCCTCATTCAATCTCTGTGTCTCTCAAAAACCTGGTTACTACCACATTCGAATTAGTTATTTAGAGAAACACTATTTTTTTTCCTTGTCAGTCAAAGCGAAGAGCTGACATGACATGATATGCCGCCAAATGCTTTGTGGGGCTGGGACTAAAACCTACGTGTCAACCCAGCCATGGTCGCCGCTGATCTCTATGGCCTTGACATGCTCTCCTGCTGAGATGTACATCTCCACAGCAGCTTTGGGCTCGTTGATATTTCTAGCCCAGTCAGCCTGTTTGGTGATTAGCATCTTTGTTTCTTTGGGGTCTCCAGATCCAAGGAAATCCTGAGGAAGCACAACAAACAAAAACACTCCGAATTAGAACTTCCTGCTGCCAGCATTACGTCAGGCTGCCGAAAGCTGGAGCAAAGAAAGGCTCCATTTGGCTGAAGCAGGCGATCAGGATGCTAGTGTGAGCCCATCCCTGCCTAGCTGACTGGGGGCAGTCCCAGGTGTCAGGGAGGAGTGCTCCTAGGCCGCCCACAGGTGCTCCTGGGAGTCCTGGGACAGTGTCAAGGACTGTGGGCCTCAATGCTTCCTGCCCTTCCCACTAACGGACATTTGTTCTTCAGCTAAACAACACTTTCCGGACTCTTCGCAGTACTGTACACAGACTGCAGTGGGGAGGGTTTATGATCAGGTCACTTCCTCTCTCTCTCTCTCTCATATAGTTTGATGTATGTGTGACTATTCCTATAGAGTGACTCTACAACCTGGTTGTACAATTTCAAATGCTCAGACCTACAATCGTTATTCAGATAAATAGGGATCATACCACATGCCTCAGAGTGAAGCTCAGCACGTGGTCCCTTCAACTTAGACAAAACGATTTACAGAGTCTAGGAGGGCCCCTTCTCTCCATCCCCACCACACTGGAAATACGACTCGCATCTGTTTTCTGATTCTATTCAAGTTCTGTTGCCTGAATTTAGAGCATCATCCCATTGGTTTTGCCCCCAGCTATCTGCCTAGGGCAGATAAAGAGCACAAATGTTTTTGGTTAATTACTTCTCAACTGGATAGTATCACACTGTCTGGACACCAGGTCTGCAGGAGTGGGGACAGCAGGAGGCCATGGGGGATCTGAGGTGGGGGAAGGGGCCTGGAGAGAAACCCTGAAGGAAGAGAGGCCTATGGATCCGGAGGCTCAGAGGTCAAGCCTCAGGGCCTATGTTCCTTCCACCGCCACAGGGGGCCTCCGAAGGGCCAGGCCCAGCTTCTCTGGGTTGGCCTTAGAATGCGTGAGAAATAGCTTCAGAAAATCACCTCTTTTCAGGATACAGTTACCCAGAATATATACGTGGGAGTTTGTCATAGTTGAGGCAGCTTTGGTGCTGACATTTTTAAAGGTGGGGCTTTTCAAAAGGGGAAATTGAGAGCGTTGAGAGCCCCGATCTGCATTACTGGTAAGAAGCGGTTTGTCTTAGGAATAATGTACCCTGCAGAGAGTGTGCTGTGTCAACCTCACAAAGTACAAAAAAAGCACTCCTTTCCCCATGATTAGCACTCATTTGTCAGGAAAGTGCAGTCAAGATATGCTAAAAACCTACTCGAACAATTAGCTCTCTCTTTTTTTTTTTTTCCATTTGCTTTCAGGGTAATTGTGTAGCCCCTAAAATAATACATTAGATTGGCCTAAGGCAACCAAGTATTTTAAGGGGAGGAAAGAACATCATCTACCCAAATATCCAATAAAAGACAGGCCCACCTCACTGGCCTTTGGTCCCTTCGGAGTTCACACAGGGAAAGGGGCTTGGAAAGCAGCTACTAACTCTCCGAAGATGGCTAGTTTGGGCCATTACAGACACAGTCTTTATTCTCAGCAGCTGCTATTAATACAACCCGTGCTCTTTATGCCAACGCAAAGCTGAAAGCTCTGCTAACCCGGTTGGTCAGATGAGGTTAGTAGCTGGGGAAAGCAGGCATCCTAAGAGATCAGAAATGTCCTTCAAAGTGAGTGCTCAGTGGGCAGTGGACTTGGGCGACCGTAGTGAGAAGGGTCAGAGACCAAAAGCGAGCCATAAAATTTGGGTCGTGAATGAGGAGACCAGCCAGACACACAGCTCACAGGCTTGAAGGAGCCTCCTCTAGCACAACAGTCCAGTTCCAGGAGCTCTGACTTAATTGAAGCTGAGTCTAAATGGTTTCTTCAAGGCTCAACAAACTGGGTTTTCAAAGGTTCTTTGGTTCCATGAAGCTAATTTACACATTATCTGGGGCCATGGCAAAGACTTTGCCCTAAAGTAGACAGAAAGAGGCCGTGCTGAGTGATGAATGAGACTAAACAGTGTTCTCATGCTTGGTGATTTTGATAAGGACATACTACATAAGAGTTAAGAGCATTATAATTCCCTTTATCACCATATAAACATGTCACTTATCCAGAAAGCATACAATTTATTTGTACGTGGGAATGTAATTTAAAAATTTTCTGAAAACCAGATTGAACCTTGGGAAGTAATTTTCAAATAAACAAAAACATGCCATGTTAATAAGTACTATGTCCCCCCAACCCTGACATAATGTGTATGTACACATTTTCTCAAACTATTGCGGGGAGGGGATTGAAACAGAACCAACCTTCTTGGAATTGTGATTAAAAAAAAAAAAAAAGTATAACTAAAAACAACCCCTAGGTATTTACCTTCATAGAGAGGCAGACCAGATAGAGGATGTAGATGGGCTGCATTTCTGTGTGGGAGACTGTGGGAGCACGAAGCCCACCCAAAGTGTGAGGAGGGGCCTCCGTGGAGGGGCAGGAGTGAGGCTGACCAGGGAGAGGTCTGAAGAACAGCCACTCTGTGGTCAGGCTTGGCCCCTCTCACTTTCCTAACCTTTCGACAGCTTGGTCTTTGTAAAGCTTGGCCTTTCTCATAATTTGGTGCAGTTCTCAGAACTAAGCTAAGCTGCAGCTATGTCACTCTGCAAGAGGGAAATGGAGGCTTAGCAAAGTCAAGAGCCTTTCCCCAAGTCACCCATAGGAAGGACCAGGGCTCACGGCCAAGGTGAGGTGTTGTCTGCTGCACCACAGACGCCTGCTGATAGGTTTCAGAGGTTCCAAAGAACAACCACAGCCAGCTCTCCTAAAGCCTAAATTCTACCCCTAGGATTCAGTTCCTTAGCCTAAGTTTTGGCCTCGGTTTAAATGTTGTTATTCCCCGGTCAGAATGGCTATCATCAATAAGTCAACAAACAACAAATGCTGGCGAGGTTGTGGGGAAAAGGGAACCCTGGTGCACTGTTGGTGGGACTGCAGACTGGTGCAGCCACTATGGAAATCAGTATGGAGGTATCTCGAAAAACTGGAAATGGAACTACCTTATGACCCAGCAATCCCACTCTTAGGTATCTATCCAGAGAAACCCAAGACATTAATCCGAAAAAATATATGCACCCCTATGTTCATTGTGGAGCTATTCACAATAGCTAAGACTTGGAAACAACCGAAATGCCCATCGGTAGATGACTGGATTAATAAACTATGGTACATTTACACAATGGAGTGTTACTCAGCTATAAAGAAGAAGGAAATAGTACCATTTGCAACAATATGGATGGAACTAGAGAACATTATGCTAAGTGAAATAAGTCAGCAGAGAAAGACAAATACCATATGATCTCACTTAAATGCGGATTCCAAAAAACTGAATAAATGAGAAATGTAAACAGAAATAGTCTCAGAGACACAGAGGAAAAACTGAGAGTTGTTAGTTGGGAGGGGGTGGGGATGAAGGAGAAGAGGAAGGGATGAGACACTACAAATTGGTAACTACAATATGGCCTCAGGGATGGAAAAGACAGTCTGGGGAATATAATCAATAATGTTGTAAATATTTTTTAGGGGGCCAGATGGACTCATGTCTTGTTAGGGAGACCACTTCATAGTCAGTGTAAAGGCCTGACCACGGCACTGTATATCTGAAGCTGATGTTGAATAATATTGTATGGCAACTATAATTATATATACATATAGTCACGGGATGTGGAGTAGAGTGTGGGAATGGAGTCAATGGAATTGTAATAGATAAGCATGATCTCGGGGGTGGGAGGGCAGTAGATGGGAAGGGGGGTTGTTTCTGTGTGAAAGGTGAAAAGGATAACTATTGCATTGTTCTGTACACCTGAAATTAACAATAAAAGTAAATAAATAAATAAATGTTGTTATTCCCAGAAAGAGACGCACTGATTTTGGTGTTATCAATATGAATTCAGTGTTAAATTGTGTATGCGTGTGCTGGGAGTGTACAGGGGCTATAAAAAAGTTAAAGAGGGCAAAGTGGAGGAACCTAAAGCACCCAGATCTGAGGGACGGAGTGAAGGAACCACCAAGGTGAGGAGACAGGCTGGGTACCAGGTGCTCGTCCAGGTACTGATGACCAGGAACTCCTGAGCCACATCACAGTGACCCAGACACAACCTTCAGCCCCAGGATCTCACAGATGGTGGAAAATAAAAGAGCCGCAGCCACCTTCAGGAATAGAAGAGCAGAAAAAAATGGGGAGGATTTTTCCCATCTTGAACTTGTGAGCTAGATAACTGACATTAATAGCCACTAATTGGTTGTGGCTGATGACTCATTTAGTAACATTCTGAAGCCTCTTCTGACACTGCCGGGAAAGGCAGGTTAACAGAAGCACCTCAGGTGGAAGGAAAGGCCTGGTTGTGCGACGGGCCCAAGGCTCTGTTCACCTTGCATCAGGCTCCACTGCAAGCTGTCCTGGGGGTTCTGTGCTCCTCAGTGGGACTCAGGCTCATATAAGCCATCATAGGCCTGCTCCAGGAAGATGTCCTTCATGTACCCATACGTGCTGGGGCCCTCCAAATACAAGGGGAGATCTCCACCATCACCCATGCTGATGGCTGGGAGCCACGTTGCACCCGCCCGGGTGATGGAAGGCACACTGTGCGAGGACCAGAGGGCAAGGACTCTGTCATGGCGTCTCCAAGACCCAGTGTGAAGCCGGTACCAGTCATAGAGTGGGCGCTTAGGAAACCTGGGCCAGAGTGAAGCACACTGTCCTCTATGAGGATGGCAGAATCACCCATGCCTGAGGACACGGATTCTTGGTGGCTTCTAACAAAGATTGGAGAGCATTTGTGGGAGACAGTCCTGCTGCCCTAAACCCTGAACACTTAACAAAGGGACTCTGCGGGTTCAGACTCACAGTCCATCCAGTTTTGTCACTGACAAAGGTCTGAACTGTCATGGTCTGTCCCTCTGATGTCACCCTGGAGGGTCAGTTTTAGGTCAGCCTCAACCAGTGGTAATCGCCGGCTCCTCTGCTTACTGGCTTGCCCTCCATTGCTGTTTTCTGTCTGTACCACCTCTTGGGGTAAACAACTCGGACACCACAGTGTCAGAACACTGCCCATGGATTCCACGGGGCGGCTCCCGCCAGGAAGTGGGGATGTTACCTTGGCATACTCAAACATGCAGAGGTCGGTGTACATGTCCAGTGCGACGTTCTCGTGCCCGCTCCTCTTGTACAGTTTGGCGGCCTCGTGGAACTTCCCCTGGTAGGAAAACACATCTGCCAGAAACAGGTCATTGTTGGTCTCTCCCCGCTTCTTCCTCTCCTGGAAAAATTAGAAGCACAGGAAATGGCCTCTGCAGCCGTGGCAGGAAGCAGCCTTTACAAAAGTTAGATGTTGCTATTTCAAGTGAAGCCCCTGGGCCTTCCTACTGGAACCTACACTTGGCTCCTGGGCTGTTGTGTCTCTCACCTAGGTTTCTGGTGGGAATGCTTGACAACAAAAGCTGATTTTTTCCCCAGATGAGTGAAGATCAAAAGAGATACAGCTTTTGTTTGTTTAATGGAAATTCCTCAGGGTGACTTTCTTGCATATTCTTCTAAGGAAACAACTGCATACTTAGGGTGGTGTGTACTGCCCACTTGTTGGCGCCCCCCCCCCCAGCTCCCAAGGTCTCTCAAGTCCCCAGGCCTGGTTTGGTGGGGTTGTAACTCACAATGACGGTAGACAAGGAGAAAGTTTCGGGTTTCTTCCCAATAAGAAGAACAAAATCAGATAATGGGCTTTACTATGTCCCTGTCTGTAAAGGGAAGGTGAGTGATGCCACACACTGAGCACCCAGTAGGCACCAAGTATATACTTGGACCCAAGGATGGGTTGTACTACCCAGGCATCACATTGAAGGAAGCTGAGACTCAAAAGAGGAGCAGGTGGAGGTCATACAGAGCTGGCATTTAGGCTCAGTCCAAGTCCAGATGCTCTTTGTACCACATAATACCACCTTCGGAAACAAGTGATGGTCCCCCAACACAGCTGCATGTGCATATACATGCACATGCGCGTGCACACACACACGTGTGCACACACACAGACATGTAGCAGTGCTGAGGATGAAGAGAAATAACTGGCATACTCCTTCCTCCTGTGTTAGGGAACATTCATTAGTCTATAGCTCAAGTATTTGTAAACACTCAATAGCACCCAATCTCTCATCCACAGCAGTTTCCTTCGATTGCTTTCTATCAAGTGTACCACAGTGGAGGAAGATGAGACGTTGAATCAAACTCCCAGACAAGCTGGTGAAAGTTTTAACAGCTGGAGGCAACATGCTTCCCCACTGACAGAAATGATTTAAAAAACAAAAAGAAACTACACATAGTTTAGGCTAATCAGCCAAATAAACTAATTCCTAATTGTAGAACATCAATTAAAATCTTGCAGTGCGATAAAGAAATAGGTTTCACTAGACATGGAACTTAGGCCATAATCCATTCTGGGCCACAGAATATCACCATGATCAAGGAAAACGATTTATGCATATTCAGTATGCATGAAGCCATCTGGGCGGATTATCTTCCAACTGTTACCAGTACAGTTACCTCTCACCTGTCAAAGGAGCCTAGTAAGGAACCTCGGTTCTTGGGAATAATGCCAAGTGCCTAGAAGCAAGCAACTAAGACCTCAGAGCAGCCCAAATGGGTCCTCACTTGAAGGCCCTTTACTCTTTTTCAAGAGACAATTCTTACAAGTTTACTTTAACCGGCTGCCAGCTCATAGCACAGAAGAGGCAGCAATGAAACAGAAACTCAGTAAGACCTGGTAAATGATGAGAGGTGGCCCTCAAAGAGGTCAGATACCTGTGCATAGAGAAAAATTATGTTCCACGGCTTCAGATTAAGACATCTAGATCCAGACCAGATGATTCACAAATGACACCCCTGATCATAAGTAGTACTGGGCATTACAGGTATATGGCTCTGAACAAACCATCATGCAGGTAAGCAAACAATGGGACACAGACACTCCTTATAATGGAGCTGGGAGAGAGGGAGAGAGAGAGAGAGAGAGAGAGAGAGAGAGAGAGAGAGAGAGAGAGAGAG
>NW_017731446.1:976749-1005645 GCF_001890085.2 Hipposideros armiger | reverse complement strand
GAGAGAGAGAGAGAGAGAGAGAGAGAGAGAGAGAGAGAGAGGGAGAGAGAAGGTTGCACCAGAAGCAACTTCTTAGATGGCAGCATGGCCTAGAGTAAAGACAGCATGAGCCTGAGAAAGAGAACTGGCTTTGAATTTAAACCAAGCTTTTGCTTCTGGAGCCTTGGGGACATGACCTAGCCTTTCTGAGCCTTTGTGTCCTTATTTATCCAATGGGGATAAGAACAGTATCTGCCTCATTAAGTTGTTGTGAGGATTTAAAGTAGTGTACACATCGATCATGCATGGGGACAGAGCAGGCACTCAGCAAATGGCAACGATTGTTAGGCTTAGCAGGCTGTGAGCTCCTGCAGGCCTCTCTCCCACTCAGCTCTCCACCCACTGGGCTCAGCACAAGGCCTGGCCCACAACATGTGTTTATTATGCTGAGCTGAATCGAAGGGACAAGACATTCGCTGATTTCCTCACTGCTTCCATATGGGAATTCAAATGTATCTCACATTCCCAAAGCCTCACAATAAATCTGTTCAGGAGAAAAAATATGTATGCCTTTTTACAGACAGTCAGACAGCACTAAGATACACAGGAATTAAGAATATGTCTACCACCACCCAGCAAATGGTGCTCGTAGAAGCAGCCTCTTTAGCGCCCCCTCCCCGGCCCCACCCCTTCCTCAGCCCTCTCTGGGTTTGGCTGATGAGGCTACTATTCTCAGCCAGGAATGGTGGGCTGTGGGGAGGGCTCCAGAGCTCCCAGGTGCCCAGTACAGACCTCTCTCCCCAAGGCCCATTGCTACAGGTGGGGCATAGATCATGTGCATTTGGGAAATGTCTCCTACACTCGCACATTATTGAAGCCCTATAGGATGATAACCAGCTAATAACCAGTCGCTGAGGACCTATTTAATCCTCCCAGCAACTTGTGAGGTAGGTCTCATCCCATTTCAAGGACAAAAACCCAAAGCTCAGAGAGACTAGAGACCCACCTGCCTCCCCCAGCTACCAAGTGACAGACTGCACCCCTCGCTCCCATGAGCTATCTCCCCCACATGGCATTCTGCCCCCCACCCCAGGCAAGGCTCTGGCCCAGATACCCAGACACGAGTGGGCTCTGTTCACGTATCCTCCAAGATCTCGCCTGCTTAAAGAGCTGCCTGTAAACCACTGACAGCATATCTGTGCTTTCTTGAGAAGGAAGAACACTTTACCTCAATGCTGTTGATGAGCTCTAAATATCGGAGGTCTTGTACTCTGGTGAAAGCCTACAGGGAAAGAAATAAAAGGATAAATTCAGCTGCCTTCTGGGCTTCAAAAGTGGGTGATTGGCTGGGAGTGGGAAGTCAAGCTTTAGAAAGTGAGCCAGCAAGGAGGGAAAAGAAGCAAGCATTGATTAATCACTGCGTGTTCAGGAGGGTTATACCACCCAGTGAGGCACAGCTTTACTCCCGGGATTAGTCCATACAAAGAAGAGCAAAGAAGCCCTGGGTGCATCAATCACTTTGGGATTAGGTAAAACAAGACTAGGTAGGATACTGCAGTCTGTAGTGGTGCCTGCTTAGAGGAATCTCTATGCAGAAGGAAAGAACGAGGCAGCGTGACACTCTGAGGCGGTGGCATCTGAGCAGGAGTGGGGGAGATGTACTGACTGCAGAGAGGCTGTACGTACATCTTGGTGACTTGGATGGAAAGCAGGAGACAGCTATGCTTACCAACAGTGCATAAACACAGGGCACCCCGAGCCCACAGAACCGTCACGGAGGGAGAGGAGGAGGGGGAAAGCTGAGAAAGAATAAAGATGGTTTCTGGAAGGAAGGGGGAGGTAGGGAATGAATCACTCCAAGTCCTTGGAAGGCAAACTCTTGCGTAAATCCTAAAAGGGCAGCTCTTGCCTTGGACTCACAGTAAAGCCAGAAACTTTAACCCATGGGCTACCAGAAGTTTCTAGGCACCCCTCTTCAGGCAGATTGATGTTAGTTAAGCCTCTTCTGCTGCTTTCAGGTTCTGCAAGGGGTTTCAAGGAACATAACCCACCACGTCAGGCTGATCTTCATGTGGCTTTGCTGTCAATGTTTCTACCCAGCTGTGCCCCATTTGAAGTGGGCTGACACACACCTAGAGGGCACAGCAGGTCCAGAAGCCCTCAGAATATGAAACGCAGAACAACCCTGGCCACCTGCGGCCTCTACTTAGCTGCATGACATCCTCCATCCTAAAAAGATAGGGAAGTGAGCAAGTCGCCCAGCCTCCGGCTGCCTCACAGACGACCACAATGTGACTTCATCTTTTCATCCCACAGGACCAGGCCTCCTGTCGGGTTGGGGACCCAGAGAGGAATATGACTTGGCTCCTGTCCCCTCCCCAGTTCAGGGGCCCATATTCTAAAAGGGGAGGCAGGCAGATTAAACAAATCATTAAATCGCCCTAAGCTAAGAGCTATGCAAGTATAAATTAGATGCCCTGGAGAACACAGATTCATTGTTTGAGCACGGGGAGTGACGGGAGGCAGGATTAAGAAAAGCACCAGCGTGGGGACCTGGTAAATGGGTATCCCTGGAGAGGAATTCCTTGAGAGGGTAAGGCAGGTATCACATGAGCAAAGGGATGGAGGGCTGAGAGCACCTGTGTTCTTCGGTGGAGGTCTTATAAGCTATCTTCTAGGCCTCGGCTTCCTTAAAGCAACATGAGAGGGAAACCTGGAATGCCTGGCAAAGAGCAAAGGCACATTCTAGGTCTTAGTCCTAGCTCTCTCTCCAGCAGGGGGGCCCTGGACCCACCCCTTCCTTGCCACAGTGAGAAATCTGTTTCCGAGTCCCTTCAGCCCTGACACATTCTGCAGAGTCAGAGGTGCCCTGGTCGAGCGGTCAGTCACGAGTCCCGTGAATAACCTCAGGGAAGGCAATGTAGGAACAGAGAAGCATTTGCAGTTCTGCAGAGCAGCGGTCCCAGGCGCTAGTCAGCTTTCCGCTGCCATCTAGTGGTGACAGCAGTCTCTCGCCGGGAACAGCTCTCCACCTCCATGTGTGCCTGAGTGACTTGGCAAAGCAGCAAAAGAAAGCCTGGGGACTAAGGATTTGGAGAAAACGATCAAGATCTAGTCTATGGTCAAAACCTTGTGGATTTAATACAATAATTTCTATTCTCAGGGAACGGTTGTGGGGCGGGTACAGAATTGGGCGCAGGTGTTAAGCAAATGGAAGGTCAGTTTAGTTTTCACCCATTCAAACATTTGCTAAGCATCTAACACTGTGCTAGGCACTGCTGGCTGATTTCATGCCAGGCTGAAAACAAACAGAACACAGTCTAGGAATCCTTTGTTATTCTTCATCCCTCCTGGTGTTTCAGAGCAGGGCAGGAGAGGGGCGCTCCCTCCATGGAAATGTTCCCTCCCTCTTCTGAATTCTTAAAGCTCCCCTCTAATACCACTTTCCTGACACAGTAGATGTAAACATATACTACAATCATTATGTAATTATAATTGTACTTGTTTTAATAACAGCTAGCACTGTACAACCATCGCTAGTTTTAGAATCCCTTTTACACTGTGACGGCTAAGCCTGATGACACTGTGTCTTCACCATCCCCACAGCAGAAATGGGAGGCCTGAGGGGTCATCCAGCCTGTACATGGCAGAGCTGATTCTCAGCCAGGCTTCTGAGTCCCAGTCTGGTCTCGGTCCACTCTCTTTTCATGCCTAGAAGTCTTGACCTAGGATGGGGCTGGCATCACATGCCTCTGCAACGCCTCCCCTACCAGATCAGTAGTGCGGACAAAATGAGTGTCTCGTTAAGTGGCTGTGCGAAGATAAAGACGGAAGGGAGCAGTAGGGGAAAGAGAGCTGGAGGTCATTCCTTTTCTTTACACCTCAGGTTCCAGAAAGAAACCCAGCTCAGAGACATAGCTGGGCTTTTTCTAATGTGTGGAAAGGGGTCAAATGTTTTCAGCCATTTCTGTAGTTTTAATAGGCTGAGCCAGGAAACGACACCATGACATTACAGTCAGAGTCAGAGAGCTCGACCATCTCTTCCACCATACTTAGCAGACTGCCAAGGAAAACAGCATTGTGTCATAAATGGCCTGATACCAATAAGTGCTTATACCAATAACAAAAGCTACTGTTTATGGAGTGCCTATTATGTGCCAGGCTTTTAGCTAGGCGCTTTACATAAATGATAGCTAATAAGAGTGACAGCTCGAATCTATCAGCTGCTTCTCCTGTGACAAGCTTTATAGGCATTATCACATTAGATCCTCATAATTTTGTGAGGACGGGGCCTATCGTCACCCTAATTCTACAAATGAGCAACCTCAGAAAGGCTGTTACCTCCTCAGGCTTATAGTTAGGAGGTAGCTGAGCTGAGATCCAAACCCAGGTCAGTCTAACTCCAGAGCCCACTGCAGTATGTGTCTGCCTCTCCATATGTCACTTGGACTCCTTTCTGCATCCTCAAGGGACCCTCCGAGGACCAGATTCCAGCTCATGCTGACTACATGCTTACCTTCTTTGCGGTTTCAAACTCTAACCCTTCTAAAGCTTCCATCGCCAGCTCACGCCAATCTGCGTCTGTCACGCCCAAGCAAGCAATCTGGTAGGCTTCTTTGAACAGTTTCCTATCCAGGTACTGGTACATTGGAGCAGACTGCAGATTTCATGAAAAGGAAAGAAGATTGTTTTCAGAGGGATGGAAAGAGTCAGATTCACGAAAAGCCTGACTCCAGAGGTGTGCACCTATTTAATTACAAATGCCTGCAGAGCAACACTACAATGGTTAATCAGTGCCCTCTGCCACACCGCCGCCCACCTCATGTGCCTTCCACTGAGCCACTCCCTTTCATAGCCGAATCGTGTTCAGCAGCACAAACCTCCTGCTCATCCTCCCCTCTACCACCAGCTTGCCCCACCTCCAGGCCGGCCTCACCACAGATGCCACCCTCATCTGGAATGCTTTTTTGCCCCTCCTCTCCCTCTGGAAAGTACCTATTTGGCTTCCCAGGCCCTGTTAAAATGTCACTTCTGGAAAGTCTTCACGGACCCCTCAGAAAAAGAAGTCTGAGCTTCCTGTCCTTTATCCAGATGTCTGGTTGTGTGGTAATTACAAGCCTGTCTCCCCCATGAGGCTGGACATAATCTGAGGGCCACTGCAAGGCTGTGCTTACCTCCCCTAGCAGGTCCGCAGTCTACATGTGCTGGAGGAATGAACGTTACTATGAGGAGGGCATCTGGGATGGCCTCTCACAAAGAAGGCCAAGGAGCCTTCTTACCCTGAGAGAGGGAAGCGATTTGCCCCAGGTTACCCAGGAAGGACCTAGACACACCTCTCCTAGTTCCGTGGTGCTGGGAACCTCCCTCCTTCCAGATGGGGCTGCCTTGCTGTGATACCTATGAATAGTTCCTAATAACGTCTCTTCTTAGGTTTACACAGTGCTCTTAGATCTGTCCCAACAGCCCTGTGTTACAGGTATTATCACTCCCTGATTACAGCCCAGGAGACAAAGACTCAGGGAAGGCAACTGGCTTGTCTGAGGACACAGGAGAGGAAGATCCGGGGCTGGAGGCTGGGGTGGCCTGACTCCAGGTTCTTGGCTCCTTCCTGCCCCTTGGGGGGGTGAGAGTGCGTCTGTGTGCGTGTGTGTGCGCGCGCGCATGTGTGTGTGTGCGCGCGCGCGCGTGTGTGTGCGTGTGTGAGTGTGTGTGTGCGCGCGCGTGTGTGTGTATACATGGGAACAAATCTGAGCTGGGCCTGGGCGTCTTTCATAACGAAAGGCCCTGCCCTTGTCTTAGGCCAGTCTGTGCTGAAGAGAACTACATCTCTCCTTCTGGATTCCCAGGCAGTGGAGATCAATCAGCCAGTACCTCTGTGCTAATGATTCCCAAATGTGGAGCTGGAAGTGCTGTTTTCTCCATTTGGGGGCCTTTATCTTTGAAATTTCCTCTCCCAGTTTTTAGCTTCAGGGTTGAAGAAATTTTTTTTTCCTTTTTAAGCTGCCCTGCCCTCTGACAGCAAGATGTGCCTGCTTCTGAGAGCTCATCTTTCCTCCCGCGCCATCCCACCACCTCCCCTCCCTTCAGGGGCGGCAGGGGGTGGATGGGGAGCAGTTGAGCTAGGCCTGCTCAGCTCATCCTAGCTGTGTGAATTCTTTTGAGTAAAATTAACTTCTGCTGAGATGCCCTGCCCAGCCCACAGGCTGCCAGGCACCAACAAGAGAGGTGCTTTGAAAACGATGAAGCGCTGGGCAAAAAGTGAGCGTGCGCATTATGTCCACGGTATCTTAGCACCAGCTCGTCACCATCTCCTGAGCTCTCCAGACTTGTCCTACCCCCACCTCTCCCTCTGTGTGGAACGCTCTCACTGTACCCCTCTGACTTTCCAGACCTTTTAGGGCTCCGATCAAGTGTCACCACCTCCTGGAAGCTTTCTCAAACTCCCCATGCACAATGAGCTTTCCTTTCTAAACTCATTTAGTGAGCACCCTCTATTCTAATTTAGTTCTGTTTTATAGTGTTTGCTATTTTAAGACTGTTTAATAATAATAATAATAATAATAATAATAATAATAATAATAATAGGAATGGGCCAGACAAAATCTGAAAGATGTGTATATTTAACCCCACTCCCTAGAAAACTGAGGCCCCAAAGAGTGAAAGGAGTTGCTCAATGTCACAGATGGTTTAGGTGGCAAAGTCAGAACTCAAAGCCAGTGCTTCTTCCTCTAAGCTACAGTTCTCTCCATGCTGAATGCCCCATGAGGGTGGGACAGGACTAAAGCAGGCCCATCAGAGTTGAGCATATAGCAAATGGTTAACATTTGGGCTTGCCTGGGGGGCACAATATGAGTGAGAGGTTTAAAAATACCCTAACTGAACAAATGCCCTCTGAGCTCTATTTTATCTCGCTGTTGTGTTCCAAGCATGAAGTCACCACCCGCCCCGAGAAGCCTGACCAGGGCTTGCCGCCCTACTTGGCAGCCTTGACAAACTGTTCTTGCACAAGATGATGTAAATTTCGAAAGGAAACCAGAAATCCCCAGAGTGGGTCTGATGCTTTCTCCCCCTTCTGTAGGCCAAAACCACAGGATGGCTGGAGGCAGAGGCGACAGATAAATAGCCTTTGTCTTGAGGCTGCCTTTCCTAACCCTTGGCAGCTCTGACCTGCTGCATCAGCAGGATGGCCTTGGTGCAGCCATGGGGGGGACTCTGGCTTCTGAATCTTAAGAGCTTGGCGGAGGAAGCCCCGGACCGCCCCTCCGGCTCCTCTTGGCCGGCCAAAGTCAGGGAGCAGCACACTGCATTTATCTTTGAGGTTAGGATGGCAGTCTTGGGAGAAAAGCTTTCAATCAGCCTAGCCTGTTTGGCACGACTGGGGAAGATTGGGTTTCTGATGGATGCGGTGCATGGGTTTGGGATGGGCAGCAGATGTGGACTGCAAGGAAATACGTGTAGACCCCAGGGGCTGTTCTTGTCCCTCCTCCTGCCGCCACTTCCACCCACCTCTCTCCCTTCTTTCTCTGGCTTCCTATTTTTCTGTTTCCTTTTACTCGGGTCTGCATTCCACTGACATTTATGGAATAACTGCTCTGTGTCAGGCACTATTAACTCCTGCAGCAATGAGTAACAAGGGTATCATCAGCTTAAGAGGAAGAAATGGACTCTAGTCCCACCCTTTACAAGGAGCCAAGCCTGGGAGAGTGAGTGAAGGTGAGATGTGTGAAGGGAACGCAGATCTGATGTAGCCTCGCTGAAAGGTAATCTGGAAACGTGTCTAAAAGTATTTCATATGCAGCCCAAAGAGCCTTTGACCCAGCGATTTCACTTCAAGGAATTTATACCAAGGAGCTAAGATGAGATAGGTACAAAGACAGCTTGAAAGATGTTCACTAACTATGATAGCAAAAAAGCTGCAAACAGCATAAATGTCTAACAATAGGTGCTGGTTGAGTAAGTTGTGGGAGATCCATGAGATAGGACAAAAAGCAGTCATTAAAAACAATTTGGGGTGTGGAGGAGGCAGCGGGGAGGGCGGTGTGGTTATAATAGGACTGACCCAACACGGAGGATCTCATGGGTTGTTGGTGGTGAAGATACAAACCTATACAGGTGATAAATCTGAACTGCAGTTTTGCAAATTGGTACTAGTGGGGGACACTGGGCAAGTTGTACAAGGGATCTCTGTACGGTATCTTATAATTACATGTGAATCTACAATCATCTTAGGATTTAAAACTGCTAGGGAGGTACATTTATTGACATGGAGCCATGTTCCCAGGAGGTGGCTGAGTGAAAAAGCTAGATCGCTAGTTGATAGCTAATAATTCATACAAAGTGATGGATCTGCAATATGTAAATGTTAGGTTAAATTAGAAGATGGAGATAAAGAAAGGTGATTAAAAGTCTTTCTTATTTATGTCCACATTCAGTATATTAAGTACAGTAAGTCTGAAACTTCATCTATAGGAGCAATACTTAGACAAAAGTCACAAAACAATATTTATAGTACAATTCCATTTTTGTTTAAAAATGTTTATATGAAATCATATATTCATAATTGTACATCATGTATATGATACATAAACATATAGAAAAGGTCTGGGTGGATATATTCCAAATGTTTAAAAGTGATTCTCTGTTGAGGATGGGGTTCTGAGGGCTAGTCTCCCCGTCCTTGGTGCTTCTCTCTATTTTATGACAGTTCTACAGTAAGCACGGTTTACTAGGGGAGCAGACAGGCAGCTGGCATGGCTGTGATTGGGCCAGCCCTGGCTCGGGTTGTCAATCTCTGCCCCCTGTCTGTTTCTGCCCTCTCTCATTCTGTGGCTCCAGATTCCAGCCTCCCATTTCTGTTCTGGCCCCTCCTAGTTTGAGGGACTTGTGCAGATAGTCCCATGCCCCACTTCTGGCTCACAGAGCTCAGCTCCCACACACAATCCCACCCATATTCTCTTCACACATACCACCCCACTCATGCGCCTGTGTACATACCCTGCTGGACTCAGCTTTGCTGGCTTTCTCTAATCTGCCCCACACATGGCTCTCAGTGAAACACACTCTGCCTGCTGACAGACAACCTTCCATAGCCCCCCTCCCCCACCCGTACCCGGAAGAGGGAATCAAAAAGAAACAGAGGCTCAGTGAGGTTGAGCTGTTTGCTCAAAGACACAGGTTGCATAGGGTGGAGGAAGGATTTCAGGTTCACGTCCACCTTCTCTCTCTTCCCTCTCTCCTCACCATCCCCTCCCCATATCACCAGTGAGGGGCCTGGCTTTCCTGGTCTTGCTGTCCTGCCACTGCTGAGAGCTGACAGGTGCACCCCGGGTTACCTGCGGCACCTCCACGGCCGACATGGAGAAGATGTGGAGGCAGAAGATCTTGGAGCCGTTGTAGCCGACCACGAAGCCCTGCAGCTTCTGCTGGTGCACCGGGAAGGTGCTGGCTTTGATGTTGAGGTAGCCTCCTCCTGAGAAGCAGAGCATGTCCTCGCACTGCGTGTTCCAGGCCACGCTATTGGCATTCGGTTCCTGAGGGACAGAAATGGTGAGGATCCTGTGACCACCACCCTGGGCTTTGGCACCATTCCTACATTCAGTCAGGTTCTCTTTTTAAAGCCTGGATCACACTAAACTGCTAACAGTGGTATAGAAAGAAAGGGAGGAAAAGGGGGTCTGAAGGAATGGGGAGAGGTCCAGAGGCAAGATCCTGTGTGCACTTTTGTATGTTGGAATTTTTGAATAAGCAAGCATTACTTTTGAAAAAAATGTTACCCCCAAATGTTAATCATTACATAATAAGTGAGAAAAATCAGCAAAGTAGATTCTACTTATGTTAAAAAATGAGTATACATAGCTATGCATAGATTTGAAGGGATATATCCCAAAGAATCAACAGTGATTGTTTTTCAGTGGATAGAATTGTGGGTGTTTTTCGTTTTCTGTTTTTAATTTGCCTGAAATTTTCTTTTAGTCACGAACATCTATTTTGTTTTATAATAAACAAAAGAACAGTGAGCTATTTTTAAAATTAAAAAGTAATATACTGTCTCCACATTTACAATTTACACACTGTAAAAATATGGTCACCCTGGGAGGCACTCCGCTCCTCAAATCCTCTCAAAATTTTTTGCTCAGCACTGGAGCCCCAGGGACCAGCAGATGTTCATACCTTTCTGCCTAGAATCTTTCACAATGTCTAAATCTTTTATAATGAGCATGGATTACTTTTATAATGAGAAAAAACCCCAACATAGCTGTTTTCTGCAGCGGGCATGGGCAGTGAAGAGGAGACAAAGATAGCTGGGAACGTTTATGTCTCCCGGCAAGGGCTGAGAATTACCTTCCCCGACCTACTACAGAACTCGTGGTGGGGACAGAGAAGGACACACACCCTTCTACTCCGATATGGTTCTTGGCTCAGATTCACAACTGGGGGCCTGCTAACCCACCTACAGGGGGTAGTGTTGAGACTGAGGAGAAGTGCACTGAAGGCCCTTTTTTGTGCCATGCCCCTGAGCTAGGCACTATGGTATCTTGTTTAGTCCTGTAGCAATTCTGTGAGGGGCTAATTACTAGTTCCATTTTAGGGGTGAGGAGAAATCGAGACTCAAAGAGGTTCACTAACTTGCTTGAGATCACACAGTAAGTGATGAAGGCTGGACTGGAGCCCAGGTCTATCTGAAGGCAAAGCCTATGCTCTTCCTTTCCCCTAAACGACTCTGCCTCCCCAAGGATGTGAGCGAGTTGTCATCAACTGGGAGTCCCCTGGGGCTGGGGTAGCCAGGTGGCCCCTTCCAACTGACAGAGGCAGCCCCCTGCTCCAGCGCCCCTCTACCCTGCTGATTCCATTGCTGAGGATGAGGGAGAGCCCTGATAAGGAGACCTCGATCTGCCCGTAACACTGGGGAACCTATCGTGGCTGATGAAGCCAATCAGGGGAGGCTTTAGCTTTGGAGGGAACTCGCTTCAGGCAAATGGGCCCTGACCACTCACAAATCCCTGAAGAGGCAAAGAGCAGTGCTAAGTCCAGCAGGAGGCCAGCCAGACATTGGGCAAGGGCTCGTAGGCTGTCTTCTCCAGTGACACACTTCCTCCAGCCACAAGACTGAATGATGTGTGAACAACACCTATCCCCCAGCAGTTCACAGTTTGCTGGCTCTTGTAGCATCCTAGTAAAATAAGTAGAAGGGAGGGCTTCCTCCACCCCTCCCCTTCTTTCAGATGAACAAACTAGTCCTGTTTCCTCACTGTGTCTTAGGTCACTCATAGATGCAGGCAGCCTCCAGTAGGTGAGAAGCAGACTTTTTTTTAATAGAGTCATCATCACATTAACCCATGCACTGACAGCCTACAATATGCCCTGCTTAGATTTATTATTATTCACTTACTGCTCACAGTAACCTCGTAAGAAAGAGGTTTTGCTCATCTTACTTGCAAGGAAACCAAAATTCAAAGAGGCTTGCCCAGCTCCTAGAGCCCGTGTATGGGAGGGGTGGGCTGTGTCCTGGGGCTTCTCAGACTCTGCTCCTCTGCATGGCCCCTACTCCCCTTCACCTCACTGCTCCTCCCAGAGACCAGCCTGGGAGCCATCGTGTGAGCGCCTCCTGTAAGGACTGGGAAGCTAGAGGAGGGCCTCTAATCAAAGGACCATGTCTGGGGCGCCCCCTGGGACTTCACCTGAAAAAGCAGCTCCTTGGTGTGGATGTCATACACCAGGCACGTGTCGTTTTCATCCACCACAGCCAGCTTGTTGCGGGAGGCGCTCATGTCCAGGCAGCGCACGGCTGTGGCCTGTTTCAGCAGGATGATAGCAAAGAGATTGTCCACGAAGATCTTTAGGATCTGGCAAAATTCCAGAAAAAAAGTGTGAGTCACTATGGCAACAAGACCCTGGAACGTCGCCAGGCTGCCAGCATCCCATGTGTTCTACATGAGCAACTCCCACTGACTTCACCAGAGGCTCTGTGCAGAAAAAAGGATTCATCCAAAGAAAAGGGGCGGGGCTCACCCTTAGGGGACCACAGCGTGGTTCACCAGGGGTCACGCAAGTAATGACAGGCCCCAGGACATGACACACTTACTTGAATGTCTGCTTGATTGGGCATTTGTTAACGATATTACCCAAACTGCAGGGTTAGCAGACATCACATAGCGAGATCTGAGTCACTAACACAGGAAGAGGCTACTGTAAATACTGACAAGGCCTCTGGTATAATCACAGCAGAATAATGATGATCATGAGTGGTGATAGCAATCAGTTATTGGCTGTTTTGGACACCCTGTAAGACGTGATCCTCATTTGAAAAACCTAGCCTCAGAGAGCTGACGAGACCTGCACAGGGTCACACAGCTAGTGAGTAGCTAAGCACAAGCATGACCCCAGGTCGACCTGCCCTCAAAGTTCATATTCTCAGGCCTCATACTGCAAGTGACAGCTGACTGGGACAATGAAGCAGGCTTTCCTCCCCTTTGCTATTGCTATTCTATTGCTAACTCATACTCCATGACTGCTGTCCCCAGGAAAGTCCTGACAAGTCTCCGCCACAAGCCATCTGCTAGACAGCTTGGCTCTCAAGCTAATGAAGCTATATTTTTATTTTCAAATTTCCATGTGGCCCACTTAGAACTTTTCTTATTTTGAGCAAAAGACACACAGAAAACTGTTTAACTTTGTGTAACCTAGATTTTCCATGTCTATTTGGGCAGAGGGCCCAATTTTCTTATAACATCTAATAACAGCCTGTGGATCAGCACCCTCTAGGACATGAGCTAGAACACACTGCCTTCATCCATTCATTGCCCTAATAGGGATCTGACCTAAGGAATGATCTCTGCCTCCCTCTCTAGCAAGCCACTGAAACTGCATCCCTAAGAAATCTCCCACCCTCTGGGTGACTTTTAGTCCATTAATCCACTCAATGTGCAACCCAGAGGCTACAGGGGCCAACTCTGCCAGAATGGGGCATGCTGTGAGTCTGAGGGCCATTGCATCTTCAGCCTGAGGCTATCCTCATAAAAGGAAACTCTAATGTGCCCATGGAGGGGAGAAGCCTTTCCCTGCCCTGGAAACCCATCTCAGGGTCATAACTTGACTGGCTGCCTGTGTCTGCATGCAGATAACGTGCCTGATGGGAGACACAGAGGAGCACTCACCTGTCCATTCTTCAGGCCCACTAACAGACCTTCCCGTCCTGGGGGACCACCGATCACCTTGATGTAGCGAATGAGAGACTCCATCTGCCACTCCCGCTCCTTCACTCCGCTGAAGGACAGGCATTGCAGCCGTTTCTCCTACAAAGCAAACCCAGCTCTGCATGGATATTCAACATAATAAGTATTCCCCAGCCCTCCCAAGGAGGTCTTCCTGCCCCTGACGAATGAAAAATACCTACACATTCAGAATCTATCTAACCCCACCTGGTCCCCACGACTGGTATCATTAATCCTTCACACAGGTCCTCCATGGAGCCCAGCTTAGCCTCAGATCTCCTGTGCAGACCTCCAGGCAGCCACAGCCAGAGGCAGCATCAAAAGCACGCCCATTTGCCACTCCTATCCTATAACCTGTAAACCTTAAATCTTAAAAGTTCCAGACTTCTAAGAGAGATTTTAATAGTATTTTACATCTAGTGATTCCTAAAGGATGTCTTCCATTTTATCACTTCCCATAGGTCTAGTTTCACGAAATCAAATCCACCTCTACTTCCAAGAAAGACGCTGGGCTGGCATTCTTTCAGAGTCTTTCCAAACTTCTCTTGGCATTGACCTAGACATCTTCTAGAAAGCTCTAAGTCGAGAAAATCTTTTTCCGTGAAAAAAAAAATCTATCAGAAAGTAAAACTTCCTTTACTATTTTTGAGTTGATATAAATTTTTTGTTGTTTAACTGAAGGATATCATAAATTTTTATGTGTATATGTTTAACAACAACAAAAAATCAATCTTCATTTTGTTGGATATCAATTTAGGCTTTAAGTCATTAAAATATATTTAATCCCAGTAGAACAAAGTGCTTATGGCCCACGACTTTCTAGACGGCAATAAAAGGAAAGCAATGACCAATTCCTAGTGTTCAACAACCCTGAGTTGGGTTCCCTATCCTTGGAGGAAGCGTAAAGCAGATTCAGCCCCACGTGCGGCCGCTTACCTGGCAGAGGATGATGTGATCAGCGCACACCACCAGGAGGTTACATTCAAACTTCCTGACAATCTTCTCCTTCACCCGGTAATGCATGTCTGACGAGTCCTCTGAATACAACTCATAGATGAGGATTTTCTCTGGCAGTTGGATAGCTAATCGATTTTTGTAGATGGCAATTTTCTTGACAAGCTCTTTGCATTTAATCCGAACTGTCAAAGAAAAACAAAATTCAGCTCTAGCAAGAGGTTGTTAAGTAAGGTAGAAGTCAGAGAAATTAAAAGCTATCATTTACTTAATGCTGCTGGCAATTAAAGGAGACGCTCTCATCAAAAAATCTTTACAGCGTGTCTAATATGTACAATCAACTCTGCTCAACACTGGGATCCAAAGTCATATATAATCTTTGTGGTCCAAAGCTTACAACTGAGTATGGAAAATGAAATTCTTAGTGCTACCATCACTTGCTGAACATAAACATAAACTGCTCTGCACAGCACTAATGGCCCCTGATGATCGGGAGCCTGCCTAAGTGACTGCCCACACATCTGGCCACTCCCCAAACACCACCCTTAACAACAGGGAGCCATGTGTAGCTTCTGATACACACTCGGCTCACACTCTCTCACTACCGACTAGGTGGAGAAAATGTCTCCAAGAGGGATGCCGCGGAGCTGCCCAAGTGGCTACACCCTCACCACCACAGCTGGAATCTTTAAACAGAGGTCCTCCCAGATGGGGACCAAAGGATGCCATCTGAATCTGCAAGAGAACCCTCAACCAGGATCGCTACATGCAGGCACACTAGCACATCTGGACATACATACACTTGAAACGAATGGCTGCTTAGCCTATTTAACCAGCCCAGACACCTGGGAAGACAGAGGAGAAGACTGAGTTTGCATTGACTGCACGAGGCCTGGAACCCTGACCTTCTGACTGAGCCTGTGGCAGCCCCACTGTTTCTGCTTATCTGGGGGTAAGGACATGCCACGAGGCAAGTGGAGATGGAGCTGAGGGGGAGAAGTGCCCAAGGAGTGCCTGTGACCAGAGAGGATTCAGGTTCACAGAAACCCCAGCAGGTCAGCCGCCTTGGCTCTGGCTTGTCACACATTATCTTCCCTTAATTAGGGAGTCCATGTACCCCTTGGAATTATCTACAAAATTTTGTGAGTCTTTGCATTTTTTTGAGAGAGGATTTTTTGCTTTCACTAGATTTTGAAGACATGTACATACATCCTTCTCTTGCCCGCTGCCCCACACAAAAAAAGCGAGAACCAGTAGTCCAACGTGTTCCCAAAAGACCAAGGAGAACCATTTCCTATCATTTCACTTTCCCTGTCAGCAGCCCCCTCAACCTACCCCTCTTCCCAAAGTCTGGAGGACAGAGGGGCCGTACCTGCCTTTTACCTTTCTGGTCAGTGATCAGGTGCTGCACGATGACATCAGTCATGCTATCTCTGTAGGCATACCGGTCCTTATAGAGTCCATGGACAGTGCTGAAAATAAGCTGGTAGAAGGAGATGGTGCCATCCTGGCAGCCTACCACCTGCAGGGAAAGAGAGTTGTCAATTCCCAGCTCTCTGTGGAGACAAAGTCTATCCTCCCATTTGTCAGGAACAAACGTCAATGATCTGACGGGCTAAATATGTCTGATGTTCAATGCCTACTCAGGCAATGGCCCAACAAAATAAACTTCCTCTTCTTACCACATAGTTGGAGTCGGGTTTCACTTTACATGTCCACACCCAGGAGTTCTGCTCCCCAACAGTCCCAAGGCGCACTCCATCCTTGGTGAAAAGGGATACTTGCTTGTCTGATCCCCCCAGCAAAATGTACTCCCCTTTAGTAAAGTAGCTGATGCAGCAGGGGTCAAAGTTCAGTGACCGATCCTTCCCAATCTGAGGAAAGAGCACACACACCGAGGGAAAAACCTCTTCTGAGTCAATAACTGCAATACAATGAAGGGCTTTTCTCATTGACTTTAATGGGGGGAGTTGGGAAGACAGAAGAACTGGCCAGCCTTACTTCCTGTGTGATTCCATCATGAATCCAGGCCAGCCTCCTCTGAAGCACCCTACTCCTCCCCTCCACACAGCCACATCCTTGACCGCTTGAGTCAGCAGTGTCCCCCTACCCTGCCCCCCCCCCAAGTCCCACCTAACTGCTCCAGGAGTGTGTCTGAGCTCCTCAGCCAACCTGGACCCTGGGATGGTCTTTCTCCAACATGCCCTCCTCTGTGCATAGTACTTGCTACGGTTCAATGGTTCCCCGCAGCTTCTTTGTTCTTTCTTTTTTTTTTTTTAGTATTTCACAAACCTAATTTACTCAATTTTAAAAATTGTCCTTTATTCTGAAACGAATACCCATCCTACTTCTCTTTATAACGACCATATTGAGATATGATTTGCATACCATACAATTCACCCATTTAAAGTGAAAAATTCATTGGCTTTTAATATATTCAGAGTTGTTCAACCGTCATCACTAATTCCAGGACATTTCCATTACCCCAAAAAGAACCCCCATATCTGTTAGCAGTCGATCACAATTTCCTCCCCCACTTTCCATCCCCTGACAACCACTAATGTACTTCCTGTGTCTATAGATTTGCCTATGTTGGACATTTCATATAAATGAAATCATACAATATGTGGCCTTTTATGATGGGTTCATCTATGTTGTAGCATGTATCAGTACTTCATTCCTTTTCATTGCTAAATAATATTCCATTACATGGATATACCACATTTGGTTTACCATTTCATCAGTTAAAGGCCATTTCTACTTTTTGGTTATTATGAATAATGCTGCTAGGAATATTTGCACACACATATTTTCATCTCTCTTGGATATATATATCCAAGGAATGGAATTGATATATGTTTAACCTTTTGAGGAACTGCCAGACTTTTTCAAAGTGACATACCATTTTATGTTCTTACCAGTAGTATTTAAGGGTCCCAATTTCTCCATCCTAGTGGATGTAAAGTGGTATCTCATTATAATTTTGATTTGCATTTCCCTGGTAGCTAACAATGTTGAGCATCTTTTCATATGCATATTAGCCACATGTATATCTTGTTTGAAGATATGTCTATTCAGAGCCTTTTTCCACTTTCTAATTGGGTTGTCTTTTTATTATTGACTTAAAGCGGTTCTTTATATATTCAAGACACAAGTCCCGTATCAGATATATGATTTGTAAAAATTTTCTCCCATTCTGTGAGCTGCCTTTTCACTTTTGATGATGTCCCCTCAGCTTTTAGGATGAAAGTCAAGCTCCTGAGCTTGGATCCCAAGATTCTTCCCTCAGCCAAGGTGAACTTCTGATAGTTTCCCAAGAGAAGCATGCTCTTTCAGGCCTCTGTGTCCTCACAGGGGCTATTTCCCACACCACCCCAGTCCTGGCCAGCAGTGCCCTTGTCTCTCTTCCTCTACCAGTTGTCATCTCCTCCAGGAAGCATCTCCCAGTCTCCCTGCCCCACCACCGCCTAATTGAGACCCACCTCCCTTGTGTCCCCACCGCCCTTGTGCTCTCTTCTCTAAAGCCCAAGCTCCTTGCTGTCACTTAGTTTTTTGCTGCCCCTGAGGGTACCTTTTGTAAATAAAAAGACTATGATTACCATTTTTAAATTACTAGTCAGGTTGTTAAAGGAATAACTCTAAAAACCTGGCTTCTCCCTAAGTTCAATTTACCAATATTTTCCTATTTATAAGACTAGTAAAATTAAACAGCCAATTGAAAGTAATGCTTACTGAATTCAATTTTGAACAGACTATAAAATCCCTTAGTCAGCCTCATTTACAACTTAGTTAATTCCCTTAAGCTAATTTAAACTGCAATTATTATTTTAATATATTAAATTTTCCCTTAAAGAATATCAAATATCTAACAATCAAAACTTTCCCTAGTGTTTATTTATATAATGATAATAAATCTAATAAGAAAACTAAAAAATCTTATGAGTCATGATATGAAAGTCTCGAAGCTTCTGGTAATGGCTCACTAGTTCCTATTAGACCAACTCTCCTGCAGGTAACAAGTATAAACTCTGGACCAACTATAAATTACAACCACCTGAAGGTGCAGGAGAGCAACCAAAAAGCAGACAGAAACTGAAGTATGTGCATTTGGAAGAAGGTAAAGGCCTTAAGTGAGTTTCTCATTTTTTGTTATGGCTTTTTACCTGCTGGGTGAGCACAAAATTTGGAGTGACCATAGCAGCTTGAAAGTGAGGTGGGAAATCCCAGAAAAGAGATGCAGAGGGGTAGCCTAAATTCTGCACACACCCTACTGAGTATCTAGAACCCTCTGAAATATGTATGTGTGGAACAGATGCCAAGGAGCCTAGCAAAGGCTAAAGAACTGAATAGAAACTTCAGCTATTGCCCATCGCTGGAAAGATGGCTTGTGAATGTTGAGTGGCCAAGTTAACTACCTGCTTAAAAAAGAAAAAGAAAAAATAATAATAATCTTCAGAAAAACATGATAGAAATGAGACTCTGTAATGGATCATTCATAATATCCAGGATACAATCCAAAATTCCAAAAAGCAGGAAAATATGAACCATAGTCAAAAGAGAAGATAACCAATGGAAACCGGCCCCCCAGATGATCCAGATATTGGAATTGGCAGATGAGAATTTTAAAACAGCTATTATAACTATGGTCAATAATATAAAGGAAAATATGATTGTAATGAATGAATAGGAAAAAAGAACCAAATGAAAATTCTAGAACTGAAAAATGCAATAACTGAAACAAAAATTCACTGGATGGGCTTAACAGATATGACAGATGACAGAGGAGTCAATGAAGTTGAAGACTGAGCAATAGAAATCCTCCAATCTGAAGACAAGAGGGGAAAAGAAAAAGATTAAAACAATGAACAGGGCCTCAGTGACTTGGAGAACAATATCTAAACGTCTTACATGTAATTGGAATTTCAGAAGGAAAGAATGGGGAAGAAAAATTATATAAAGAAATAATAACCAAAAACTTTCCTAATTTAGTTACAGACATATATGTAGAGATTCAAGAAGCTCAGTGACCCCCCACTCCCTGCTGCCCCAAGCCAGAAAATATAATGAATCTCTTTAACATTTCAATAATGCCTTTGTACTTCATAACAATTTCTTATATCTTTCCATTTAAAATCAGAAGTATAAAATTGATCACTCAATTACAACTTTTAAAATTGATTACTCAATTACAACTTTTAAATGGTCATCACAAGACAAATCTGATAAATATTCTAATATGGATTTTACCACCAGTCTGCCTGGATTCCAACCCAGGTTTGGCCACTCACCAAACTGTGTGGCTTTGGGCCACTACTGACCCTCGCTGTGCTTCAATTTCCCTACATGTAAAGTGGTGATAATGGCACCTACCTCACAGGGAGCTTATAAGGAATAAGAGAATTAGCCTTGTAAAGAATTTATATAATGCCTGAAACTCAATAAATGTTAGCTTTTATTATTAAGCCAGATCCCTTGAAACATCGAACACTTAAAATGCCAAAAATACACAAATTATGCCTAAGCTTAACACAAAAGTGTAGGTTTGATTTACTTCATCATACTATATTTAATTTTAAATCTTCCCAGAGTTAAAAGACACTTACACAGTAAGAAAACAATTTTAGTCTCAGACAAGCTGCGGGTTAACTTCTCAGCCTACTGAGGTTGCTTATCAGTCATAAACTCTGGGCCACAACATGAGCTCTGGGGCTGGATACATGCAAGATATTCCCCATGGGGCCGGCCGAGTGGTGCATTGGTTAAGAGTTGGCTTAGGAGCCAGCTCTGAGCAGCAGGGCCCCAGGTCAATCCCACATTAGGGCCAGTGATGCTGTGCTCTCTACAGCTAAGATGGTGAACAACAGCTCAACCTGGAGCTGGGCTGCCGTGAGTCACTGGCGACAGTATAGGCTGCAGTGGAGCTGCAATGGGCTGCCATGAGCTACCGTGAGTGGCTGGCAGCCAGCGTGAGCTGCCATGAGCCGCCATGAGGGGCCGTCAAGTGGCCGGCGACCCATTTGCCTCACCTGGGAAGAGAGCAATGATAATACCAATGGGCCAGTGAAGGGACGTCCTCCACAACTAGACTGAAGAACAAAAGCACAGCAACTTGTCTGTTTCCCTTCCCTGATTCCCCAACACTGTTCCCCTCCCCCAATTCCCCAATAAAATCTTAAAAAAAAAAAAGATATTCTCCATGGCCCTGACTACCATGTTGAGCTTTTTCTTTTTTTACTGTCACTACAGTAACAAGACTCGATTCCCTCCCAGTGTAATGTGGTTATTTGTTCCAGGGAACTTCCAATACCCACACTCAGTGCCTGCTACATAGTACACGAATAGACAGGGCTAAGGAAAATATTATAGATGCCAGATAATTAAAGCAAGCATTTTGGGAAATCAGCCATAGGAAACTGAGAAAATACTTTATTATCCACTACCGTTATCTTTTCTTTACTTACAAAAGAAATGGCCAATGGTATGATGAGGTAGGAGAAATGACGCCAAAGCTAGGCTACCCATACCTGAAACCCCCACTTCTAGCATAATCCGTTATGACAAATAAGGATGCTGTTAAACAAAAGGCTCCATTGAACAAGCTGCATTTCTCATTTGCTTGGCTGTGGTACGTAGGCATCCCTACCACCTTCACTCTAATTCTTGGTGTCTGCTGTCTATTAACAGGTTTCCTTCTACCAGGCTCTCTCTATTTAAATCCGCCCTCCACGGAATCAAGGAATTCTTCTGAAATAGAAATCTGACCAAGTCACTTCCTACCTAAGTCTATGGCTCCTGAATACATACAGTGTATGATGTTCAGCCTCCTTATTCACACTACAGTCATGTCCCTGTCTTCCTTTCTAGCTCCATCTTCTCCACAAATCCTGGGATCCGGTCACCCTGAACAACTCACTGTGCCCTGAGTTGTCGTATATTTTCATCCCTCCCTGCCTTTGCAGATGCTATTTCCTCTGCCTGACACACCATTCCCAATGTCTTCTGCCTAGCAAGCTCCTGCTTATCTCACTCCAAGTCACCTCTACAGAATCTCATCTCCACCAAGCAGTTGAGGTCACCCTCTTTTGTGTTCCTATAGCTATGTCTCTGTACAGCTCTCTATCATGCCACGAATCACACAGCACTGGGACTGTTGGCCATTGAGGATGTCCCCGCCAGCCTGTGAGCTCTGGCAGAGCAGAGGCATTAACTTGTACAGCTCAATGTCAGCAGCAACTAACACAACTGGCCTACCTGGGTGCTTACAAATGTGTATAGGATGAATAAAGCACATATAGGAAAGTAGGGTCATTACTAAGGCCAACGCTTTACAGTCGGACCAATCTGGGTTTCGATCCTAGCTGTCACTGTTTACTAGCAGTGTGGGACCTCGGGCATAATATTTATTTCACTGCTGTGAGTCATGTCTACTCATTTCTAAAAAGTTGATCATCAAAGTACCTACTTCACAGGGTTTTGTTAGAATTAAATGAGATAAAGCATGCATAGCACAGAGCACAGTGCCTGGTATCACAGCATATGTTCAATAAACAGGACCTATCAACAATAATTTATAATTACTAATCACAATCTCAGAAAGTGATGGGCATGACCGTAACTGTATCTCCCACTGGGTCTGTACAGAGCTACATACCTGTTTTCCACTCAGTTGGTAGAAGGAAAGTTTCTGCCCCCAATCAGCTACAGCCAGGATGTCATTATGTTCCTCTCTAATCAACAGAAGACAAAAGAGGTTATGTGGGGCCATGGTCTGCTGATGAGTTAGCCCTAAGGGTTTAACAAACAACAGGAAAAAGAAAGCCCTGGCCAGGCTGTCAGACTGCCAAATGTACAGCAATACTGAGGCCAAAAGTTGTAATGTGGGCCAACCCATCAATCAGTCCAAAAGGATGAGGCAAGAGGTTTGGCCCTCCTCGGACCTCTGATTTCATGGAATGCCCTACCATGAGTTTGTGGTGACGGGACATTGCCACAGTGAGGCTAAACCCCTCATTTCAAAGCTTCTTGGGGAGCAGTGATAAGAAAGGGCAAGGCTGAAGATTCAAGAGTGCTTTATTCTTACGTACTATAAAATATAGGGAGATGGCGGAGAAACATGTCTTTCGCAGCGGGAAGGCATGGACTGTCTGACTTTTTTAATGGACAGAGGAAACCTTGCTTGCTCTTCTTGAAGAGGGAGAGTTAACACCTACACTAGGTTCTCTCACAGTTGGGGTGAAACGGTTTCTGACTGGATCTAATGAAAAAGAGTAACAGGCTCTCTAAAGATCAACAACTGAGTCCCTATTAGGAACAGTGCCTCGGGACCAGGGCTGTAGGACCAGCACGCAGGAGATGCCTCCTCAGCTGAGGCTGGGGATCAGGCCACTTTGGAATCTAGTAAGAGAGGAGCAATGTTCCTCTCCCTTGAGGCCTGGTCTTAACCCACCTAACTCTGCCTCCACTTTGTTTATTAAGTCCAGCTTTCCTGAGCCCAGGGCCTTGTGGTCACCTGGCAGCACCATTAGCTATGCAGGCAAGCCGTGGTGCAACCTTATCTGCAAAACCCGGCCAAGAGTGGCAAAGCGGCAAACACCACAGGCACTAATTCACAATTAAGGGAAAAAAAGACAAAGGCCGAGAATGATGTTAACAGAAAAGGGCCTGCAGGTGAACTTTGTGTGACGGGCACTGAAGCCCAAACACAAGCTAGGAGCCCAGCCTGCAGTGAGCCCTCTTGGGGATGCCATAGATAGCCGTGGACTATCGGTTCAGCCCCCCGTGAGCTGGACTGGTGGTTTTCAACCTCCTTTTTCCCTTTTTCCTCCCTGGCAGTGGGACTCTTCACCAAACTCATGTCACATGCAATAAAAGGGGCTACTCTATTTGAAACATAGATAGGGACCTGAAACCTACCCCTTCCCCCTTTCCTTGTCCCCCACCTCCCACCTCCTTCTTCCAAGGTACCACAGGACATAATGTGGCAAGTCCCAAGCTAGGTCACTTTTGTGCAGTCAGAACATCCTGGCTACCCCAGCTTTCCTATTCCAGGAAGAGTGAATGTCTGGACAGCCAGGACTTAGGGGGTGAGGATTGTGGGTAAGGTGAGGGCTTTTCTGATATGTGTCCTCGCAAATAAATGCAAGGTAAGGTGCAGTGCAGGAACCGGCTAAGAGCGGTGTCCAGTCATACAGGAAGTGTTCAATGAACTACGGAGCGTCCACACAGGGGCATAACATGTAGGCATTCAAAATCATGTTTTTCAAAGGACTTCTAATGTCACTGGAAAGAATTCACTCTCTAATGTTAAGTGGAAAAAAGAAAGCAGGATGTGATTTAGTTAATTATATGAACACACTAAAAGACGGAGGGGAAAACACAATGAAATGCTAACAGTGGTTTCCTCAGAGGATGGGGTTTTTACACAAGGGTTGAACTTTTTTTCTCCTTTAGACTTTTCGGTATTTCCTGAAGTTCCTGAGGAAATAACTCCCTCACCAGTTTTACAGGGTGCGTTTCCCCCTTATGCTGGAGGTACGCTCACCAACAACTCCCCCAACCCCTCTTAGAAAGGGGCTCAGAGCAGCATCTGCCCCAGCAGGTCGGCACCAGGGGCTGGACCCTTGCAAGGAGGGTTCTCGCGCCTCGGGACACACTCACAAATTGTCATCCCTGAGACTGTTGTCCTCTTCCTCTGGCTCCTCCTCCTCTGCCTCACTACCCTGACTACTGTACACTGCTGACTCCAGAGTGGAGGGGACTTCCTGAGAATATCTGTTGACCATGACTTCCTCAGCGTCCTCGTTCTCTTTGTTCATCCAGAATCTCTCCCACCGGCTGTAGATGGTAAGTGGTTGTTCACAGTCACAATGCCTAGAACTACACTCAGGCTATAATTTCAAAACCTGTCAAGGAGCCCCGGACCCCAGCCCGGAAGAGGACAGCAACCAGGTACACCAGGCATCCTGCTTCTCATGAATTAAAAATGGTACCCTGAAGCCACAAAGTCATCTGTGGCCACAAAAATCAAACAGCAGGAACTCTGGGGTAGGCTAATGGCCTCTGAAGGCATTAGACATGCGTGGTACAGCCCTGGGCTGGACAAAACTATTCAGGAAGAAGCACAATAATCTGGTGTAGGAAAGGCAGTGGAATGAAACAAGCTTCTAAATCAGGTAGGTAGGCACCACCTGTAAAGTGACATTGGGCTGGTAAACAATAAGTCCTTTAATTTACCTTCATAGGACTCTGTGGGAGGTACTAATGGTTTAATAATATTATAGGACTATATAATTCAAAGAGCATACAAAGCTATTAGTCCACCCTCAAAGGCACATCAGCATAGAAAGGAAAGTGTGTGTACAGTTTGAGAAGGTGGATGCCAACTCTTTGTGGAACTAAAGGATTTGGGGACATTGGAGACTTAATTTAGATTTTTGGCAAGAGCAGCAAAAAAGGCTCATGAAAAAGCTATTAATACTTATTATTGGATGGGCACATGTTCTGCCCAACTTGGAGGGAAGAACTGAAAAAGGCACAAGACCAAAATAAAGCCACCGCAAAGAGGTAAGCTATTAATTCATAAGGAAATGGCCCTTTTGTGTCGCATGTGTGCACGCACACACAACACACCCTTTGAGCTGGCCTAGATAGTTCATCTGCTTAGCTAAATCTCTGGGATTCATTCCAAAAGACGAGATGGGCTCTTAAAAAATTCCATTAAAATGGAATAAGTTCCAAAACAAATCAGTCAAGTGGGGTGAGAAGCCTCTGGATGCATGGGGACCTCAGGGAGAGAGAAAGAGCTCAGCTTGCTGAGCAAGGATGGCCTTTTCTGTGACAGTGTGCGCCCTAGGAGGAGGACAGCTGTGAGAGCACCTGGAGGGGTTCCAGCAGATGGACCATATGGGGGAGAGGGAGCCCCCTGGCCGCTCAATCTTCACTTTCTCCTCGCCGTTTTTGTTCCGTATGCTGATGACTCCATTGAACATCCCCAGAGCCAGGTACTGACCATCATTTGTCCAGCTGTTCACACAACCAGCAAAGGGCAAGGGGAGGGAGAAAGGAAAACACAGAAGTTAAAACCAGTGAGGATGATGCCTGGGTTGATTTATAGAGTCTAATGAGGCAGCAACGGCTAGGCTTATCTTGGTCCTGATGTCAAAATCAGAGGACCAAACTTAAAATTCCATTCACTTCTGGGATCAACAGATAGATGTGAAGGCAGTGGCACCTTTTTCTGAGATCCTGCAGCTCTCTGTACGGACCTCCACGACAACCCTTAGCTTGTGCCTGCATCGCCGCTGGGCCAGCCTCCATTCCCCACTTGCCATTTCAACCCCCTCCCACTTCAGCAGCACCTTAAGCACAAAATCTGTGTTGTGGCGCATTCCCAGCTTCTAGAACAGATGCTTAACAGGTGAGTGAAGAAAGGTTACACTCAGAAGCTGAACAACAAGAATAGCTGTGCTATATGCTTTATACTCAGTTTGTGTGCATTTTGCAACAGCCTTATCAAGTCAGTATTTTTATCCAGTATTGTCAGATGAGGAGGCTCCAGCTCAGAGAGATTTTGTAACTTTCCTAAGGCCATAGAGCCTGTCAGGGATCCAATCTGGATTTGAATCCAGATCTAGTATCAAAGCCTGCACTTTCTCCAGTACACATGCTACCTGGAAAGGACAACCTTGCCATCTCCAGAGAGCCTCCGCTGAGGACAGCTGCAGGCTGAGGAGATTTGTAGCTAGATAACTGCATGAAAGCAACTTATAGTTAGTTCTCTTTTGCTTGATGATCAAAGGCAGGCACAAATCCTTCTCACTAAGGAGGCCAGAAAAGAAGAAAAGAGGAAACACAGGGGCCCAAACCAACTAGTTAACCCAAGACCTTTTCGACTATGTGAATTCACTGGATTTTGAGAGTTTGTTTAGAAGAGGAGGGAACTTAAAGCCTATCTTCAGATATCTGCCCCTAACTCACCTGCAGCAGGTGATCTTGCTGCTGGATTTGTGCTTGGAGACAGACTTCTGTTCCGGAGACCACAAGCCTTCAGTGCAAAATAATATATATATTTAAAAAAAAATAGATTGGTTGGAATATTACTCAGCAATAAAAAGACATAAACTATTGATACACAGAGGATCTCCAGGGCTTTCTGGCTGAGTGAAAAAGGCCAATCTTAAAAGGTCACATACTGTATGATTCCAATTTATGAATTCTTGAAATGCCAAAATTATATAGAAATGGAGAACAGGTTAATGGTTACCAGGTACCAGGTGTTAGGGATAACAGGAGGAGGAGGTGAAGATAAGGAGTATCTTTGTAGTGATGGTAACCGACATAGGTGATGAAATGACAGAACTACACACCCAGATTGTGCCAGACCCAGCTTCCCAGTTTGGATACTGCACAACAGTTGTGTAAGATGCATCCATGGGGGAAACTGCAGGAAGGTACACAAGACCCTCCATTAGCTTTGCAACTTACTAGGCATCAATAATTCTTTCAAAAGGAAAAGATTTAAAAAAAAAGGAAGACAGATTGGTGAATTTCTAGCCAACTTTTCAGGGGTTTTACTCAAAGAAATGACAGTTTCACTGTAGTCTATTACATGGCAACCAGAGTACAGCTCAGGATCCAAAGTAATGAATGATGCTTTCTGGAAGTCCAGTTTCTTCTCCCAGATCTTGCCCACAGCACATGACCTTGTCTAGGCTGTGCCTTGTCCATGGCACACTGGTCACCTTTGGCTTGCTCCCTCCTGCCCCCAGATGCTCTGGCTCAGGGCCCCACAACAGGTGTATGTCCAGGCAATATAAGCAAATTCTACTCTTTGCCTGAGCCATAAAGCATGATCAAGAAGGTAAACACAGTGCAAAAATACATTTATATAGCAAGGTGCAACATCAAACTGTGTTCCCCCTCCCCTTGGGCCAGAATGCCTCCCCAAATATTTCCTCCTGTGCACATATTATCTATGCTCCACTGAGCCTGCCTGGGGCCTCTAGCTGGAAGAAACGCTTCCCTCCTGGGCCTCCCTCAGCAGTGCTTACCAGAGCAGGTTCGACGTGCAATTGCATGGCCCTGATTCCACTACTTACCGGCTAGGTGACCTCCAGTGAGTCACTGAACCGGTCACTCTAAGCCCCAGTTCTTTTTCATCAGTGGAGTGAGAATGACAATAATAACCTGATCTCAAGGGTGTCATAGAGCTCAAACAGGAATTCATTTTTAACCCTTAGCCTAGCGCACAGCACATCATAAACATTTAAAAACTATTATTATTACTTAATATTACATTGTTTTCTTACAAATTCTACCTTCCCCTGCCCTCAACCACAAGCTTATTGACAGCGGGGATTCTATTTAGTCTTTTTAATCCCAAAAGCAAGCACACAGACCTAGTGCCTCACATGGAAAAAAATGCGATGAATGACTGTCCCTTCCCCTTTCATTTATACAATGTACTTTCAAATACATTCTCTCTTTTGAACCTCAGAACTCTACCAATGAGATAGATGGATAGAAACATGTTCATTTAGATAGGGAAAGTGGCACATTAACAGGGATTAGGTCTCTGATTCATCGATAATGGCTGTTCTGTTGTATCCACTATTTCTTAGCAAGGAAAATGGAACTGATGAGCTGAAAACCAGAACTGACCTTGAACGGAGATAACCTACAAGCCTCTACCCTCTCCCTCCCTGCCTCGACAGACATTACACTGACCCCTCCTCTGTGCCAGGACCATGCCAGTGCCATGTGTGGGGCCAGGGTGAATGCCTCAAGGCATCAGCCCCTCAGGGAGGACAGCTACAGCCACCACACCGGTAGTAATAGTGACACACTACACAAGAAGCACAGTTGAAACGGTGAAGAATTTCACACGTACACAGATGTTGGGGGGTTCAAAGGTGGGGACAACCAAACTGTCCCTGCCAGGGTGAGAGAGGGAAGGCTTCCCAGAGGTGGCAGCACCAAGTTATGCTTGTGCCCTCCCATCCTTCTTGCCATTTCTCCTCCTTGGGGCTTTTCTTGTGTCTTCTAGATTTTTTTTATCAGACTCAGTGTCATCATTCACTCTCTTTGTTTCTACACAATTTAAAAAATAACTGTCAGCCCCACCCACCCACCCCCAGCCATTGAAGAGAAAGAAGTAGCATTAGCTCTCTCAGGATGAAACCATCACATTCTGGATGGATTTAAGCATTTATTTTTTTTTTTCCCCCAGATTTGCAGTTCTTCCAGGACAAGACATGGGGAATCAGAACCTACCAAAGTCAATGGAGGAACACGATGCAAGCTGGTGGGTAACAGGGTTGTAGGAGACACACTGGATAGAATCATTGTGCCTGGGAAGTAAACAATTGTAGATTACTATGCAGCAAACCACAAATGTTTTGGTGGCTACAACTGAAGATTTTAATGATGAACCCACAGCCTCTCTGTCTATATACCACAAGCTCTTATGCAGGTGACCAACAAAAAGCACAGGCACTGATTCTCTTTCCCCTGGATTGCCCCTCACCCACCATTTTCATCTCTTCCACATCACCCACCCACCCGCCTGGCCTAACTGAAATGCCACTGCCTCCAGGCCTAGCGTGCTGAACACCTCCAGTTTGCGAGATGATAATGATGTAAAGCACTTAGTCTAGTGCCAGCTGCATAGGAAATGCTTTCTTAATGGCTATTACTCTTATTGTTTTGTGGAGGCCTGGAAACACAGGCTGGAGATGCAATGAAGACCCTACAG
>NW_017731446.1:937084-976213 GCF_001890085.2 Hipposideros armiger | reverse complement strand
GGGCCAGGCATCAAACCGCTGTTGCTCAGAGCTCGCACTCTTGAGCGAGCTCTTAACCAGCTGAGCCACTCGGCCAGCCCCTGAATTTTCTTTTTTTAAAAGCTGGATAAGGGGCCAGCCAAGTGGCTCAGATGGTTAAGAACTCCCTCAAGAGTGTGAGCTCTGAGCAACAGCGGTTTGATGCCCGGCCCGAGCTGAGCTGCCCATAAGCTGCCAACAGGTGGCAGGATGGCTCAGCTTAAAAAAAAAGAAAAGAAAATTCTGACACATGATATAACATGAATGAACTGGGAGGACATTATGCTAAGTAAAATAAACCACTCACAAAAGGACAAATGCTGGATGATTCTACTTACATGAGTATGAGGTCCCTAGAGCAGTCAAGTTCATAGAGACAGAAAGTAGAATGGTGGTTGCCAGGGGCAGGGGGAGGAGGGATGGGAGTTGTTTAATGGGTATGGGGTTTTAGTTTTGCAAGATGAAAAGAGTTCTGGGGATTGGTTGCACAACATGAATGTACTTAATGCTACTGAACCGTACACTTAAAAAGGATTAAGGTGGTATGCTTTATGTTATATGTATTTTACCACAACTAAAAAGAAAAAAAATCATTTGCTGAATACCTACTACAGGCCAGGCATTGTACCAGGGACACAGGGTGAGCAAAAACAGATGCAGTGTTTGCCCTCCCGGAGCTTCCAGGCTGATGGGAGATATCAATCACCAGGATAAATGTAAAACTACGACTGTGAGAAATGCCACCAAGGAGACCTGCTCAGGTCCAGAGGGGCAGGAAAGGCTTCACAGAAGAAACAACATCTGAGCCTGAGAGCTGCAGGGTGAATAGGGTCAACTAGGCGGAGGAACAGGGAAGAACATGAGCAGAGCTTCTGCAGGGAGAGGAGCCTGGGGCACACCAAGCCCAAGTTTCTGGCTGTTGCCACTGTGTAGATGTGAGCCCATTCCCTGAGATGGGGACAATGGAAAAGGACAAGTTGGGGAAGGGTGGAATCTGCGATGTCAGAGTCACTAAACTGAGCTCTAGGAAAACACCTAGCCCACTGCTGGCCAAGCTTGTGGTGCTCAAGAAATGTCCTTTCACTTACTCATTACCCAACTTTCCTATACCCACCACATACCCCCATAACCTAATCACAAGTTCAATCCCCGAGAAAAAAGTTCTTCCTTGTATCTTTACTAAGGGGGCTCTTGCTACAGTCGTTCAATAAGAGACGCGTCAAACCAATAACACTGTACCCCTAAATGGTTACTTACGTGTACTTCAGAATGCCTTCCAATTTTGATGTCCAGATAATAACGCTTTTGTCAGCTGATCCGGAAGCAAAGCGCTTGCCTAAAAGTATTTTTAAAAAGACAATTCTCACATTTATTTTAAACCAGCATTTTCCAGAGAGTTCTTATCAGTACCGGGAAGCAGTACTTTGGAGTCAGGGAGTTTGGGTTCAAATACTGGTCTGTCTGGCACTGAGTGAACCAAGATGTATTGAGGGCTTACTATCTACTAGGAATCATGTTCTGTGCTAAGGCTCAAGTAGTGATTAAAGCACATTAATCCCTACCTTCATAGAGTTTAGTGTAATGGGAAAAGTTAAGTGTTAAGTTAAATTAATCCAATACAAATACAATATGGTAATAAAAGAAGTGGGACCTCTGAATAACTGAGGGACCTAATTTAAATGACATAAGGCTTTTCTGAGAATGAGATCCTTCAGTTGAGACTTAAAGGTTGAGCAAACCTTAGCAAACTTTAGGTGCAAAGAGAGGACCACATGGCTAGAACACATATGCAAAGGTCCTGAGGCAGGAAAAGCCTAGGATGTCTAAGAGGCTGATAGGCAGCCAGCATGGAACACCAAGGACAAGGAGTGAGGTGGATGGGGGAGGGATCTCTAGGGGTTTCAGGGCCACAGTTGAAATCTTCCTCTTTATCCCAAAGAAAGGCTTTAAGCAAAAGAGTGACAGATGAGATTTCATTTTCACAGCTACTTGAGGTTAGGAAAGAAGGAATTGGAGAGAGGTAACATATAAGGAGAAATTACTTATTAATTACATTGCTACAAGTTTGCAAGTGCTTAGAAGTGGAGCAGGGTATCATGGCAGCAAACAACAGGGAGCCTTCACCTACTCCATTGAGAGATGGTGATTAATTGGTAAGCACAGGATCGATTTTGTACACCTTGTTAAACATTTTTAGACTTAGTCTTAGGGCAAGAGGAAGTTGACCTTGGGGAAGTCAGTGTTCTCTGTGCCTCAATGTCTTCATCTGAAATATAAAGGGATAGTAATACCTTCCTTAAAGGCTCTTCGTGGTGGTCAACTCAGATAATATCTGTAACACACCTTTCACAGTGGCTGAAACAGTAGATATCAGGGTAACAGCCGTATGACATCGCTGCAAATACTAAATAAATAGAAGCTGCTTTCATAGGTTATTATTTGTCAGTCCTCTCCCATCCTGACAGGCAGCAGATGATGACAAGTGTGGGCTACGGGTCCAGAGTCTGACTTGGAATTCCCAGTGACGTCACTCACCAGCTGCAGGACCCTGAACAAGCTGCTGAACATCTCTGTTTCATTTCCTCATTTGAAAAAAAGGATACAGCAATAGCATTTACCTCATAGTTGTTGTGAAGATTACATGAGATTAAAGCACTTAGGGAAGTGCCTGGATTAGAATCAATGCTAAAAATAATCAGCTATTATTATTACTATTATTTCTTCCTATTATCTTGTATTGTTTTTCTTGAACAACAACAACAAAAAAAACACAGTTCTTACACACCTTTGTATCATGGTTGCTCATTAAATACTTATTAAAACTTAAGAGAAAAATCAGAAACAAGCAGACTTAAAGAGCAAAACTGTGATTCAGCATATCTCCATTTCCAGATCCAATGGGAAAAGGGCAGTTGAGAGGAATTAAAACAATTCTTAATCACTATATAAGTGTCATGAAGAAGCAGCATGATATACTAGAAAGAATGAGGGCTCTGCGGTTGGAAGGCCTGGGTCGAGCCCAGCTCAGTCCCCTGTAATTGCTCCAAGCCCGTTTTCTCATCTATGAGAGGAGCTGAGGATCCTTTCCCTGTCTGCTTCAGAAGGCTACTGGGAGGATCAAATGAGATGATGTGTGTGACAGGATTCTGCAAACTGCTGACATATGCCGCTAACGGCAGGTCACACTCTGATATCCTCAAGGGCCTTAATGGTGTTACAGGCCAAAGAGCCCCAATGCTTATAAATTCCAGAGGTCCCACAGGTCTCCCCACAGCATTACTCTGAACTTGAACTCAAACACACACATTAAAAAAAACAAACAAAAAAACCCCACGATGACCATGGCACAGCACACCTGACTATGAGGCAAGAAATTAGTGCTGTCTTTGCCACTAACTTGCTCCATGACCTTAGCCAGTCTTTTGACTTCTCTAGGTCTTTATGTAGGTCTAAAATGAAGACATTGGGCTAGATCAGACCAAAACTGTATGCACAAAATTGTGTGTATACACGAAGTACATGCATTTTTCTAGAAAGGAGTCTATTGCTTTCATTGGATCCTCAGAGAGGTGCATCATCCAAAAGAAGTTAAAAACCTGGAGCCTGAATGATCTCCAAGGTTCATTCAAGCACTAAAACACTCTGATTCTGTGACGTCTCAGCAGTGCTCACATAACGTTATCTTTACTATTAACCACCTCAAACTCACAGAGCTTTTGGGGTTGGAACTTGTGTCCATCTCATTCCAAAGTCTGTGTTTTTCCCACCAAACCCATGCTGTGGGTTGCACAGATTTATTTTTAACTCTCAATATCAATTTCATGCACCTGTTCTCTGACCACTGCCTCCCCCTCTTTCTTACCCCACCTGATGCCCCAGCTCCAATAATCCTTCAACCCAACAGAACCTACCACCTACCCACTACCCCTCACCCCTTAAGATCCTCTCACCCCTCATTACTCAGCTGACAGTTCAAGGTCAGTGTATATAATCACTCCTTTGCATACATCCTCTGCTCCCTTGCATTCTTACTTCATCTTCAGAGGTACTTGCAAACCCACCACTCCGGTTAAATCCAAGTCTCCATCTTCTCCACCCTTGCATCTATGCAGCTCAAAGTGGTGGAGAAACAGGCATTATCAGACCAGCTGATCTCACTTTCAATTCATGATCACCAGCTTCAAGTGGGCCCTTCATGTCACTGGAGAGCTCACCATACCTCCCGGGTCCATTCGCTCAGCCACACTCTCTCAAGTGGTGATTTTACATTTTTTCCTTTCTCCACTCTCTTACACCTCCTTCCCCATCCTCACTCTCAGTTGATGTTGCTTCCTATTTCATTGAAAGAATGGAAGAGAATTTCCATTAAATTCCTACCACCACAGGCCCCAACTACCAGCACCTGCAGTGACATCTCTACCTTCCCACCATGCCCCATCTTCTCTTGTCCACTCAACAGCTCTGTTCTGGCAATTCTCTCCCTTCTCTCTGACAGCGTCAACTTTTCTCAAATTCAACATGTTCAGAATTGAACCACTGGTCACCTACTGTAAATTTGTCTACCTGCAGCCTTCCCCATCTCAGTGGAGGGCAGCCCCATCCTTTCAGTTTCTCAAGTCAGAAACCATGGAGTCACGCGACTCCTTTCTTCACACCCCATATCCGATGTGTCAGGCAATCCTATTGGTTCCACCTTCAAACTATATCCAGAATCCGAGCAATTCTCACCATTTCCTCTGCTCCGAGAGGTCTGAGCCCCCATCACCAGTGTTATAAAACTTTCCTGGATGATTCTTCCTCAATCATCTCCCTGCCCCAATCCTCTCTCTTTGCAAGCTGTTTCCAATACAACTAGAGGGATCCTTTACAAATACAACTCAAGGGGCTGGCCGAATGGCTCAGTTGGTTAAGAGTTGGCTTAAGAGCGTGGACTCTGGGCAACAGGGCTGCTGGTTTGATTCCCACATGGGCCAGTGATGCTACACCCAAGCTGAGCTGTTGCTGAGCTGCCAACAGGTGACAGGATGGCTCAGCTGATGTAACAACAAGATTGCTTGTTCGATAGTGGGCTATGCTCACCAGCAACTAAGACTTAACTGGGCACCTTGAGCTGAGCTGCCACCTAGAGGGCTCATTAAATAGAGTGTGCGCTCTTAACAACAAGGCTACTGATTCGACTCCTGCATGGGATGGTGGCTACGCCTGCCTGCAACTAAGACTGAACACAGCACCTTGAGCTTAGAGGCCACGAGCTGCCAACGGAAAGCCAGATGGCAACTGGCGCCCTCCACAATGAAGATTGAAGAACAACAACTTGGCCGGTCCCCTTCCCCAATTCCCCAACACTGTTCCCCTCCCGCAATTCCCTAATAAAAATTTTAAAAATCTTAAAAAAAATACAACTCAAATCAGATCTCTCCTCTGCTCAGAGCTCTTTAGTGGTTCCCCATTTCACTGAGAATCAAAGCCAAAGTCCATCTGACAGCCAACAGGATCTGACCACCCCATGCCTGTTACCTCTCTACCCTCATCCCCTCCTGCTCCACCTGATTCTCTCTGCCCCATCCCCTGGAAGGCACACTCCCACCTGAGAGCCTTTGCAATGGCTCCTCCCTCTGCAAGGAGCGCTCTTCCTCCAGAAGTCTAGCATCGGAATCTCACTGCCTCCCCAACTTCAAGTCTTTGCTCACCCGTCTCCAGCCCAATAAGCCCACCCTCACTACGCTATTCAACACTGTAACCCAATCCCCTGCCCCACCCAACACCCTCAAGCCCCCTTATTCTGCCCTAGTTTTTCCTCCTCCTTAACACATAACCTTCCAGTATATTGTTTTACTTACTTATTTGCTATGTTTATTGGATATCATCCCTCATTCTCTCTCCTCCCCTCCCTGCCCCACAGATAGAAGACTCATAAGGGCAGGGACCTCTGTTTTGTTCTCTGAAGTATCTCAACCAGCTAGAACAGTGCTTGGCACATAGATGACCCTCAATAAATAATTGTTGAATGATTGAACTGAAGTCTAAGAGACTTAACTATCTTCTGAAACTGTAAGGTGTACTTGAGCTTACTAAAATAAATTAAAGAGTGACTAAGGAGAAAAACGAAAAGCTATGAGGCAGGCCATAACAGAGTGTAAGCCCAGAGCAGCCTCTTACCATCCTTTGCATAGGCCACACAGTACACGGTATCTTTGTGTCCCTTTAGGGGCTGAAGTAAGGTGCCATCAGAGGTGTCATAAACCTGGCAAAAAAGGGGTAAAAGTACAGATTATCCACATGGCATCCATTAGTTAGAATTCCTACAGGCTGCTGATGCTACTTTTGTTTTTATAACATAACATTTGTCAGTATTCTAAATGTGTATCAAGTAAAAACTACACTAAGAAACCAGAAAGACTATGACTTAAAAGTTGGAAAACCCAAAAAGTAGAGGTCCCGATTTTATGCATTTTATGACCAGCAACATACCATTAATCCTCGAGAAACAAAAGTTCACTCTGTGGAAGAATAAACTTCACTTATTCTTATGTGAATTTGGATATATTACCAATCAAGCCGGACCCTCCCAAGTAAAGCCAGCACATAGAAAAAGCCACCTACAACATGGTTAAGTTTTAGCGCTAGCCCTGCCCCTAACACCAGCATCACAGAGGATGTTTCATATTTGCCCCCAAGAGTTTGAAAGTCAAAAACCTGAACCCTGGGTTTGCAAATCAAAAGGAGTGTCATAAACCCAGCTGTAATGTGGATGTAGGATATTTTACAGCTGTGTAGCACCTATAAATGTGCAGAGATTTAAAAAACACACCATCTGAGAAATTAAGGCAAACCCCTCCAAAAACGGTTAGTGTTGGAGAAAATAACCTATAGAAAAAAAAAATACTAAAAGGATTTGGACTGTTTACCCTGGAGAGAAGAAGTCTGCAGAACAATTTAACCATGGCTTTAAGATTATGTAGTTACCATACAGAGACTGGAGATCAGTCAGTCTGCACATCTAGAGACACAGAGCGAGAAGAGAAGTTGACTTACGCAGGAGGAAGGAGAGATCGTACAAAGGTTTTTAGGTCACACATAAAGCGTTCTCTGAAATTACTTTTATACATTGGGATAGGTTCCAGAGGGAGGTTATATTCTTTGAAAATATGAAAAATAGGATAGCATCCATATGGAATTGTTTAGGAAAGCCAGTGCCTAAAAGTTGGGGTCAGGCTATCTGGCTTCGCAGGGAGGGAGCCCCATTCAATTCTGTTGCTTGAATTTTTCAGGAGGAAAAAATGTGAACTGACACCAGCCCAGTTTCAAAGGCATTTTGATTAATTGTTTTCAACCTTTTATGGGTGTCTCAAAGTAAAAAGGGAAAGATTAATGACTCCAAAGGAGGTACTGTTCACAGGTTCCTATCTGATAGATGGTTTACTTACCTGTTTTAAATAGCCCATTTCCTTTCCTATTAAAAAGTAATGACTGGTTTTTCCGCCCTTGCCTTTTTTATCTCAAAAAAGGGGTCAAATTTCAGAGTACTTACAAGAGGGAGAGGAAAAAAAGCACTTAAAAAGGAAACTCAGACAAAATCCTACCAGTAATCTGTTTCCTGCAGCCAAAATCAGTTGGGTTCCATCAGGCTTAAATGCGAGGTCATATATACTAGACAGGAGACAAGACAAGACAAAAGGACAATTAGGAACCAAAAAGATGAGGTCTGCTAATGGCCAGGAAAACAAACTTGACTTCCATTATAAAACACTGCTTGTGTATGAGGGGGAGAAATAATGGCTAAGAACTGCATTTGGCTGCAAATTCCATTCAACCACCACACCTTGGCAGCCCATTCAATCATAATCCACTGGGCAGTTAGCTCCATGTCCCAGTTTCCACTTGTCTAGAAGCCAGACGCCACATATGATTCAAAGGGTCAACAGTGGAGGGCACGAATTCTCCTCATAATACCGTAAAGGTTAGACAACCTGAGAGAATTTGTATAAACTTATATTATCTCATTTGATCTGATGATAACATAAAGCAGTAGACAGGCCAGGCACTACTGGCCTATTTTTATCAATGAGGAAACTAAAGTACAGAGGCAAGCCATGTGGACGCTATCCAAAAGCTGGAATAAGGGTGAGTGTTAACACCCTTTCAGTTGGGCATCCCTCTTGATAGAAATAAACACAGACCCTGAGTTCTTCAGTTTCCTCACTGTTACGTGATAACAGACCCGACCTTCCTGTTTCTCAGGTTTTCCCTCTCTGAGTCTTGGGGGAAATGTACGAGGTCCATTTCACACTTTGAGGGGAACTGGGGCAGTAGAATGAAAAGTAGAGGGGAGCTGGGGCCAGAAGAGCTGACCTCTGGTCTGAGCTTTCGTCCCCACCTACAAAACAAGGATAGAGAACTGTGACACCCGTGGGTTGTATGATGAGATATATTTTGGAGGGGGTCTGCACCTCCCTTTTACAGTCATCCTTGGATATGTGGTTCCCTTTCTGCCTTGTACCCATCTGAGTTCATCAAAGTGGCCTCTTCTTCATAACAATCATTTTGGGTTGAATTATCAAAAAAATAATTTCTGAGTGTCTCATTTGGACCAAGCCTTAAAACTACCTTCCTCTCAGATGTGAAAATTCATTTTCTCTGAATTTCTTGAAATTTGCCTTCCTAAAGTATAACATAACATCTGATTTATCCCAATCTAAATTCTTACTGTACTTAAAAACCTGTACAATTTTATTTAGCTCTGAATTATATCATCTTCTATATTTTACACTGTTTCAGATACTATCTTGTGCCCTTAATTAGAGTCATATGTAATTTGAGGGCAATGACTCAGTTTTAAACATTTGTGGAACCATGTGAATGGCATTGTCCTAGACACATAATGAACAGTCAACAAACTGACAAGATTTTATCTTGGACACCTCAGACTTTAATTACATCATGAGATCACAGAAACTCTGAAATAGAAAAACCCTAGACCTTGTCATATAGTCTGAACTCCCCCCACGAGGGCAGGAATTCCCTATAGATGGCCGTCCAGCCTCTGCCTGAACACTGCAAGGCTGGGGAGCTCACCCACCTACAGGCGGTCTAGTGTGCTGTAGGATGATGGCTCTCTCTCCCACCCTGCTCCTTTTTTTTTTTTTTTTTAAGATTTTACTGGGGAATTGGGGAAGGGGAACAGCCAAGCTGTTGTCCTTCAATATTAGTTGTGGAGGGCGCAGCTAGCTCAGCTCCAAGTCCAGTCACCATCTGGCCAGCCAACGGCAACTTGCAGCCGCTCAGCTCAAGGTGCCGTGTTCAACCTTAGTTGCAGGGAGGGGGTGCAGCCCACCATCCCATGCGGGAGTAGAACCAGCAATCTTGTTAGGAGCACATGCTCTCACCAGCTGAGCCACCCTGCCACCTGTTGGCAGCTCAGTGGCAGCTCAGCTCGGGCGCAGCTCACTGGCCCATGTGGGAATCGAACCAGCTATCCTGTTGCTCAGAGCTCACACTCTTAGCCAACTGAGCCACTTGACCGAACCCCGACACTGTTTCCTTTTATGAAAAAGATACATCATCAAATGCCATTGCTGAGAGATAGAAGGCGAGTCCTGCAAATTGTCCTCTGACAACCCTATGCCCACCCCACTGTAAACTGAAGTCCCAAGGTGCCTCTCTGAACCCTGCACAATCAGACCCCAGCCCCACTTACTCGCTTTGGTATCTTAGGCAAATTATGTCACTTTGTTAAGTCTCAGTTTCTTCATCTGTAAATGGGGTAACAATTCCAACCTCACAGATTATTGTGGAAGTTAAGCAAGGTAACACATGTCAACACAGTCTGGCCTACAGCAAGTACTCAGTAAATACTAGCTAGCAGGTGTGAATAAAGGGTTATAGCAGATCATGGTCTGACTGGAAGAAGGTGGGCTAGCCAAATAAGGCATCATGGTAGACATGAACCTGGAGCAGTGCTTTTAAGGGAGAAAATGAGGGAGTTCAGAGAAGTAAGAGCATTTGGGAAGGGCCTTTGGATATGAAAATGGAATTTTTAGCTTAACTGAAAAGCATAAATTTAAACATTAGCAATTAGGGGGTGGGGGTAAATAGGACCAACTAGTTATGTTCACAATTTGATGTGGACGATAACTGGGAGTCACTCTAGGTTTATGAGAAGTAGAGTAACATCACAGCAGCAGGACTCAAAAAGAGAATTTTTGCTGGTTTGTGAAGGTTAGACTGGAAGTAAAAGACCAGACGGGAGATAATGGCTGGTTTGGTTATAGAGAACTAATCTTTGACATCTGAAATTTTTTTTAGTTCTGCTATCTATTTTTAAGAGTTTTTTGTTTTGTTTTGTCTCATTCTGGGCTATCAGCTGGCATATATGGCTGCCATCAGGATTGCTGGTCTACAGAACTCCTAAAGCCCCTATTCTAATAGGCTGTTTCAAACCTATAATGGGCCCCAAACTAAATAACCAATTTATCTTCATTCATCATTCATTCATTCACTTATCAATTCATTATATCTATCCACCTATCCATCAAATCACAACAACCACTGATTTGACTAGGCACTGGAATAATGGGAAATGAATAAAACATAGCCATTGCCTTTAAGGGGTTTATAGACTTCTGGGATAAACAGATTCAAAAATAACTTACACTAGACAGATCTTAAATACCACAAGGGAGGGATGAACAAAATTCTACGCCAGGGGTTGAAAACTGGGAGCAAATCAGTCTGTATTTGGCCAGCAAATGTTTTATTTGGCCCACATGGTGTTTTATTTTATTTTATTTTAAGATTAGGTTCCAACGTTAAAAAATTAGGACATTTCACATAAAAACCCAGAGTCCTAGTGACTGGTGAAAATAGGAAGTTTGGCGCGCACTCAACCAAATTCCTGCAGGGTGGTGATTGGCAGGGCCTGAGCAGCAGCTGCCCTTTTAGGCAGAGCATGAGCTCTCTAGGTGCCACATTCTTTGCCACTCCCTATGACTCTCTGATATCAAAGCCAAATGTTCAGATACCAGTTATCATCAGCTTGTGCTGTGGGGGTACTTCGATAATCGAGTTAAAAGAAAAGTAAAAAGGAATTTTTAAAACTTAAATCTCTATTTAAAGTATAAGTAATAAGTTATGTGTTTCAGGAAAAGTGGGGTGTAGAATAGAAGAATACTCCTAGGGAAAACAGACAATTCCTTGTGTTCAAGATGTGAATAAACATTTCCCATTTATGTTGCCGACCTGATTCCTGCAGGCATTTGAGTTTGCAGCCTCCGTAATACAAAGAAAAATTGATATAGTAGCTAAAAGCATTGGCTTTGGAGTGAGGAAGACCTGAGCTTGAAAGTTGGTTTTTAGCCAGCACTGACTCACTGTGTGAACTTGGCAAACTATTTACCATCTCTGTGCCTTAGCTTCCTCACATGTAAAATAGAGGTAATTATAGCACCCACCTCAGAGGGCTGTTTTGAGGTGACAATAAGATAAAAGAAAGTCCTTAGCCAATGCCTGGCACATAGTGTTAGCTATTAATATTATTAGTGTAGAGCAACTATCTCCAAAGGGAGCCTCATGGGAAGTTTAGGATTTCAATGTGAGGAGATGAGGAAAGAAGGCATGCTATCTTCACACAGAAAGGCTTAAGAAAAAACAGAGAAGGAATGGCAAATATCCTGTTCCAGTGTCCAAAACAGAGGCTTCACAATGAAGCTGAAAAGATCATCTAGGAAGATTTTGAAAGTCGGGCTGAGAACTATCCAAGAAGTCAGTATTTCCCCAAATGTATCATTGTGTGATAGATTTAGGTGATAAAAATGGAATAGGACATTAAATAACATTGAATCATAAAATGAGAAAGTCATTCTTTCAAACCTTCTAAGTATGGGAGAACATTTCAGTTTGATCTCTTCATCTCAAGCACCTCTCTGACCTACCTTGCTAAATCTCCAGTTTCAGAGACAGTAAACCTCAGGCTAGCAACAGTATCTAGTTACAACTTATTAACACTGTTTTGTTACTCCTTGCTTTAAAATTTACAGTTATCTTATTATAGCAAGTGATATTTTTTTAAATATGGAGCAATAAAGTTTCCTCGTAAAATCATATTTAAGCGAAAATAAGGGAGACAGTTTAGAATAAAACGTCAAATTAATAAAAGTATGGGTAATATGTGGATGTGGAGAAAATTGTGAAGCTGGAGAAACATTGTTGTGAGTGTCTGATGAGCCCAGGATGGATTATAAAGCAATGACAAGACCAGATTATGATTATGTGTAAAACCGCCTCGCCAGGCCACTACCTCACGCGTGGCACATCCCTTTGCTCCCTCTCCAAGCATCAGTTTCTCCATCCGCAAAGGGGTGAGAGGGCGACCTTGCAGTAGCACAGGCCCAGGGTTCAGTGCCCTCAGCCTAGGCCGCAGGCCCGTTGCCCTTGGCAACCACAGAAGTTCAAGCAATAGCTCCCGCCATCCCCGCCGGAGCTCAGCCTCCCGCTCCTCCCGAACTGCCCCGCTCCTCACCACTGCTCGGCTTTATCTCTCCACGTCAACACGACCCTCATCGCGGCTTCCCTCACGCCTCGGGCCCCTCCTCCCCGCCTCAGCAGCAGAGCCCTCTCCGCGAGCCACTTTGGCTACCTGCGTTACCCCTGGCAACGCACATGCGCAGTGAGCTATGCGCCAGGCAGCGTTCCGAGTGCGCATGTCTAAAAGGGAGGGCTAGTAAAAGACAAAAAGCGAGGATGGAACGGGAGCCTAGAAGGCGTCTACACAACTGGGGCGCGCGCGATTGGTCGGAACCGGCGGGGGCCGGAAAGCGGCTGTGGAGTGTTGCAGACTGTCACTGCCCTCAGCTTTGGGTTTCGGCTTAGTGCTCAGAACTAAGGAAGTTTTCACGTTTTTACTCTGTTCCACACTCGGGGTGTCGCACCCTGTCGGCCCTTTGGTGCAGGCGGAGCCCGCTTGAAGGGCACGACTGGGATGGAGAGTCCGAGCCTGGGGAACTGTGGAGCCGCCCCCTTGGTCACTTCCAGTGAGCGCCTAGTCCCTGACCAGCCATGTGATCTCCGGCAAGTTACCCCTCTTTGGGCCTCGCTTTCACCACTTGTAAAACGGGAGCGGGGGAATAGAAGGTGGGTGGGCCTTTCTAACCTAGGGTAAACAGAGACCTGGAAGCTCAAGGTTTAATTACTAGGAGTTAAGGCTTGAGCTTAGGTACTATTCCGGTGAGGTCAGCCCTGGGGTGCTCCCGACTTCCTTACCCAAAATGACGAAGGAGCTGGGAGGTGGTGCAAGGAGAGTTCTGCTTGGGTTGGATGTATAAGGAAGACCTTGGAGGAGCTGTCATGTTACGCAGCCGGGGGCTCCCCCAAAATGGGTCCTATGAGAAGTAACAGGAAGCTACAGTGATGTATTGAGTACTTGTATATGTGCGATCTGGGGCTAAGATGAGTTACTTTTCTTTCAAAATGTAATCCTCAGATCTGCCTTCAAAGAGGTATTACCTCCTTTTTACAGATGAAGAAAAGAGACTTTGAGAGGTTAAGTAACTTGCTCTTGGACACATAGCAAGTAAATGATCATATGAAAAAAATCATAGCAGAGCTGGGATTGAACCCAGTCTGTAGACTTTAAAGTTTGTGATGTTTTCACCAGGTTTCAGTTTCCTTACCCCTAAAATTGTGAACTATATAATTTCTCAAGATCCACTGAGCTCCCCAAAATTCTTTAACCCCAAATTACATCAGAAGACCTTGATTCTAATTCTAGTTAGTCACTAGCTCTTGCTTAGTTTCCCTATTTGTAGAAAAGAAGTTGGGTTGGATATCTTTATAGGCCCATCCAAATGTTCAAATGTGTGATTCAGTGATTAGCACTCTACTGAAGTTTTTCAATAATAGTACAGGGGGAGAAGTATTAGACCAAGATGTAATAGACCTGGGTTCTGGTATCAACTTTGCAAATAACTTAGTCTTCCTGTCACTCAATTTTATCAATAAAATTAGAGTAATCTTTATCCTACCATGAGGATCAACAATGAAAGAGATTTGAAAATTCCGTGTCAGAAATTATTTACCTTTTGGAGGGTTACAACATTTGATAAAAGTGATAGACACTCTCCCCCAGAATGCATACATATATGAAATTTTTACCTCACTTATTTGGGGAAGAGGAGGGTATTTACCTCACTGACTCCTTTAAGCCATTCTGTTGATCCCAGGTTAAGAGCTCAGCTATTGGTTCATATTTTTAAACTCATGCCAAGTGTCACAAGAAATCTTTATAATAGCTCTACTCAATGATTAATTTAAAAAAAAAACAAGTTTTCTAGCAAATAGCTTGAGCTTTTCATTGTGCAGAGATTTCTAACCCTTTTTAACCCATGTTGGAGGACAGGAAGATATTGGAGGGCAGGAAATTATTCCCATAACAGAAGACTGGTCCATACTGATTTTAATCTCTCCCATATTCCAAATAGCCCATGTGGTTTCCTGCTCTGTCATGGATTAAAATTGAACAAGAAGAGGAAAACCAAATTTAAATGAGCTGATCACTTGAACTTTGTTTTTTTAGTGAGGAAGTTGTTGTCCTAGGATCAGAAAGAGCAGAAGAAGATGAGAAACAAATGGTGATAAAAAACAGCAGCGAGTGTAATCCCCTGCTACAAGAACCCATTGCTTCTGCTCAGTTTGGTGAAATGACAGAATGCCATAAGTCTGTCCCATGCGGATGGGAAAGAGTTGTGAAGCAAAGATTATCTGGAAAAACAGCAGGAAGATATGATGTATATTTTATCAGGTGAGCATGCAAGGTGGTAAAGATAATGCAGCCTAATAATTTTGTCTAGACAGGTAGTGGGAAAGCATAGCAGGTATCTGACTTTTTTCTATTTTTACCGTAAAACCTCTATTGATTTATTCCTTTAGTGTCACTGGTTAGTTTTATTAAGTGATTTAGGGACAGGTATGTACATTTTCTCCTACTGCGAATGAATAATGGTAAGGTTGCTCTTAAGTTATATTTGTAAAATTATTTTATACTAGAATATTCCTCTTCATATTTAAAAGTACCATTTTATTGCTGTTTTTATTTCAAATGACAAATGCCCATGGCAACTTTTGGAAATTATTGATTAAAAATCTGAAATGTGGTCCAATTCTTTTTAAAAAATTGCTTTTATTTTCTAGCAGTAAGTTTCTTTTAATATTATTTTCTAGCCCACAAGGACTGAAGTTCAGATCCAAAGGTTCACTTGCTAATTATCTTCACAAAAATGAAGAGACTTCTCTTAAGCTAGAAGATTTTGATTTTACTGTACTTTCTAAAAGGGGCATCAAATCAGGATGTAAAAACTGCAGCATGGCAGCTGTGACATCCCAACTGCAAAACGAAAGCAGCATTTCAAACCAGAACCTCAGGACAAGAACCAAATGGAAAAAAGATGTGTTTCCTCTGCCAAGTGGAGGTTTGGAATTGCAAGATAGCAGAGGACTATCTAACTTGACTTCCATTCATTTGCTTCCTAAAGAAGGTGAGAGTGTCAGTGATGCTGACTCCAGAAAGGTGAAAAAGTCCAAAGGAAAGAGGACTGTTTTGAAAGGAATTCAAACTAAGAAAACTAAAACGGGGTGCCAAAAGAGTCTTCCAGATTCTGTTCAAAGTACTAGAAAAAGAGAATCTGTGTCTAATAAGGCAGATGCTGAAAGTGAACCTGTTGCGCAAGACAGTCAGCTTGATAGAACTTGCTGCATTTCTGATGCCAGAGCAAGCAACAAGACCCTCAATGTGACCAGCGAAGAAAAGAGATTTACAAAAGAAAAATCATTGAGTTCAGGATCAAATTTTAGTCTTGAACAAATAACTTCTGGCCTCATCAATGAATTAGGTTCGACCAAAGAAGCCGAACACAACAAGTGTGAGGATACCTTTTTAGAATCTGAGGAAATAATCAAAGTAGAAGTTGGGGAAAGGAAGGAACATTTGCATACTGACAGTTTAAAATGTGGCTCTGAAATGGACAACAACTGCTCTGAAAAAGACCCTACTTCTGTGAACATGTGTCAAGGTATTCAGTGCAATTAAAATACCATTAAACATGTGATTAGGAGTTTATACTCCCGGATACTGTATTACATGCTTATACCCGTTTAGGATGTGGGAATAGAATGAAGAAATAAGGCCAAATGTCGAATACATTCTACCACAGCTGGGATCAACTCCTAGTATCTTGTCTAACTGATCTTCAGGTCCCTTCCTGTGGCAGAGAGGGCATCAGCTGGCTACTGCCTTAATGCCCCCAGCAAAGGAGAATTGTGCCTTTAACAGCTGCTACCATCTCTCCCTGGGGCAGCAGCTGGGACTCTCCTCAACAGTGCTTTCCCTTCTTCCCATCTTATTTTCAGCCAATAATCTTATAACTGTAGGGAAAATGAAAAGGCTTCACTTGTGAAAAGGTTTGGGGAAGACTCTTTTTCTACATAAACTGGTTGAGAATCGTCAGCATCTTCTCTTTGCACATCTCCTGTTACTACTGATGTGTGACTTCCCATTGAATTTTATGTATATATATCACAGTCATTTTTATATTCTATTATGTGCTGCTTCTCTAAACTGCTTTAGAGCTCTAAATAATTCAAAACTATACTCACATAGTTCATCTATTATTTGTAATACGCTGTTAATACAGAATTCAGAGCTGAGCAGTTTTGCCTTTATAATACCTCAGTGAATAAGAGATAAAAAGGAGAACTTTAGAGCAGCTTGGTATTAGTTATTCATCATGCCATTATGGTATAATGAATAACTCCTTTAAAGAACAAGAGTAATTTTACTTAAAGTCTTATGGGGAGATAGCCTGGACAACTTGGTGGAGCAGGGGGGTTAGGCTTGCTCCTACCCTCAGTCCCACTCATGATTTTATGTGCCTAGAATTTCAACCCCTTTAACAGAAGGTGGCCGTGTATACCTAGGAACTATGTAAGGATTCAAGTCTGTCCTTTGAAGACTTTGAGTTTCTTAAAGCCTTGAGGCTTATGTAGATTTATTGCTAGTATAATGGGCAAATTAAATATTAAAAACATCCTTTTGCAACTACAATGGAAGTATCCGTTCATCCTATACATAAGGAAGTCTTGTTCTCAACATAAAATGAAGTATCTTTAGGCTAATAGATATCCAGTGGAAAGTAAAGACTCCCATTGGCTTAAGTAGAAGTTGCCAAGTAAGTTGAGCTTCAGCCTCCCAGTAATAAAGGAGGCGAGTTAGTAATGATTTATAGGAACCCACAGAAAAAATTAGCAGCGCGGTTTCCTTTGTTCTAACTCTTTTACTTTCTACTAGGCTTTACCTATTCAAACTAGAATAGCAAAATACGCTACACTGATTATCTGGAGACTGGGATACTTGTCCCAGTCTTCACTCACCCACTGTGGTTTTGGGATAGTTGCTTAATTTCTCAGCCTTAGTTTGTTCATGTGTAAAATGGAGGTAATACCCCTCACTAGTGCTGTTTTTCATATCAAGAATATTGTAAAGTAAAATGAGAAGTGAAAAAGATGGCTTCACGCTCTACAAATATATGGTATTATTAACTGACATTCAAATTTCAAGGGTATAGTTAGAGTATTAATTGTGATGATTTTGCAAAGCCTGATAATGCTGGTCAGTCTTTGTTAAATTAACTGAGCTTCCCAGTAGATAGTGGTCTCAGGTGTTCTAAGTTCCAAATCTTAGGTTTTTCGGTTTTTCTACAGGTTCTGTTTTGTCTATGTCTCTTTTTTTTTTTTTTTTGGTAAGTATAAAAAAGTTCACTGCATCAATTTTGGAAAATACAGACAATTAAAGAAGAAAAGAAAAATTATCATTTAGCAACAACCATTATGTCACTTTGGTTTATTTTATTCTAATCTCTGTATTTTATATATTTTTTTCTTTTTTTTTATTAAATTGGGATCATATGTAGAATATTGCTTTTTTTCACTTGAACATTAGTGATATGGGAAAATCATCATGATATCATCTCAAAATATTTTTAATGACAACACTGTACAAAGATATCATAATTTAAAATATTCCATATTTCCAATTTTTCAATACTATGAACTCTGAACATAAATCATAAAGAGCTAGTGTAATAGAGTGGTTAAAAGCCTGAACTCAGTCAGGAGCCAGACTACCTGGATTTGAATTTCGACTCTGGTACTTACTTAGCCTTGGGTAAATTACTTAGCCTTTCCGTACCTCAATTTCCATATCTGTAAAATGGAGATAAAATAATACCTAGCTCATAGGTTATTAGTAGGACTAAATTGGTTAATGTTGGTAAAGTGCTTAGCATAGTGCCTGGTACCTACTAAATGCTTTATAATGGTATTATTATTATTATTATTATTGGTATCCCTGAATATTTCTTTAGGCTAAACCATAGATTCTGTAAACAATGTTCACTCTTTCTTTTCAGAAGACACCATTCCACGAACACAAATAGAAAAAAGGAAAACAAGCCTATATTTTTCCAGCAAATATAACAAAGAAGGTATCCCTTTCCCAATCAGAAAATCAGATTTTAAATCTATTTCAGAGGTCCAACTCTGATGCAGTATGTTTGTTTAGCTCTTAGCCCCCCACGACGCAAAGCCTTTAAGAAGTGGACACCTCCTCGGTCACCTTTTAATCTTGTGCAAGAAACACTTTTTCATGATCCGTGGAAGCTCCTCATCGCGACTATATTTCTCAATCGGACCTCAGGTTTGTGGGTTATTTTAATATTTGCCATAGACAGTGTGATGAGGAGAAAGAGCACTGAATTGATTAGAAAGCCTGGGTTCGAGTTTGATTTTTGGTGTGTGACCCTTTCAGCCTTCAAACTCTTCACCCATGAGAAAGTTAGACTAGATGATATTTAACAGCCTTTGTAGCACTAAGGAGCAGATTTGCATTTATTTTCTACTTCCAAATTAGTTTCGGTCATCAATAAAAATCAGTTACATAATGTCCCTCCACCCTCAGTCATGTATAAAAGCATTTTTTCATTAAATGCTTTCTTTAATGTCATTGACACCTTGTCTTCTGTATGCTTTTACACTAGTATCTGATTATTTGAAAACTAATATTATGTAGGACAAGGTTTCAGCATTATCTGGACTGTTAACCAAATAGGTTAATGGTGTTGGTTTTTTACTCTGAAAGTGGTTGTTGGTTCAGGTAATGGCTTCTTGTCAGTGATTTTCAAAGAAATGAAAAAGCTCTATAAGACATTTCTAGATGAGGAAGTACCTGAACCTAAATCAGCCTATCTCGAGGCTTAAAATCACATTGTTATCTTTACTTCCCAGGCAAAATGGCAATCCCTGTGCTTTGGCAGTTTCTGGAGAAGTATCCTTCCGCTGAGGTAGCAAGAACTGCAGACTGGAGAGATGTGTCAGAACTTCTGAAACCTATTGGTCTCTACGAACTTCGAGCAAAAACCATTATCAAGTTCTCAGGTACTTTCCCAGATACCCAAAGGACAAAATATAAACGGTGCCTATTTAAGAGAGCCACACCTTAAACTTTAATGTCCTCAGATGCTACATTAATAGAGGTCATTCAACTCAAGCTCCGAAGGCATTTATAAACAGTCCGCTTGCCCCAAACCACAGTCTCCCATCAACCCAGGCAATAAATCTGGCCAGCACTGGATCAGGCCATGTGGGCATAATTAGAGGAAGACGTCAGTGAAGCAGAAAGCCCAGTCAGCCTCAGCATATTACCTCCGTCTAGCTAACACAAAATAATGTCAGTAAGTGGCAGTAAGTTCAGACAGAGGTGCTTCGGGAATTCAGAAGAAAGAGCAATCCCAAGTGGGGTTGTTAGGAAAGATTCTTTCCTGTCCCTTCTGGCTGTTCTCTCCATCCAGCTCCCCATCACCACACATTTAGGGAAAGTATCTTCCTAGAGGCTGGCCTAATCTGTGAGCTGTTGCATTCGCAGATGAATATCTCACAAAGCAGTGGAGATACCCGATTGAGCTTCATGGGATTGGCAAATACGGCAATGACTCCTACCGAATTTTTTGCGTCAATGAGTGGAAGCAGGTGAGGCCCACTTGCAGCCACATCTCCAGCACATTTTGGCTCTGAGACAAAATAAGTCCACCATTATGGCTAGAACTATTTCTTGGACACATGTGCTACTACAGTCACAAACAATTTTGTTCCAAGCTTTCAGGGCAGCGGGTGGCATGGGGTTATTGGCAGCAGGGAGAGAGGATCCATAGACACTCCCAAGTCCATAAAGATTCCTTGATGTGGCCTCTGACCTCCCGCAGTTGTCACTTGGCCCTGTCATTCCATTCATATACTGCTTCTAAGCCTGATGTGGCTTCCTCCTGTCACAGTCTTAACTAGTCTTCAAAAGCGCACCACTGAAGGAAAGCAGGCAAGTTTGAGCTTGGAATGCATGCTTGTTGGGTTTCTCCTGGTGGTCTCAGACTATTGTGGTAACTAGGTCCTACTTCAGCTGTCAGCTGCCTATTCTACTGAGTATGCCCAGCACACAGGCATCTTGGGTGGTATCCTGGCAGGTAGTGGGCACTGTCAGGTAGTCTGATACACTGTCTTTTTAGTCTGTGACCACCCTAAAACATTTAGCTAGCAGATCTGGCCAAGCCCATCCCTGTTCCACCATTTATTATGACCTGAACAATACATTTAACTCTCAGGGTCTATAACCTCCTATTGGAAAATGGCATATTAATTCTTGATCATGTTATCACTTAACACCCGGGTTCTAGGGAAGATCAGTACTAAATTGGAAAGGACTTTATAAAATGTAAAGGATTACCTTAATGTACGGTAGAATTTTAAACATTTCTGAATCCGTTAGGTTAAAGGTTATAATTTCCAGGTATATTATCATAATGTACTATTTTCTCACCATATCTTTAAAAAGCCAATTTAAAATATGTATTTCTGACTAACTTAATAAGGCCTCTGTCTTCTAATTTCTTCCAGGTACACCCTGAAGACCATAAGTTAAATAAATATCATGACTGGCTTTGGGAAAACCATGAAAAATTAAGTCTGTCTTAAAACTCTTTGAAGTTTCTGAACTCGTGTTTTAATACTTTGCTTGCACTTTGATTCTTCAGATCTCCATTAAGCCAACCAGCTACTTTTCCAATTGTATAGATTTTAATCAGCCCAACTAGAAACCTAATTATGTTTTTTTAATGTGTGTGCCACTGGTAGATCTTTGCTACTAAACATGCTGTGTAACGTTTTGAGATTTTTTAAAAAAAAATAACTTTTGACAATCCTAAAAATGCGTATGAATTTTCCAATATTGAAATGTGATTTGAAAGTGAAAAAACTTTCCTAAACTATCAACAATACAAAGCAAATTTCTATCAGCTTTGTTTGAGGAAAGATTAAACTTTCTGTTCTCTTTCTGTAAAAATGATATTATGCAATTGTTATATGAAGATGCAATCAAAGAGTTTGCAGCCAAACATGTAAAAAGATATTATAGTAGGTATTAGGCAGTTACTTAAAAAAAAATATATATGTTTTTAAACTAAAAAGAGCTAACCCTCAAAGAAAAATACCTTTTGTCATTGTGTATTGGCTTTTAGGAATTGAAGATTTGAGCCCAGTATTCATTTGATAACCTAATGTGAATATCTGCCTGCAGCTCTGTTTCAGAGTATTGGCTTCTGGCTTATGCATGTTACTTTGATTCCTTTATGAAAACTCAAGCATTTACCCATCTCTCATCTTCCAGCTGGAGGACAGGACCTTTTAAGTGTTATGTCGTTTTTAATGTTATAGCTCAAATACCGAAACATTTGCTGTAGAAAAAACTCACCAAACCAAAAAAATCCTAATTAAGTCTCAATGACCAAGCCCCATCTTAAGGTGTAATTTGAAAATTAAATGGATTGAATAAATGAAAAATAAAGAACTTGTTAGGGAAACTACCTTTGTTGTAGGGTGGTGTGTGAATATTAGCTGGTTGTATCCATTTTAGGAGAGTAAGTTTGTTTTTCAAGAGGGATAGATTTTGGCCAGAGAACAGGAAAACTGGCCATGCATACCCCCAAGGCAAACATCTACTTCATAACTTCCCATCACATTTTTATTTAGCAAACATCAAAGTAGCTTTCACTAAGTGCAAAGCCCTGTGCTGGGGAGTGGCACAAAGATGAAAAGCCTCTGTAGAGACCCTCATGGAGAGAGAAAGGCACATACAATAATGAAGGGGAACAAAGGGGGAAGGTGGGGGGACAAGATGCCCAAATGCTGCCCCTGAGAGAATAGAGGCCTCAAACCCTGGGCCACAGCTGGGGTTGGAGGGTAGGGCAAACTCACCAAGCTTAGGGCATCAGGTGTGACTGGGTGGCAGGGCCTGCTGTCAAATCCCCTCCCCCAGCATCTCCATCAGGAGTGCCACAGCCAGGCCTGGCTTTTCCCCTTTGCTGCAGGTGAGGTTGCCTGACCTCTGTACCTGTTTCCTTATCTCTTGAGAATGGGATAGTGGGGCCTACCTTACAGGATATTATGATTACTAAGTTAGTACATGTAAGTGCTTAAATGTAGCCTTACTTACAGAAGTGCTACATTAATGTGGCCTATCTGGATGGTCTGAGTGTCTACCTCAGGTTGTGGAGAGGGTCACAAAGATAATGCAATGCAGTAAAGGTGGTACCTTACACAGAGTAAGCACTCAAGTGTATGGGGGGAGGGTTTAAAAAACATTTTATTGAGATAAAATTCATCATATGACCATTTTTAAAGTGTACAATTCAATGGTTTTTAACACATTCACTATATTGTGCAACCATCCTCATTCCAAAACATTTCCATGATCCCCCCCCCCAAAAGAAACCCTATACCTGTTAGCTGTCAAACCCAGTAGCGCTACCACTCCCAGCCCACCCCAAACCCCTCCAGCTTTGGCAACCACTAATCCGCTTTCTGTGTCTATGGACTTGCCAATTCTGGGCATTTCTTATAAATGGAATATGTGGCCCTTTGTATGCGACTTCTTTGACTTAGCACAATGTTTTCAAGGTTCATCCATGTTGCAGCATAAATCCATACTACATCCCTTTTTATGACAACAATATGCCATTGTATGGATAGACCACATTTTGTTTATCCATTCATTAGTTGATGGACTTTTCAAATGTTTATTAATACTCCACTTCTCAGGTTCTGTAATTCCAAACCGTGGCATGCTGTTTCACACAGGCAAAGCTTAATCGAAACGCTCCCTCTGGCCGGGAGTCACTTAGGTTCCTATATCCCCAGGAGGACGCAGGGCCTGTTCTTTGGATGAGAACACAGATGGAAAAATAGGAGACCTGCCGAAGATCCCACAGTTTACTGGAAAACCAGGGATTTGTTACTCCTGATTCAGGTTCCACTGGGCTAACAAAACCTGCGCTTCCGCCAAGCCAGGAACTCTGCGTGGCTACGGTTTCCTAACGCCCCTACCAGGACTGGTGAAAGGAATCTAGTCCGCAGGCGCTCAGTCCGGGCAAATCCGGACCCCGCCCGCCTCCCACACGTGGCGGCGCTCCGCCAATCAGCACAGGGTGTCCGTAGTCCTGGTAACAGGCCATTTCTACACTGCGAATGTCAACTCGCAAAACTTAGAATACCATTTTTCAGGTATCTCCACACCCCCACACAAGCGCGCGCGAGCACGCACACGCGCACACACACAGCTCCACGACTATGGATTATTCCTATGAAACGTTCAAGGCTCTGCTCCAGTCGCTGCTTGGTAAGCCCCCAAGAAGCAGCACCAACTCCAGGAAGCCCTCAGCCCCATGCGGAGGCATGCAAGTGAGATGAGGGCAAGGATGTAGGCGGATAGCTCATTGTGCCGTCTCCCCTCTGGGTGAGAGGTTGCCAGGGAGTCGGGGGCGGGTCGTGCACATTTTCCAGATTTCCATGCGTGGACTGGAGGAGCAGCCCAAGTTACCTTGGCTTGGAACCAGATGCCCAACCCGTGCGTGTGCCTGAGAAAGGTATCCAGGGCCTCTGGTTCGCTGCATTTCTCTACCGGACATTAATGCGGTCGGTACTGGAGACGAGGCATGGAGAAGACCATCAGTCTTCAAACTTTTGGCAATAGCCTGCTGTGGGACAAGTCCTTGGCAAAGCATTACAACAACAGAGGTGAAGGACAGGCAGATAAACGGATAATTACAGAACGAGGTGTGAATACTGGGTTCAGGGGTGACATCCAGGAGTAAGAGGTCTTCTACAGATAGAGGATGAGGAGGAACAGTTCCACGGTCCTGGAAAAGATCTTTACATTGGGGCTTAAATTTAGGATACAAGTAGTTCTCCAAGTCAAAAGGAGGAAGAAAGGCATTCCAGGCCAAGGGAACAGCATGCACAGAAACATGTGTCTTCAGGACACTGCAGGTAGTTTTAGAGTGTTGCTGGAGATGAGCGGCGAAAGAGGTCCGAAGGGGTAAGATATGAAAAATCTTTTGAGCCAGGAGATGGAGAAGTCACTGGGAATGACAGGATTGGATTGGGAGCATCAGCAAAGGCAGAGACTGAATTGGCAGACTCAGAATGGTGGGAGTGGGAGATACTGGGGGGTGAGGGAGAGGTGTCAGGCTAGAGGCAACTTGCAGGGACTTGGGGGCTGATCGGATGGGCAAGATGTAAAGAACAATCATAGATAATGCACAGGTTGTTACGGTGACCAGGTGCCTTTCACAGAGAAAGGAAACCTACCAGGAGGACCAATTAGGTGAGGACAGGGACATGGAGACAACTTTAGTCTGAGTTGGTCGAGTTTGAGATCCTTGTAGGCCATCCGAGTGGATATGCATTAGGAGCAACTGTGTGTAGAAAATTGAAACTAATTCCAAGTTATAAATATTGGTATGGGTGTCCTCAGCATATAGAGGGCCATAGAAATGTCAGAGTGGAGGAGTCTGAAAAAAAAAAAAAGAGAGAGAGCCCAGGTGTAAGCATGGAAGCAAATTTTAAAAGAGGGGCCCAAGAACAAGTGCCAGAGAGGTAAGATGGGACTCAGGGAGAGATGTGAAGCAGAGCCAAAGGAAAAGGGACTCAGATGGGGCACAAGGAAAGGGTTGGGAAGGCTACAGGGAGGGATGGTGATGCCTGAGCGGAGTCTGGAAGGATCAGTACAGAATAATCATGTGAAGCAGCGGGGAGAGAACAGCGTTCCTGAGAGAGGAAACAGCACAGTTTGTAGGGGAGCAGGGAGGGAGGACAGAGGAACCACAGTCAGATACAGTTTGGGGACATATACAAGGTGAGGCAGAATTAGCAAGAGGAGAAATCAGAGTGGCTGGCAGGGCTGGGTGGGACAGATGGGGTCAGGTTAAGCACGTTATTCTGCAGGCCCTTGGCAGCAGTTGAAAGGGTTTTAAGCAGGAGAGTTTTGCTTTTAGAAGGAAAATGATGGTGACAGTATTTTTAATAATGATGGTGTATCCCTCCTGAATTTTAGAAACACTCCCATGTGTTATTCATTTGATCTTCATAACAGCTTCAGCTAGAGCAGAATTGATATCATTTTAGATATGAAAGAATTGAGACTCAGCAGGATTAGGTGACAGCCTGGGTAATGCCTAAGAGCAGAGCTCTGGAGCCAAGCAAACCAGAGTTCATGTCCCAGCGCTGCTACTAATCAACCATGTGACCTTGGGCCTCTCTGGGCCTTAGTGTCCTTATCTATAAAATGGACATAATTATAGAGCCACCTGTTAGGTCTGTTCATTTTTCATTCACTCATTTACCAAATACTTATTGAGCTCCCACTATATGTTGGCGCTGTGGTGGTGGGGGTGGGGGGGAGAGGCTCCAGCAGGGAACAAGAGAGATGAGGTCTCAGCTCAGTCTATTGAAAAAAAAATAAACATCAACCAAGTAATTGCACCAGGGGTTTCAAATACACATGTCTGCCTGTACCGGGCACTTAATGAATGAACTGAGCTGCATGTGAGACAACAGGGAATGGTGGGGACTGTGGCAAGCTGGAGAGGGCATGCCCCAGCTTAAAGTAACTCAAACTGGAAACTTTTAAGCACTACATCAAACAGAAGAGGACTTCAAGCCTCATTCAGCATGAGGGCTGCCAATTTGCAACCCTTCATTGACATACTTGTGATAAATGGTCTGAAGGAAAAGTGTACTCATAGGTTGTGTTATGCAGAGATAACATGAGCATATAAGAGAGACTGGGAGCTGGAGAGGTAACATTTAGTGTTAGATCTGGATGATGAGGAGTGAGGAAGGAATGGGTGGGGAAGAGGGCCTTCCTGGCAGAAAGAGCAGCATGTGCGATACCCTTAGGCAGGACGGGGCTTGGATTATTCGGGGACCATTCAGTGAGAAGGTCAAGGCCTCTGGGACATAGTAAAGACAGTTAGGCAGGTGATGAGGTGGGAGAGGTTGGCAGAGGGTGGTCACGGAACTTTATTTTGAGGTCTGTGGAGTCATAGAAGGGCTTCAAGATGGGTGGAAGGTGAGTATACATTAAAAAAATAACGGCACACTTACTATGAACAAAGCCACTCTAAAATGGACTGATTCTAGGGCCAGCCGAGTGGTGCGTTGGTTAAGAGCTGGCTTGGGACTCCAGAGGGCCCCAGTTCGGATCCCACATATGAGGGCCAGTGACACTGCCCTCCACAGCTAAGATGCTGAACAACAGCTCAACCTGGAGCTGGGCTGCTGTGAGTTGCTGGCGATGGCGTAGGCTGCAGCCCCTGCTGCAGTGGGTTGCCATGGGCTACCGTGTGTAGCCAGCAGCCAGCGTGAGCGGCCAGCAGCCGCAGTGAGCGGCCGTCCAGAAGCCGGCGACTGATCTGCCTCGCCCGGGAAGAGCGCAATGATGGTGCCAACTTGGGCCAGTGAAGCAACGTCCTCCACACTAGACTGAAGAACAGAAAACGATAGCAACTTGTCTGTCCCCCTTCCCCCAATTCCCCAGCACTGTTCCCATCCCCCAATTCCCCAATAAAAATCTAAAAATAAAATAAAATAAAATGGACTGATTCTAAACATCTCCACCACTCAGTAAGGTAGGTGCCATCATTATCCCCATTTTACACATGAAGAAATTGAGACACAGAGAAGATAAGGGACTTGCCCAAGATCACGCAGCCAGCAAGCAGCAGGGCCAGGACCCAGGCTAGGGCATTCTGGCTCCAATGCCTGTGCTCTCAACAGCGCTGTGCTGCCTCAGATGATCAGAGCAGATCAGAACAGCACTTTTAAAAGATTATTCTCATTGCCAGTAAGGAGTACTGCAGGGGGGGGGGGGGGGGGGCTAGGTAGAGTGAAAGTAGAATCTGAGGAGATGAAATAAGAGAAAACTCATAAGCCCTCAGCATAGTGCCTGCCATTGGGAGTGCCCAGTCATGTTAGATGTAATTATCTTCATCATAGGGAGGCAGTGATAAAGTCTGGCCTGGAACCCAGGTGCCCAGATGCCCAGCCTGCTACTAAAGCATTTTTCCTTCCTGACTCCTTTCGTCCTCCTGCTGAAAGGAACTCACCTTTTAACCCTCTTCCCCCAAGGGCTCTGCGAGTCTCAGACATCAGATGATGATGATGAAAATGCCAGCACGGACCCCGTTTTCAATCCTGAACTGGTCACCGCCCACTGCTTCAAGCAGTTCAAGCAGGAGGACTTTCACCTGCCTCAAAGCCGTCGGCGGCTCATCATCTTGCCTCAAAAGGAGGACCCGGTGCCCATCAGTCCCACACCCCAACCCCAGGCTCCCCCACAGCCCATCCCCAGCTTCAAAACCCTGGAAGCCGGGGACACCCAAGAGCAGCCGATGGACACGAGGACCTGGCTGAGGCAGAGGATGAAGTTTCGGCAGGACCTGGCGTCATTTGGCAACACAGAGAGGTGGCTGCAGAACAAGCCCAGTCTCACGCCTTCAGAGGTCAAGATCTTACACAGGATCCGCACGGAGCGCAAGGCCCAGGTGATGGCCCACCTGACTACGACCAGACCAACCAAGGTGAGCAGCCTCATTTGCCAGATGAAGACACTGAGGGGATTAAGGGAAGGGTGGGGACCATTCACCCCATTTCACAGAGGAGCAAACAGAAGTCCCGAAAGGGAGGTATATCACTTACCTATTGCTATATAGCAAGTACCCCAAAATGACTGAAAGCAGCAAGTGCTTGCTACCTCACTGTTTCTGAGAGTCAGGAATCTGGGAGGAGCTTAGCTGGATGGCTCTGGCTCAGAGTCTCACATCTTTAAGATGTTGGCACAGGCCACAGACATCTAAAGGTCTGGCTGGGGCTGTATCAAGGTAAGGGAGTGTTAATTCCAAATATTCCCATTCACCTGGAACTGGAGGAGGAGGAGGATTGGACAGGTAGAGAAAGAAGGAAAGGTATTCCAGGCAAAAGTCCCAGCAGGAGCTAAGGCTGGGAGGTGCGAGGAGTGGGGAGCCCTGTCTGGCTTCAGGCAGAGGCATGTATTTTGGCGCACCGAGAGCCCAGTGGGATTATAATACTGACTAGTCTGACAGGGGAGATGTGGATAAGAATGAAACTTTAGTTCTCATATTGTCCAAATCTCTGGTTTCTGATGGAAAATGGGGGCCCAGAGAAGCAGTCCCCCAGGCGCTCTGTGGCAGAACACAGTTGCCTTGTAGTTGCTGGAATCCAGTGCTGTTTGCACACCATCTTGCTGCCTGTTTAGAGCTGCTCAGCCTCTCCTGTTTCTCTCTAACTGTGGGGATCACATTCCATTGGCCTGTCTCCCCTGAACACTCCCCTCTGCCCCACTCTCTTGCCTCTTTTAGGAGAAAAACCTTCGCCACTCCCACCGATGGGTGCCCCAGCTCCGACTGCCCAAGCCCTCTGCCCTGTCAGCCTTGTACTCTTACCTGCGCAGCCACAAGATCAAGATCCTGGAGATATTTGACAAGGTCAACTGGGGCGATAACCATAGGCTCTCCAGGGAGGAGTTCATTATGGCTCTGAGGGTGGTAAGTGCCTCCCGTCCTCCCCCTGGGCTGGCCTGAGTGGGGAGGGTGTCCAGGCACCCTCTGCTGCTGCCCCCACCCAAGGTCCTGGACCAACTGAAAAGGAGACTCAGGGAGGTCAAACTATCAGCCGTATCGCTTGTAAAGCCAGACTGGGAAATGGGGCTTAACCTGCGGCCACATCAGACCCCTAAGACCTCCCCTGCACCAGTCTGACCTTGGAAGGACCTACCTGAGTGGAACATCTGCAGAATCAACCCCATAACCAGCCAGCCGCCTAGGGAATCACTCACTGTCTTGCCCATCAGACCCCAGAACTAAGCACAAAGATGGCTGGGCCTTGAGTCCTGCCTCTGGGACCTTCTCGAGCCAGCTATCACTGGCTCATGAATCACATAGAGGTCTTGTGAAAATGCAGCTTCTGAGTCAATACTTCTGTGCAGGGCCCAAAATGCTGCATTCTAACCAGTTCCCATGGTACTGGTCCACAGACCACACTTTCACTGGCTATTCTAAATGTAGATTAATTACAAATAAATAAAATAAAAAATCCAGTTCCTCAGTCACACCAGTCACATTTTGAGTTCTCAGTAGTCATATGAGATGAGTAGTTCCTCTATCGGACCACACAGATGGAGAACATTTCCATCGTTGCAGACAGTTCCATTGGTCTTGCAGGGGTCTGCTAACTGTGGCCCAGGAGTCAAATCCAGCCTGCTTCCTGTTTCTGTCAAGTTTTATTGGAACACAGCCACACTCACTCATTTGTGGATTGTCATGGCTGCTTTCACGCCACACTGGCAGAATTGAGTAGTTATGACAGAGACCATATGGCTCATGGAGCCTAAAATATTTATTATACTATTATATTTGGCCCTTTGTTGAAAAAGTTTGCTGACTCTTGGTCTGAACAAATTCAGCTTTTATATACTCTCAGTACAAGATACCTTATAAAATAACTCTAGGAAGCTGACCGTCACACCTCTTATGGTTTTAAATCATCACCAGTTTTCACACCATCGTTTTATGACATGTACGCATCTGAACAACATTTAAAAGCACTAAAAGCAACAAAAAGATAAATGGTCTTTAATTGTCATAACCAAGAAGATAAAACATTAAATCCTGTCATACCTGGAGAGTTCTGATCCTCTTTAAGGAAAGCTCAGTAACAATGATTGCAGTCTAAAGAAGCTAAAGAACAAAATTATATTTCCTTTAAAACTTTTCTTCTTGAATATTCGATATTGCTGGCAAGCATTTCGAGTTCTCCTCCAAAATTGCTCAGTCCTGAAAAGAGTAACAAGTATCATATTTCTAATCCTATTTTCCTTCAGTTAAGGAAAGCTTATGTGTCCTTTGTTGGTAAGGATGATAGAAATGTGAAATCCCTCTTCAAATCCAATATGGGAAAGCTGGCATTAGGATGGGTGTGAAGTGGGGTGGGAGCCCAGAGGAAGAAGTAACAGACCCTGCAAAGATGATGGCATACCTGGACAGGGTTTTGAAGGAGGGATAGGAGTTTTTCAGGCATAGAAGGGGAACATCTGAGTAAAGGCAGAGGGCGAGAAAGTGCAGGATGTACTTAGAGTCCAAGAAAGGGCTCTGAGCTCCTGTGGCAGGGACCTTGGGCATGAGCTGGGAGTAGCTGTGGAGAAAACCAGACAGGGAGGTGGGGCCAGGCTGGCAGGCCTTGGTTGTCCTGGCAGGATATTTGGATTGACACCCGCCTGCCTTGGGGGTTTCTCTTCTCTCCTCAGATAGGAGTCCCTCTGGGAAACCAGGAAGTAGAGGATATTGTGATTTATCTCACCTCTCTGGGGAAGGACAATAGCATCACCATGGATATCCTGACCAACACCTACAAGCAATGGTCTTTGGCCCAGCAGAGAAAGGTGCTACCAAGTACAAGGAAGTGTACGTATCTATCCCCACCTCCATGCCTCCAGTTCCTCATCCTCAGAGCAAGCATGGTGGAGGCAGCCTCGGCCCACTTCCTGAGTGTGTTCTCCAACTTTGGCATAAGAGGTGGGCCAAGCCTCTGGAATTTCCAGGCCCAGAGATTAATAAGGAGTAGAGATTTTCTTGAGTACCCAGCCATCGTGTCTGTTCAAAGATGGATGAGGCCTAGCCCTGGTCCTTAAAGGAGGATTCACAAAAGGGTGCTTTCAGCCCACCAAAGCCCACCTGATAGGCTGAGCACTGGCCTAAATGCCAAGCCTTTCCATTTGGATGTGAGTCCAAGGCCTTCTTACTATTAATCTACACCTTACTGATGAAAAAATGCACTAAAATTCAGAAACCAGAATTAGCACATGTTTAGAGTTTACTGGAAAGTCTACTTTGGTATTCTACTATCAGGGCTATTAGCAGGGCTGCTGCAAACGGTTGTATTGGTTGTGCACAGGTCAAGTTCCATTGGCTAATAAGCCATGTGCTTCTGGAGCCACATCTGTCCAGATGAAACACAGAGGCAAGTTAGAAATGGACTAGCCATAGCTCTGAATTTACTCTTCAATACAAGGGTGCATCAAGCTTCTTTATAGTTTAGTTGTTGTAAAATATATATATATATATTGAACAACTACAAACAAAATTAAAGCCCTCTAACTACCACCCATCATTCCAGAGCCCTCCCCAAATACAACCACATCTTTCTTTTTCTAAATGAAGCAAATCTTGCTTTGCTTGGCAGGAACTTAAGTGCAAGCATATTTGGGGAGGAGGAGCTCCGCGTCCTCCCTGGGGTCATGTAAGAACCCTAGGAGGGTAGTGGGAGGGTTTCCTTACATAGGTAAAGATCTGGGGCAGGGCTTCTGGAGTTCTGGCCATACCCAGCTGGGTGCTCAGCGTCCTCACCAGCTGGTTCTTTTGGAGGCAGCAGGCAGTTCCCTTAAATCAGCGGTTCTCAAAGTGTGAGTCGCGACCCCTTTGGGGGTCGAACGACCCTTTCACAAGCGTCGCCTAAGACCATCGGAAAACAAAAAGATATTTACATTACGATTCATAACAGTAGCAAAATTACAGAGTAGCAACGAAAATAATTTTATGGTTGGGGGTCACCACAACATGAGGAACTGTATTAAGGGGTCACGGCATTAGGAAGGTTGAGAACCGCTGCCTTAGAACATCCATTCCTCAGTCCCCCCCAGAGCTTCACTCACAGCGCAGCACACAGATTTCCAACCTCTAGTCTCCACAAGCCAGTGGGCAGAGGCATCCTCACTCCCAGGCTGGGTCTCCGCCCTCGCAGAGTCCCAGGGAACCTGAGCGCCCCCACAGTCTCCTCCTGCATGTCACCACCCCCACATTAGTAATCTCCCACCCACTACACGTCCAGCACTTCCTCAGGGTCACCTTGAGTAGAGTGTCCTTCCCAACCATGCTTTTTTTGGCCTTTTCATTGTAAATTACCAAAACTCATCGTTATCCATGTAGTTGGCTGTAAGTCATTTAGTGAATGACCACAGTGCACCGCGATGCATATTTACAGCAAAAGTATTTGGGGCCTATTGTTTCCCAATAAACAGACTTGAAGCCAAGCAGCAGATATTTGCTTGAATGGTGCTATCTCAGCATCATCGCTGAGATCCTTTTCCCTGGAGAGCCACAGTGGGTAGGGTATGCGGACTTAGGAGTCTCTTACTTTGCCTAAAGGGGCAGCAGCATCAAGAATCTAGGCAACCAGCTCACAAGAGAGAAAGCAGTAGCATTTGAGGGCACCCTCTGGGAGCATTAGCTCAGTTTATCTTTCAAGTCCCCAGATGTCAGCGCTGCTGTTCATGCTTTTCCAGGAGGAAGGTGAGGCTCAGAGAGGATGACCACCTATTCACTCTCTCAAAACCATGGCTGGGCACCCTCCCAGTTCCTCCTTCCTTTGTCTCTCCCCTCCAAAACTGGAAGGTTTGGGCGCTGGATTTCATTTCAGCCAGGGACAATGGAGGCCTGCACCAAGGCAGGGGCAATAGGATGCTCTCATTCATTCGGATCTTTGTTGAACACCTACTATGTGCCAGGCACTCCTAGGAACTGGGAACTGGAAACACAGCAGTGAAAAAGCCAACACCCTTGCCTCCAATGAGTTTCCATAGGCGACATTAACCATGATGTCCAATAGTGATTAAAGCTTTGAAGACAATAGGACAGAGTGAGGGGATGGTGGTCAGGGAAGGCTTCTCTTGAAAGCAGCCATTGGAGCTGACTCCTGAGTGACTGATGAGGAGCCAGTCTGGGCAAGGGCATCTTAGGCAGATGGAACTGCAGAGGCCAAGTCCCTGAGGCAGGAAAGTCTTCAGGGGACAGAAAGAAATTAGGGTGGCTGGGCGGAGTGAGTGAGGAGTGACAAGTAGGAGATGGGTCTGGTGGACGGCCAGCTGAAGCCTGATCCTGCAGGGCCTTGCAGACTAGAGAGCGGACTCTGAGTTTTAATCTAAGCGCTGTGGAAAGCCAGGAGAGAGTTCTAAGCAGGGGAATGAGGCGATCTGGCTTAGACTTTTTAAAGGTTCTGTTTGCTGTTTGGTGGAAACAGGATGCTAAAGGATGAGAATGACAACAGGAGGGCTGGGGCCATGGTGCAGGTGAGGTAGGAGGTGGCCTGAACTAGGGAGGCCATAGTGGATTGGACAGAAGAGGCACCTTCAAGGGGCATCTCCGTTGGCACTGACCAGACACCTGGGAAGTGAGCAGAGGAGGTGGCTCAGGGCCTGCTTGGTGACATTGATTAAACAATTGATGGATTCCAGGCTGGGCACCCTCTCAGTCCCTCCTTCATCTCTTCCCTCCAACCCTAGATTATAGATCTCCCAGGCACAGAGTTTCCCCACGACATCAGTCCAAGAAGCAGAAGGTGAAGCAGAAGGTGAATTTAACCCCCCAGCCTCCCAAGATGGACCTGCTGACAGTGCCCGTGGTTGACACCCAGGAGGCAAGGCCCATGACCCTGGAGGAGATGGAGGACGTCGGCAAGCGGTACCGAGAAAGGAAGCGGCAGTGCAAGGTAGCCCCACCAACGGGAAGGGCTCAGGGTAAATCCGCTGCACCTGCGCCACCTTCTAGCTGAGGGGGCTCATGGGAGTGGGCTGTCTCTCTCTCTCTGTTCCCTCATCTATGTAATAAGAACAATACCTACCTCACAAGGTTTCTGCGAAGATGAAATGAGATAATGTTTCTGGAAGTATCAGGTTTCCCTCCTCCCATTTTTTAAATTATCACTTTGCATCCAGAGACCAGGGCTGCGTCTCCATCACAGTGGGAACCCAAGAGCCTGGCACAGGGCATGGCACTGAGTAGGCACTCCAGAAATACATGACCAGTAAAGGAAGGAAGAATTGATTCTCTTCGTGTTTCAATAAAACTTTATTTATGAAAACAGGTGGTGGGCCAGATTTGGCCTATGAGCTGTACTTTGCTGATTCTGGCATTGGAAGTTTTAAAAAGATAGATTTATCTTCCCTTGTAAATAAATAAATAAATAAATAAGAAGGCCAAAAGTGGCTAATACTCCCAAGGCCTCTTCTACCTCCCTCTGCCATCCATATCATGTGGCTTCTACCTCAAAGTCACAGAGGGCTGTACCTAATTTAAATTCCAGTACTGCCAAACACTCGAATGGAATGTTTCAGTAGGACGCCTCTAGGGCATCTGCACTGTACACTACTGTATTTATCATACGATCACGTGTGCCCATCCATGTACAGGGCTGTGTACACAGAACTGCATGTGCTGGCCATTCAAGTGCTCTTCGGGGGTGACCCTGACGACGTGTGATTTTTCTCCTGCGTCACTGACTTCGGAACCTGAAGTTGGTTTCCACCATGCGTCCTTTGCCATTGCCCCTCCCCGGGGGGCCTCGTGGGGAGAGGTAGATTGTCAGCCTTCAGGCCAGGAGGGAAGAGGCAAGGTGAAGGGAAGTGTGTGCCAACCGCGGTTCTCTTTGCAGCTCAAGATCCCCTCCATCGAGTACACAGAGCGGTGCCGCCTGGTGCGCAGCGGGAACAAGCACTTGGATGAGCACTGCCTCCCATCCACCATCAGTGGGGAGATGAATGAGCTCATCAACATGTTCCACAGGGACAACTTTCTGGTCTACCTGCAGTGCCAGAAGCTCTGTGAGTACTACGGCCTCCCACTGACGGAGGACATCCTTGTGAAAGGTAAGGGCCTTAGTGCCTGGCCCCAGGAGGATGCCTTAAGTGTCCACCTGAGCTTTGTCCTTCCCCAGCTGACATGCACAAGCCGCTGTGGCCCGGGGTGGGGATGTTGGGAAGAACAGCTCAGCCTGTTTTCCTGTTCAGTGGGATTTCTAGACTCCTGGAGATCTACAAGTTCCACAGGCCTGGAGGTCTGGTTTCCCCAACTGAGCTGGATGAGCTGGCTTTCTAGTACAGGAAGTTCCTCTGGGTGAGGGAGCCCTGAAGTTGAGCATAAAAGAACAATCCCAATTTCAAAGAGGGAGATTTGATAGAAGTGGCAAACTCTATGCTGTGTCAGGCATTACCAAAACCACTTCCCTATGCCAGGCCCACTGTTCGGTTCTTTTGCAACACTGAGGTAGGAATACACCAGGGGTCCGGTTCTGCTGAGGCCCTTTGCTCTTTGATCAGACTGCAGGACTCAATGCTGAGATTTCCATACTGTTTACATCTACTGCTTGAGGGAAGAATTGTGTTTTCATATATCCAAGCAGACCTGAGCCCTCCATGTCTCTGGGTAGAGTGTGTGCTTCTGATAGGTGGGGACAGGGAGTGCCCCCATATTCTCCTGATGACTGCAGAGCAATACTGGTACCCCAAATGTATTAATTTATACATTTAATGGGCAGGTCCCTCTCTATGCTTCAAAAACATGAACAGCGAGCTGCATGAGGAGGGCAGGGGTTTTCCCAGAGGAACTCGGCAGGAACTGTGGCCATACTGGGGAATGAGGCTTTCTGAGAAAGGGCACACAGAGTGTGGTGTGACTTACCGGAGAACAAGCGTTAATAGTCACAATTGATTATTTCCATCTTTTTCCCAAGAGGGAGGAAACCAGTGCTAAATGTGTAGGGCCTTGGGTCTTGTATTAGAGGTACCATAACAAAATGCCTCAGACTGGATGGCTTAAACAACAGAAACTGTACGTTCTCCCAGTTCTGGAGGCTAGAAGTCCCAAGATCAAGATGCCAGGGGGTTGGTTTCCTCTGAGGCCTCAATCCTGTGTTTACAGATGGCTGCCCCCTTGCTGCCTCTTCACATGGTCTTCTCTCTGTGCACGCATACCCCAGTGTTTCTCCGTGTGTCCAAATTTCCTCTTAATAAGGACACCAGTCAGATGGGATTTGGGTCCCCCCTAACCACCTCATTTTAGCTTCATCACCTCTTGAAAGGCCCTATCTCCAAATACAAATTCTGAGGTCCTAGGGGTTAGGGCTTCGACATATGAATTTTGAGGGGATACAATTTAGCCCATACCAGGCTATACAGGGGGATATGGCCAAGGGCCTTCAGGGACACAGGAAAACCCACCTAAATAGTCACTGTGTCCTGCACATGCTGCATTCCCTCACTTGGGCAGCCCGCCTGGGGTGAGAGGGCTGAAACAGGAGATCCTACAGCTCTGGGCACTGACTTTTCACCAAGTCATCCTTCCTTCCTCCTTCCTCAGGGAGCCTCGTCTTCCCTGATCGTCTATATCCCCTCCTCTTGGTTAGTGGTGGAGCTACAGCTATCTCTCTTCTGAAATCCAGGCAGGCTTGCCATGCACCCCAGACTGCTCTTATGGTTCAGGTCTTCCCTCTGGATGTGCCTCCTTTGTCCCCTCCAGGGGACTTGGAGTTGTTTTGCCAGCTCCTGGGCCTGTGTGTTTCCCCTGTCTGCAGGGTCTCAAATTCATGGACATACAGGAGCACGCGTGGGTGGGCTTCCTTTTGCTTCTGACTGGTCTAGATGGAAAAGACTCTAGTCCATTTCTGACCACTGTCCTGGCCACTATCTATTGGCTGTCTTTACGACAGAGGCCTGCTCTGCTGTGGACAAAGAAGCACAAACATCGGGACTTCCAGGTCTGAGTTCTAGACTAGAGCTTGGTGGGCTCAGACTCCAGGCCTTAAGCTCATGGCCAAGATTTCTAGAACATTGAGGCATTTCCCCTCTCTCCAGTGAATATAGCTTTATTGTTTTTCTCCCCCAATTTTATAGATAATACTTGCTCACTTAATTTTTTTGAAAACAAATTACTCCCCCCTCCCCAAGCCTGAGTTAACCACCATTAATATTTTGGTGACTGTCTTTTCACAAACCTTTTTCTTTTCCATTTACACAATTATTTATGTAAGTCATTTTTAAAAATCATGTATATATACGTATATTTTTTTAATGTAATTTAAAAAAATCCTACATACCTTTTAAAATGTTGATGCTGCGTATCCCCTTCCCTCTGCTCCCTTCGCCTGCACAATCTTGTCCCTACCTCTAAATAACAAACATTAATAACCTGAAGTGTAACCTTCCACCACTTTTTCTAGAACATGAGCTCTTCAAGCACTTCAAGGACAAGCACTGCTCCATAGTTGCAAGAAGATGGAGACCCTGGGCTGGTGTTTTTTATATTCTGCACTTCTTAGAAAAGTCTCCCAAGGTTATCTGCGAGACTACTTCTAAGCAAGGAGAAAACTGCCATCAACTAGATCTAAGTTAACCTAGTGTTAACTTAGGTCTAGGGGGAATCCGTCCCTCCTCCTCCTGGGACTCCTGACCAGGACGCCTCTTGCAGAGTGGGGTGTGGGCCCTCACACTCCATCCTAATTGCACCTCAGCCCCCCAGGCCATTGCCAACCTGGTTATAAACAAGCCCCCTTATCTCTAATCGAGTTAGCAGTATTGTACCAATTCCATTTCCTGATCATGCACTACAGTTTCAGGCATACTTTGGAGATATTGTGCGTTCAGTTCCAGACCACCATGAGTCGTAATCTTCTTACTTCCATTTATAAAAAAATGCACCACCTGTGAGGTGTAAGAAAGCAAAGTGCAATATAACGAGGTATGCCTATATATGCACTGTCACCCTTAGGGGAAGCTCGGAGAAGGGTCTAAGGGACCCTCTGCACTATTTTTGCAACTTGCTGTGAATCTATAATCATTTAAAATTTTTAATAGTTTAAAAATGTATATAAGAAAAAAATATTACATATATACAAGAAAAAAGTCTTTTTAAACACAAACGTGAATATATATTTTTAAAAGCCCTCCTCTGCCCTCTGCCCCAAAGGCTCAAGGCGGGGAGGGGTCTTGGGCTGACAGGACATGTTTCTCTTGCTGCTCGCAGCCCTGCTGTACCCGGGGGACAAGATCATCTTCCAGAAGGACCAAGTGCTCCCCATCCGGCAGCCAGGAGGCTACTACTCAGACTTGAGGGTCTTCGGTCCAACTCTAGCCCTGCCCCGGTCCCTGGCCTTCAAAGAGCCTGTGGCTAAGAAGACTGACAAGCTGAGTGTCAGACCCCCTTCCCCCTTCCGTTTTTGCCTCCTGCCCTACTGCTGTCATACTTGGGGTATCACACTGTATCAGACAGTGTCTCTGTCTGAACCCGGCATGTCCGACTGGGTCACCATGGCCTGGCCAATCCCCAGTGTCACCCCTGGCACATGTCTCAGGGCCACAGCCTCCTTGCCTCACTCCGACACAGCTACCCTCCTGATCCCATTCCACATGATCTCAAGCTCTCTGGGAAAGACTGTAAAGTGGGACTTCTTAAAGAATCAGGAGGCCCCTTCGCCAATTATGGGCCGGGTATCAGGGGCCCTCCAGAGGACAGTGGTGGCAACCCCTTCCCCTGCCCTGACTTCTCTGGCAAGAAGGGGGCTCACAGCCCCTGGGAGGAGAAAAGAACTCTGCACTGAGTATTGTCCGTGACCCTCAGGTCACCCTGAGTCTTCTCTAAGAAAATGTCCTTCTCTGGAAAGAGTTGAAACATGGATGCTGGCAATGAGCCAGCATCCATGGGTAACTGCAGATTGGAGAACAAGAGGCATCCTGCAGAGGGATGGGGCCAGCATGGGAGGAGAAGAGGACAGCTGACTGGATACCATGAAGGGGGGGCGGCCCTGGACCTGCCCATACTCTGGATCCCTGCTAGCTACCCACTG